>NW_021703767.1:107797417-107808529 GCF_005190385.1 Monodon monoceros | reverse complement strand
TTTTGTTGCAATGGTAAATGGGAGTGTTTCCTTAATTTCTCTTTCAGCTTTTTCATCCTTAGTGTATAGGAATGCAAGAGATTTCTCTGCATTATTTTGTATTGTGCTACTTTCCCAAATTCATTGATTAGCTCTAGTAGTTTTCTGGTAGCATCTTTAGGATTCTCTATGTATAGTATCATGTCATCTGCAAACAGTGACAGTTTTACTTCTTCTTTTCCTATTTAGATTCCTTTTATTTCTTTTTTGTCTCTGACTGCTGTGGCTAAAACTTCCAAAACTATGTTGAATAATAGTGGTGAGAGTGGACAACCTTGTCTTGTTCCTGATCTTAATGGAAATGGTTTCAGATTTTCACCATTGAGAACAATGTTGGCTGTGGGTTTGTCATATATGGCCTTTATTATGTTGAGGTAAGTTCCCTCTATGCCTACTTTCTGGAGGATTTGTATCATAAATGGGTGTTGATTTTTTTTTTTTTTTTTTTTTTTGCAGTACGCGGGCCCCTCACTGTTGTGGCCTCTCCCATTGCGGAGCACAGGCTCTGGACGCGCAGGCTCAACGGCCATGGCTCACAGGCCCAGTCGCTCCGCGGCATGTGGGATCTTCCCAGACCAGGGCACGAACCCATGTTCCCTGCATTGGCAGGCAGACTCTCAACCACTGCGCCACCAGGGAAGCCCCAATGGGTGTTGATTTTGTTGAAAGCTTTTTCTGCATCTATTGAGATGATCATATGGTTTTTCTCCTTCTGTTGGTTAATATGGTTTATCACATTGATTGATTTGCATATACTGAAAAATCCTTGCATTCCTGGGATAAACCCCACTTGATCATGGTGTATGATCCTTTTAATGTGCTGCTGGATTCTGTTTGCTAGTATTTTATTGAGGATTTTTGCATCTACGTTCATCAGTGATATTTGCCTGAGTTTTCTTTTTTTGTAACATCTTTGTCTGGTTTTGGTATCAGAGTGATGGTGGCCTCATAGAATGAGTTTGGGAGTGTTCCTCCCTCTGCTGTATTTTGGAAGAGCTTGAGAAGGAGAGGTGTTAGCTCTTCTCTAAATGTTGGATAGAATTCGCGTGTGAATCTATCTGATCCTGGGCTTTTGTTTGTTGGAAGATTTTTAATCACAGTTTCAATTTCAGTGCTTGTGATTGGTCTGTTTATATTTTCTATTGCTTCCTGGTTCAGTCACGGAAGATTGTGCTTTTCTAAGAATTTGTCCATTTCTTCCAGGTTTTCCATTTTATTGGCATATAGTTGCTTGTAGTAATCTCTTGTGATCCTTTGTATTTCTGCAGTGTCAGTTGTTACTTCTCCTTTTTCATTTCTAATCCTGTTGGTTTGAGTCTTCTCCCTTTTTTTCTTGATTAGTCTGGCTAATGGTTTATCAATTTTGTTTATCTTCTCAAAGAACCAGCTTTTAGTTTTATTGATCTTTGCTAGCGTTTCCTTCATTCCTTTTTCATTTATTTCTGATCTGATCTTTATGACTTCTTTCCTTCTGCTAACTTTGGTTTTTTTGGTTCTTCTTTCTCTAATTGCTTTAGGTGTAAAGTTAGGTTGTTTATTTGAGATTTTTCTTGTTTCTTGAGGTAGGATTGTATTACTATAAACTTCCCTCTTAGAACTGCTTTTGCTGCATCCCATAGGTTTTGGGTCATCATGTTTTCATTGTCATTTGTTTCTATTTAATTTTTGATTTCCTCTGATTTCTTCAGTGATGTCTTGATTATTTAGTAGAGTATTGATTAGCCTCCATGTTTTTGTATTTTTTACAGTTTTATTCCTGTAACTGATATCTAGTCTCATAGTGTTGTGGTCTGAAAAGATACTTGATACAATTTCAATTTTGTTAAATTTACCAAGCCTTGATTTGTGACCCAAGATATGATCTATCCTGGAGAATGTTCCATGAGCACTTGAGAAGAAAGTGTATTCTGTTGTTTTTGGTTGGAATGTCCTATAAATATCAGTTAAGTTCATCTTGTTTAATGTATCATTTAAAGCTTGTGGTTCCTTATTTATTTTCATTTTGGTTGACCTGTCTGTTGGTGAAAGTGGGGTGTTAAAGTCCCCTACTATGATTGTGTTACTGTCGATTTCCCGTTTTATGGCTGTTAGCATTTGCCTTATGTAATGAGGTGCTCCTATGTTGGGTGCAGAAATATTTACAATTGTCACATCTTCTTCTTGGATTGATCCCTTGATCATTATGTAGTGTCCTTCCTTGTCTCTTGTAATAGTCTTTATTTTAAAGTCTATTTTGTCTGATATGAGAATTTCTGCTCCAGCTTTCTTTTTATTTCCATTTGCATGGAATATCTTTTTCGATCCCCTCACTTTCAGTCTGTATGTGTCTCTAGGTCTGAAGTGGGTCTCTTGTAGACAGCATATATATGGGTCTTGTTTTTGTATCTATTCAGCCTGTCTGTGTCTTTTGGTTAGACCATTTAATCCATTTACATTTAAGGTAATTATCGATATGTATGTTCCTATGTCCATTTTCTTAATTGTTTTGGGTTTGTTATTGTAGGTCTTTCCTTCTCTTGTGTTTCTTGCCTAGAGAAGTTACTTTAGCATTTGTTGTAAAGCTGGTTTGGTGGTGCTGAATTCTCTTAGCTTTTGCTTGTCTGTAAATGTTTTAATTTCTCCGCCGAATATGAATGAGATCCTTGCTGGCTAGAGTAATCTTGGTTGTAGGTTTTTCTCCTTCATCACTTTAAATATGTCCTGCCAGTCCCTTCTGGCTTGCAGAGTTTCTGCTGAAAGATCAGCTGTTAACCTTATGGGAATTCCCTTGTATGTTATTTGTTGCTTTTCCCTTGCTGCTTTTAATATTTTTTCTTTGTATTTAATTTTTGATAGTTTAATTAATATGTGCCTTTCGTGTTTCTCCTTTGATTTATCCTGTATGGGACTCTCTGTGCTTCCTGGACTTGATTAACTATTTCCTTTCCCATATTAGGGAAGTTTTCAACTATAATCTCTTGAAATATTTTCTCAGTCCCTTTCTTTTTCTCTTCTTCTTCTGGAACCCCTATAATTCGAATGTTGGTGCGTTTAATGTTGTCCCAGAGGTCTCTGAGACTGTCCTCAGTTCCTTTTTCTCTTTTTTCTTTAATCTACTCTGCAGTAGTTATTTCCACTACTTTATTGTCCAGGTCACTTATCCATTCTTCTGCCTCAGTTATTCTGCTCTTGATCCCATCTAGAGTATTTTTCATTTCATTTATTGTGTTGTTCATCATTGCTTGTTTCATCTTTAGTTCTTCTAGGTCCTTGTTAAATGTTTCTTGCATTTTGTCTATTCTATTTCCAAGATTTTGGATCATATTTACTATCATTACTCTGAATTCTTTTTTAGGTAGACTGCCTATTTTCTCTTCATTTGTTAGGTCTGGTGGGTTTTTTATCTTGTTCCTTCATCTGCTGTGTGTTTTTCTGTCTTCTCATTTTGCTTAACTTACTGTGTTTGGGGTTTCCTTTTCACAGGCTGCAAGTTTGTAGTTCCCGTTGTGTTTGTTGTCTGCCCCCAGTGGGTAAGGTTCGTTCAGTGAGTTGTGTAGGCTTCCTGGTAGAGGGGACTGGTGCCTGTGTTTTGGTGGATGAGGCTGGATATTGTCTTTTTGGTGGGCAGGACTGTGGCCAGTGATGTGTTTTGAGGTGTGTGTGAACTTAGTATGATTTTTGGCAGCCTCTCTGCTAATGGGTGGGGTTGTGTTCCTGTCTTGCTAGTTGTTTGGTATGGGGTTTCCAGCACTGGAGCTTGCTCGTCATTGAGTGGAGCTGGGTCTTAGTGTTGAGATGGAGGTCTCTGGGAGAGCTGTTGCCGGTTGATATTACATGTGGCCACCAGTTCTATGGTGGTCCAGTGTCCTGAGCTCGGCTCTTCCACCTCAGAGGCTCAGGCCTAACACCTGGCAGGAGCACCAAGATGCTGTCAGCCACACGGCAAAAATTGTGCACTCATTCAACAATTCTTGCTAGTCTTTGGTCATTCTTCTGGCAATGGCTATCTGTAGCGCCATTGATGTACCCTTGGTCCTGGCTGTGGACCTTGCAGTGTCTCGTAAACTGGCTCTCATCCTTCAGCGTGGTCTGGGAGCCCCTGAAGAACCCAGAGTTATACCCAAGGATGAGAGTGCCTTTGTAGAAGTCCAGGAATCCGGTAGAGTAGTTCCAGCATAATAGGCATATGGCCCTTCGCCTGTGGCTGGCAGCATGGCTTCCCGAAGTTCGTGCCTCCAGCTAGCTGGCCTGCTTGGTGTTTTTAATAAGAGGCAAAAAGAAATGGCCTCTTAGAAAACACTTTGGGCTTTTGTCTCCTCTTTTCCCTTGATAGCTAGAACAGCCATCACCAGCTGCTGCTGGGAACCCGAAGGATTAGGCTGAGGAATGAGGGCCTGCTGGCTGCTGGCAGTGCCTGGTGGAGGAAAGAACCCTGAGAAACTTTCCCCATGGTCCATGCTCCCTGCTCCTGGTCAGCCAGCTGTCCTGAGGCCAGAGCCACAGGTCACACTCTTGTGAGCTGTGCTCAGACCCCTCATCTCCTGAAGAAGTACTTTTAATTAAACTTTATCTTGTTATTTTATTACCCTTTTCCATCAGTGACGAACTTTGTACAGAATTATAAATCAAGGCCAAACGTCGCATGGATGCCACAGTACAAAGATTCATTTAGTGTGCATACAACCTTGTGATCTACGTGATTCATCACTTGTTATCCTGTCTTCCCACTGAGGGATTGGATGATGCACACTAATATACAAAAGTCAATGCTGGGCATCTAGCTTGCAACGTCTTGCATATTATCCTTCTCAGTTCTAACTGATCCTTAACCCACTGGCTTCAGGGAAGGCTGCCTTTTAGAATCAATTACCTAAATATGGTGAACTAATCTGGGAAAGTAGTGAAATATGAAATATGAATTGCCCTATCTCCCCTTTGTCTGTTGACAATTTGCCCAACACTACAGTTTAGATGTGACCAGATAAGAAAGACAGGGAGGTGCGTTCACATATGGTGTCCCATTCGATCCTCACAACATTCTGTATACGAGCATACGAGCAGGGAAGGTTTTGGTGTCACAAATGAGGCAGCTCTCTTGAGAAGAATTGATCATTTTCCACCTGTGTTCCTCCCTACATGCCTCTGTTTGTAATTATTTGTATACATGACCATCTCTCTCACCAGATCTGAAGGTATCTGGAGTGGGGACCATGTTCATATCCATCTTGTTTTCTGGGCATCTAGCATGATGCCTGGTGTATGAGTAGTTCATTTGCTCAGAAGAAGAAAGGTGAGTGTAACACAAAAGATCTGTAAAGGAATTGGGATTTTTTTTTTAAGGGAGAAAAACATTATGCTGGGTTTTGTTGCTCAGGGTGTTTGCTCTACCCAAGTCCAGGAAGGTGCTGTTTAGCATGACCTGGGTCACACAGTAAGTACCCAGTGACGTAGTTGGATCTAGGACTCAGGTCTCCTTTCACAGGACATTTCCCACTAAAACTTCCTATTCTTTTTATACCATTGAATCTTTATTTTAAGACATTCCATCTCTTTTTGTAGCTAGTCCCGCAAAAGGGAGAATGAATTGTACGTGCATGTGGAATAAAAATAGATTACACATGCTTAAGTAGGAAGAATTGAAAAACCTTGCTGCTGATTATACTTTTGTTCCTGGGGATGTTGTCTAAAACCCTTTTGATGTGAAAGGAGATTGTGATGACGGCTAACATGTGACTAAAGTATTATACTGTAAGCTGTGCTGTGATTAATAGACGGATGGGTTAGCTGGTCACTGGTGCACACAGATGTGTGATATTGTGTGTGGTCAGTGCACCAAAGGTCTCAGCCTGAAGATTCAAGAGAAGGGGGAGACAGAGCTTAGATGAGCAGAATAGATGGGACTGAGGAGGTAGCGGTCCCCACAATCAGCAGGACTTTGTGTTTCTCATGAGTTCATGCTCCTAACTAACAAAATGTAGCACGAAGTTGGCTCTATTAACAAACATCATAATTCCTCTACAGATTTATGTTGCATTCAGTTTTCCTTTTCTGAGCAATTGTTTTGGTATATTTAATGTTTTCACTTATGTTTAACATTCCTTTTGTTTTTTGGACAGGAAAGTAGGATTTATTGGGGGGTGTGAGTAAGGTGGGAACAGCCCTGAGATTCTTATGAGTGCAGGGCCCACCATTTGTCCAAGGGGCCACTATTAGGAATGTATTTGATCCCTCAGTCATCTGGGATGAGCCCCTTTTCTGCCACCATCTCCTCAAATTCTCTTGCATTAAACTTAGTAAATCCCCACTTCTTGGAGATGTGGCTCTTCTGGCAGCCAGGGAATTTGAACTTGGCCCTGAGTAGGGCCTCAATCATATGCTCCTTGTTGTGCAGCTTGGTGTGGATGGACATGATGACTCGGCTGAAGTGGACCCTGGCCACTATGCTCTAGGGCTTTCCAAAGGTACCCCACATACACGTCTGGAGCCTAGTTTGGGGACAGCATGAGGTCAGGCATGAATGTCCACTGGAAAGGCTTGTCTCCAAGGTCCCTTAGGACAACCCACATGAGCAAAAGGCTGCATACACTACCGAGGAGGCTGCTGTTTGTGGCCATTGCCCATGGGGCTCCCATGGGGAAAAGAGCATGGTTGGCTTAACTGGCTGCAGAGTAACATTACTTTTATATTTATGGTTTACTTGCCTTTTGTACTTCTGATCACTCCTTGTTTCAGTTTTCAAATGCAAATAATCAGTTCCCATTTTTGAATACCATTTCAAATCTTGTTGAATTGGGGACTTGTTTACTGTGTTCTTACATGCCCTTTCCTCCCCTCTGGATCACAGAGTGATTCCTTGAAGGGTAGTGAGGGATTTCTAGGTTGTGCAAAAGAAAGCCTATTGTGATGTTGGGAACTGAGGTGTGGGAATTGCCCGGCTTCTGGCTGGAGTTTACCTCCCTCCCTCATTTCTTCCCATATGCAGATGTTCAGTGACATGTGTTATTATAAGAGAAAGGGAAATGGCCTTACTAAAATAGAGGTAATGGGCCAAGATAAATTGTAAAAGTCATGAGAAAGTGTAATATGGCAAATAACATGCTGGGCTTGACTTTTAAGTATAGTATGAGAATCATTCTCAGTGTTATGCTGTGGGAAAAAATAGAAATGAGGTGGCACATTAGTTCCTGCCTTGTGGTCCTGTGGCCTGTGGAGGCCGCACTCAGATTCTAGTACAGACGAAGGCCCTGGAGGTTTTAGCCATCCACAGGCAAAGTGAGCAAAGGATGCATTTGAAAACAAATAGTAATGTAATGTAGGGACCTGTAAAGAAATGGTGTGGTAGAACTAGAGGGATAGTAACAGAGTAAGACTGCAAAGTAACAGGTAACCCCCAAAGAAATAATGTCAATATATTATTTTTATCATTGCACTAGGAAAATTTTAAATTATGTGTATATAAGTAGGCAATAACATGGGATATTTTAAAACCGCTAATTAATGAAATTCAGTGAGATCTCTGTACTACTTACGTAGTTTTAAATCTGTTACAAGGCTTTCAGATCTTATCTGTTAGCTGTTTGCACAAAGTTTCTTTGCTTTTGTGGTACCTGCACTATTGTGCAGACAACCTTTCCAACTAAATGAATAGTTGAAATTGGTAGACAATGTGTTCAGTGAATAAACTGGTCGATAATTTTTATGACAACATCTTTATTCCATACAGGCTTCTCTCTTCCAAATAAAGTCCTTCTAGAAGATTGGGCTTTTTGAGTAACTTCTTATAAAGATTTTTATGAACGAGTTTATGTTTGAAATGGTTTAGTTTGGCAGAACATTTGGGAGTCATCAGGACAGACACTGCTTGGCTGTGCTGGGCTGTGCCTGCAGGGCAGCATGACTAGTATTGCCCCAGGCAGTCCAGGACCCTACTCTGACCCCAAGAGAGCAAAGAGTCCTTGGGACCCAAGGGATGTGCCCATCCAGCTGCTCCCCTTTCTGGACCATCTTACCTGCATACCCAGAATTCCCTGCCTGAAGGGCCTGTACAGCCTCTTCTATGGATCTCTTCCCTGGATAGTGTGGATGTACGGGCTGGGATGTCCACGTGGGCTGGGATGTCTGCAGCAGGTGGCATATGAGGTTTTTTTACAGGGACCAAAGGAGTAGGGGATGGAAAAGTAGGGAGCTTTCAACAAAGATTAGGCACAAGCTTGTCCCTGACTTATACCTACTAAAAGGCAGTGGCAATGTAATCAGTGTTACAATCAAATCACTTCTGCAAATTTCTGAAATGCCCTCTAGGAAGTAATAGTACTACTGTTCTAAGTGAGAAGGTTGGCATTCTTTTCTAACAGATAAACTTCCTCTGAAAATGACATCAAACAAACCCCAGGGATGTTTTGTACTATGACAACATAGTACAAAATAAAATAAAAGTGTCTAATTTTCAAAGGTGCTTGCTTTGAAGAAAAACTCATTGAAATGTGTAAGATCTGGTATGTTTGATAAAAACAAACAGCCAGTTTTAAACCAAATAGCTTTTTGACCGAAAGGAAAAAAAAGTCAGCGCAGATTGGGATTATTTACGAAATTTTTATCATGTAAAGTGGTGTGGTACGATGTATTCAGCCAAGAGTCAGGAAAACTGTACTCTGGTTCCAGTCCAAGGTTTTTGCACAAGCCATGTTCTCTCAGTCAGATATGTGACATAACATAATCATCAAATCAAAGATACCATCAGTTGTAAGATGCAGCGTTAATTTGTGTACCATTAAGAAAGAGACCCATTGCCTATGATAATTTTGACTATTGACTGTAAGAAGCATTCTAATTGAGATGTAAAAATATTAAAAAGTATATCTTAAATCTCTAATATACAATAAATCTTATTCATCTAAACATTCTTCACATTCTTGCAGAGTACCTACCACATCTAGTCATTCATTTATTCATTCAATAAATAAATATAAATTTAGTGTCTATTTCAGGCAATACGGCATGCATGTATCAACATGTATTGAATAATGGAATTTAGAAGTACATACACTTACCTTTCATAACATCAGCACGCACATGAAGCTGGAGATGCTGGTGAGAAATCAGCTCAAGACAGTGGCGAGATTGTCCTCTTTTGAGAACAGCAAAATCACCATTAATCTCTAATGTGGACATTTGCTCCATAGAAATTTATACTGGTAAATGGAAGGCAGGTAAACAAGAATTCCCAGATCATTTTCTTAGTAATCAAGGTGCCCTGGTTACTTTTTCCACATTTCTATGAAAATCTTGTTGAAAGAAGAACTTCTTAATTCTGAGACTCTAATGAAAGTGCTCCTTCGTCTCATTTCTTTTCCAGTAGGAATAAGGCAAAGAATGAGTGTTCTATGAAACACTTTTATACTATATCATATAAAACAATTTTACATGACTTATTATCATGCCACATTGTTAAATTGATTTTTACACACTTAAATCTTTATATTATCCATTTGTATCTAATAGTAGCCCAAGACATAAATAAGCCCTTAAAGCAACATTTTGTAAAGAGTGATACTTCCCTAGTGAGCTCACTCTCAGGGTCAGAATCTTAAGTTCACCAGACAAGTGACAAATAAGGTTCCTTCAGCCCCAGTATCTTCATCTAGAGATGTTGCACTGGGACCTTAGGAAGATGAAAAAAGAATGAGTTGAAAATACTTGGACCTACTCTGTATAATCGAAACCATATGCAGTGATTTTAAGCCTCATTATATACAACAAACACTGATGGTCTGTCCCTCTTCAAGAAGGAACTGGCAAAACCCCTTAGAGAACAGTTTCTATTCTTGTTCTATTTGAATTTTGCTTCTTGAGCTGTTCTTGCCACATGGGATATTTGACTATTTCTAAATGGCCTTTGCTTTTAGTCTTGTTCAAAGTTTGTTTTAAGCACAATATCCTAATCAGCCTCATTTCCGAAGAGGCCCCTTTTCCCTTGACTGCTGCAGGCTGCTTATCCCGAGAACGGCTTCTCTCTGGGCTCACAAGGTCCCAGCTTTCTGTTTCTCTTGGATCTGAGCACACTGTGTTTTCTGATCAGCTAAGTCTCTTATGCAAACTGGGGTAAAGAGAGGAATTCCACATACTGCTCTCTGGGGGTGAACTGAACAAAACATGCCTGCGAGGTCACTTCCTGAGGCATGATTCAAAGGTTATTGCACACTATCTTCTCAGAGTTTCTGTGCTTACCCAATTATGTTGTCCTTACCTTTGTGTGATCTACCTGAGGGAAAAAAATATCACTGGTTAAATATGTTGTTTAGGGCCGTTTCTATCAAATCTGAGCATCAGATCAGTCAGAAACTTAACACACACAAACATATACACACACTTAAATCAGTTTCCACTTATATAATTTTGATCTACAATACCCTTTCCAGAAACATCATTGTAAGAGTAAGAATAGTCGATATTGGTTTCTCCCCACCTATAAATGTCATTGAATCATAGCTTTCCTGAGGAATCCTAATACATATGTCTGTATTTTAGATATAAATTTCTCCCCAGTGGTCCTTTGGCTATGGAGAAATTAGCACAGGCTATATAAAGCAGAGTGCTTGAAAGAGTCTCCTTGAGGGAAATGAGATAGCAAGAAGGGAAGAGATTTGTACTCTTCATTTAGTGGCAATACTTATTTTATGCAATTTTATATCATTAGGCCCATTAAAGGACAAGAATGTGAAATATGTCCTCCCTGAAGACAGTTCTTTGTGTTTGCATAACATTTTCCACTTTGAATAAACCAATCACAAGGAACAGTCCAGTGTGTATGTACTTCAGTGCTCTGAGCACTTATTTCAAGGGCTCTCCATTCCCCACCATCACCCCACTCCCCAGAGAGCTGAAAATGTGCAGAGCCTGCAATCTTTAAGTGCATAACCAATTGTTCTCTTTGGACAGTCTGTTTCTGAAAATTCCCTTGGAAATCAATGACAAAAAAGCCCAGCCTACGGTGGATTCCATCTTGTAAGCTTCCCTCACAAACCACAGACCCTAATCTTTGTATTTATTCAATTGGACCAAGTCGCCAGAGATTTGGGGGAGTAGAATGTATTT
>NW_021703767.1:107724037-107797317 GCF_005190385.1 Monodon monoceros | reverse complement strand
TATATATATATATATATATATATATATATATATATATATATATATATGATTCAAAGATATTTTGAGAAAAATCCTTGAACTAGGAAAAAGATGAATATTTGATGCCCGGTGGATTCACACATAAACCTGGTGATTTTCTTGGTATCTGTATTCATCAGAAGCTGGGAGCAAACACACTCTAATTCCCTCTGGTGGGGTGTAACAGGCAGAGGGACAGTGGACTTTCATAACAATTTTTAAGCATTGCCCTATTGTATACTTAAATGACGTTCTTTAAAGGGGAATTAAGAATGGTGACGTGGTTGGTCACATAGCTATGCCAGTGGTCAGTGGCAAGTGGTCACTGAGGGAAGATAGAGGCCTTTCTAGGTAAACTGACGCAGTCATCATGAAGTCACGTAGGAAGATAAGACTGGGAGATAAGACTCTCTGGCCAAAGGACTAAGGTGAGATTTGGAACGTCCTGTGGGTGATATCAGAGGCTGGGAAGACTCTCTGAGCCTGGGCCTTACCAACCATAGAAAGAGCTAAGGGCTTCTGATGCTTTTCAAGATAGAGTGGTTCCAGCCTGTCTCTGTAGCCCCACACGACTTCATCGACACCTCTGGATGTAAAGGTTTGGGCTGGGGAAAGATACGGAGGGCTCATCAAAAGCACCTGACAAGAGTTGTCTAGCAGAGAATGCTTCTCTGAAGGGAAAGAAAAGCCTGGAAGAAGGTCTGAATGTCAGATGCCTCAACCCACTGTAGTCAACTTCTGAGAGGGGTAAGGGACCTGGTTACAAAACCCTGCCATGAAATTTGTCCAGTAGAAATGGACTCAGCACTTTTCTCATAGCACATCTATGATGTCTTAAGAAGTGCACCCCTGGTTTCACTGTTGGGAGGCAACAGAACTGTTATCAAGATGGCTGATGAGTTGGCCAGAGTGTTTCTGAGGTGAAAGAATGATGGGGGACATGGCAAGGCAATGGGAAGAGGAGGAGAAAAAAGGAAGAAAATATTATCTTCTGGAAGGAGGACTCTTCCTAGTTTTAAGCAATTAATTAAAAATGTTAAATGCACCAGAAATGGGTGATGAATTATTTGGGTAATAAGAACAATTATCATACTGTGGTGGTAAGAAAAAAAATGGCATAGTCCATCTGGGTTTTATTTCCAGCATGACCATCAAATGTCTGTGAGATTCTGTCTCTTAACTTCACTAGGAACCTCAGTTTCTCCACCTTTAAATGAGAGCATTAACTCCAGTCTCCTCCAGCATTAACAGTCTATGTAACTGACAGAAGTGCCACAAGGTTTAAGTGATGGTTAATTTTATGTGTCATCTTGATGGGCCAAAAAATGTCCACATATTTGTTTAAACATTGTTTCTGGGTTTGTCTGTGAGTGTGTTTCAAGCAGAGATTAGCATTTGAATCTTAGACTGAGTAAAGCCCTCCTCAAAGTGAGTGGACAGCATTCAGTCATTTGAGGGCTTGAATAGATCCAAAAGGCAGAGAAAGGGAGAATTTGCTTTCTGCTTGGCTGCTTGAACTGAGACATTGGTCTTCTCCTGTCCTCAGACTAGGACTTACATCATGGGCTCTCCTGGTCCTTGGGCCTTTGGACTTGGATCTATAGCACCAGTTGTCCTGGGTCCCCAGCTTTCAGATGACAGATTGTGGAACTTCTCAGCCTTCATAATCACATGAAGCAATTCTTTATAATAAATCTCTTTATATGTAAATATATATATATATACACATATATATGTATATATTCTCTCTCTCTCTCTCTGGATACATACACACACATCTCCTATTGGTTCTGTTTCTCTGGAGAACCTAACACCTTGTGCATTTGGGAACAAAGATATTGCTCAAGTCTAGAGTTCTTGTCTTTAATTCACTTAACATAATTTTAGGGACTAAATACTTGGTATTTTCTATCTTTGCTCCCTTCAAGTAATAATTAATTTTTAATGGATTGTTCCCAGGTAAGAATTAGAAACATTGTGTGGCTGACAGTGTACTACATGCAGGGCTTATAAGGGGGAGCTGCTTTTCGCAGCTAGCTCCTTGATGAGAATTCAGCAGGAGGAGCTCTTTAGCTGTGCAAACAGCTGTCAGGGGGTGACTCATCAGCAGGGTCTATGGCACTCAAGAGAATAAAATTTTTCCCGCAGTGATCTGCCAAATCCCTCTGTAGGTTGTGTACAGGTGGCTAACTGCCCCTAAGTGTAAGGTGTGGGTAAGGTCCAAAGGGCTGGAGTAGCGGATTATTTAGCAAACGTGGTTGCTTCCGCTGGCTCTCTGGGTCTCACAGATCAGTGAGAGCAGAAGGCATGGAGCCACTGATGCAGGCATGTAAAGAGGCAGTGGGAAGCCACGTGGCTTCGGCTGCCAATGAGGGGGCATCTTCAGTGAGCTCTCATTTCTAGACGATGTGCCAGCTTCTAGCTAACTCTGTCAGGTGCTAGTGGAATCCTTCAGGGCAACATGATGTTTCTCTGGCTGTCATGTGATTTATTTATTTTTTACTTACCTATTTATTTGTTTGATGGAGAATGCCACAGGGCTTAGAGTGGTCTCAGTCAAATAATCAGTTTGCTCATGAGGCTTCTGATCTTTTGCAGTGGGTTTAGATTTATATCCTGCAGGGCTGTCATTAAAGGAAAACAGGGATGCTTTGGGCTTTTGAGGCCCACTTGTCTCCTATTTTCATTCTCCTTTCTCTGTCAGGCTGTCCCCGTTCCTCTGGGTGTGGTGTCCCTGCGGTCCCACTGCCTCCTTCACATCCTCCAAATCTGCTTTCAGCTCCTCCATAGCTCCCTCCATGGGAAGCTATATGATGACTTCATCTCCATTGCGTGTGGTAATGACTTGTTTTATTTCTCCAGGGGCATCTGTATTCAAATAGGGACAACTAATTATATATTTTATTATATACATAATTATATATAACAAGGAGAATTCAGGCAAAAGTCCAGGGGTACACTGAGGAGTTCTTATACAGCGGGGCTCATGCTGCATTCTTCATATCTCATGATGTGAGGGTTTTAACCCCCAGTCAAACATAGCTGGTCCTGCCTTACTCTACCCAGACATTTTGCAGAATTGCCTGGGAAGCAGCCAATGCAAATTTGAACTTATGTTTCTTAAATTTTTGGGTGATGGATCTTTTTGAGAGTTTGTTAAAAACCATGGACCCTATCCCTAGTTAAATGTACATATTCACACATATCCAAATTTTGTATACAATTTTAGGAGGGTCACCAGACTTCCTAAAGCTCAACTTGGGATTCCAGGGTTAGAGAAGGATTAGTATTTGGAGTAAGCAGACCTGGATTTGAGGTTCCACTGTGATCTTGGGCAGGTTCCTCGTGTTTCCTGTGGACTATGTCAAAATCTTGGGTTTTACCAGTGGTTCTCAACTGGGGACAGTGCTGCAGGCATATTTTACCCCTCACACCATCCAGGACATATCTGAGCCTGGGGGGACAGGCAAGTGTTGTTTTGAAAGATATCCACAAGTGAGCTGATATGCCCCCAAGGGTTTGAGAACCACAGGGCAAGGAGACCTCTAAGATGGCCTCTGGCTCCAGTGCTCTACGACTCTGAGGTTTCGCTCCAGAACTTCCACTGCACAAAGTCAGAGGCTACTCCGCCAAGAGCTAGTGGAGAGAAGAAGAGGGGTAGTGGGACAGAGAAGGCCAGAAGCTGGGCTTTCCCTTTCTTACAACTTTGCCCCACTGTTCATGGAGGAAGGTGGTGGGAAGGGAGCAGAGCCCTTCTAGAATTCTCTTTTCCTTGAGAGCCCATTGAATTGAGGATTTATCTATTTATTTAATCCTCTTGAGAGGATAGATAATCTAATATATCTTTATTTTTTGAAAGCCTATGTACTTGGCATATTATAGATACAGAATAAATGTTGTTTGGATGCAATAAGTTTATTTCTCATTAGTTACTTTTTTAAGCAGATAATGTGATGAATTCCTACTGTCCCATTCTGGTTGACACATTATCTAAGATTTTATTTTACTGAAGTCATTGAAATAGATATTAATTTAGTGATTAATTGAAATTCAAGGAATATTTACTAAGCTCTTATTATGTGCTTGACACAGTAGAGTATTCAATATAGTGGAGATTTGAGAAGAGAGTTAATAGTCCTGTGCTAATACCAAAACCCATATGTAAGTACTAACTATTGAAAAAAATTATTGTCCATTTATGCTTTTCCTCTGTATTCCAGAAAGGGGTGTATAAACCTTAGAAAACAAAAGATAAATTTTTAAAATATCCTTTGTTATTCCCTGGTTTGGACCCTTCTAGAGTTTTTCTGTCTGAATGCTCTTGTGGCTTCATGCTGAGGGGCCCAGTTACATATCAGTGTTTTAGGCTGAGGGAACAGCCCATTTTGTCATATAACTGAGCCAGTTTCACCAAGAGCTTTATCTCTCTGTCTACCATTGCATGAAATAACTCTATCATGTAGAGTTCTGGCTGCTAAAAGAGGGCGGTAACCACAGACACCAAAGCTATCAGTAGAAGAGATTAAAAGTGATGAGATTACATATTGTGGTGTCAGTGCTCTAGCTCAAAACCAGTTTCATTTGGGAGAAGATTAAATTCCTTCAAATACTAGAGTCCTCCCTTAGAAACTATAATTGGATGTAACGAAAGACTACTTTTCCCTCATGATAGTAGTTGTACTTTTGATGTAAATCCTCCTGGTAAAAGTAATAATAATAAAAGTGCTACTTATTGGATATCCTCTATGTGGTAGGCTCTGCATTAGACACTTTAATATTGACTTATTATATTACTTGACATATGTTGACTATAGACTGTTTCAGGCACCCAAGTCATCAGCCCTATTAGCTTGGAACTATTATTATCATCATCCTCCTTTTATAGTTGAGAAAATTTAGGCTTAGAGCGATTGAGTAATTTGTCACAGGTCACTTAGCTGATAATGGTGGAAAGCTGGGACTCCAACCAGGTTCTCTAATCTTATTTCTAATTCACTCCTCACAGCAATCCTATAAAAGAGTTTTGGACATTTCCATCCTACAGGGAAGGAAGCAGAGTTGGAGAGGTGAGCTACTCTAATAATGGTTATATAGTCAGTAAATGGCAGAGCCAGGTGTGGAACCAGGTTAGTCTGACTCATAAACGAATGCTTGTTTCACTCTGCTACACTGACTAGCCATGGACTTATAGCATGTTACAGTGTAAAAAGGGAAAAACTTACCTATCTACACTTTTAAAATAATAGATATTTATTTTGGTTTGCCTAATAACTTTCTTTCCTTGGATATTCAGTGTCAGAGGAAAATGCTTGGTACCTTGGTACCTAGAGTTTCTAGAAAATGTATGACATTTTTGTTACTGCTTACAATGATTTATCTTGTTCCTTTTTTTTTTGGAATACAGAAATATTTAAATGAATTATTCTGCAACAAAATTCTTTTTACTACAATCCAGTATGTGGTTTTTGAATACTTACCACTTGCAAGGCTCTGAGTTAGGCACAATGATGCCTTAGAGATGAATAAAAAGTAGTCTATTGTGGGGGACGAGGCAGGATCCCAGATACCACACAGAAGGACGAATAAGCAAATAAATAAGCAAATAAGCAGTAACAGACATTCATATAAGTCCCAAGGAGAGAGAACAGAAAATGTCACGTGGAGAATTTGAAAACAGATGTGGACCTTGAAGGGTGGTACATTAGTTTGCTAGGCAGCCACAACAATGTACCAACAACAGAAAAGAACAGCAAAAGTTTATTTTCTCACAGTCCTGGAGGCTAAAAGTCCAAGAGCAAGGTGTTCGCAGGTTTGGTTTCTTTGGCAGGCTCTTTCCTTGACTTAGAGACACCTTCTTGCTGTGTCCTCACAGGGTTGTCCCTAGGTCTGCATCATAATCTCCTCTTCTTTTAAGGACATTAGTAATATTGGATGAGGGCCCACCCATATGACCTCATTTTATCTTAACTACCTCTTTAAAGGCCGGATCTTCAAATACAGTCACATTCTGAGGTACTCAGTGTTAGAACTTCAACATATGAATTTGGGGAAGACACAATTCAACCTACAACAGATGGGTAGGTAAACTATCAAAAGAAGGAGAGTCAGAGTTTAGAAGGGAAAAATATGAAATATATTTGTGGGAGTATTTAGATGGAGAATAAATTACATTTCGGGGAATCCTGAATGCTGGGGTGGGAAGTTGGTGCTTACTTTGGTGGGCAATGGGAAGCCACTGAAAGTCTCCATCAGGAGAGTGACTTGATAATGTGGTACTCGGGGACTGTCAATCAAGCAGTAAGAAAGAATAGCGACAGGAAGCAAGGAGGTCATCTAGGAGGCTTATCCAGAAGTCTAGTCACGGAGAGATGAGGTTGTGAGTGAGGGAGCTCATCAGCATGGTGGGTACACAAAGAACAGATGAATCAGAGAAATACCACAGGGGTTTAACTCACTGACCTTGGTGCCTAATTGGCTGTGGGAGTTGACATGGAAGAAGGAGTCAAAGGTGGCTCCAAGGCTTGAGTCAAAGAATGGTCTTGTCATTAACTGGAAGAGCAAAGCCAGGGCAGGGCGGGGGGGGGGGGGGGGGTGGGGGGGGGGGGGTTCTACTTGGGACTGAAGATGTGGAACTAAATTTAGAATGTAAGTTAGATGTACAATGGGAAGGAATTTGAAACCGTGGATCAAGAATTTGGGGGAGAGATAGGAGTATATGAAAGATTATTAAATTATGTGAAAATTTTTACTAGGAAAGAGATTAAAGAGTTGTACACTAAAGTGTTAGTAATGATTATGGGGGGGTTATAGTTAATTTGCATTCCTTCTTTTACTTTTTTGGTATTATTCAAAATGTTTACCATGAGCAACATTATTAACTTTATATTACTGGGAAATAGTCTTTCTATTCAGCCTCTCACCTCCTTCCATTCTAGTTTGCAACCTCCATCACTCCAAAACACTGCCCTCGAAAAGGTGATGTGTGCTTTTCCTAAGAGCCACAAGAGAGGTTTCAGGCCTTGTTTTGAACTCTCCATCATTTTGGTGCACCTCTCTTAACTTTTCGGATATTGCTTTCCTGACCCATCTCAGCCCCTTTGACTCCCTCTTTGAATTCTGTCTGACAGGTCCTGTTTCTTCACTGATCATCTAACATTGGTACTCCTCAGAGCTTCATGCTCACCTTGGCTTTCCTTTCCCTTTTCTAATTCCCCATGAGTTATCTCATCTGCACCCTTGGTAGGTGAACTACCACATGTAACTCATAGCTCTGAAATCTTTTTCTCTTGTCCAATTGTCTCTTCTGACAGCCAGATCCATATTATTATTATCTGCCAATTGGGTATTTCTACCTGAATGACCCACAGTCATTTCAACTCAGTACATCCAAAATGAAATGAATTATTCTATTACCTCCTCACCCCCAGTCTGCTTCTTGAACCTCCCCCACTAAGGCTTATTCTTGGAAAAGAATACCATGAGGTAAATCATTGCTAGGTTAGAATCCTGGGCATCCTGCTGGACTCATCCTTCATCCCAACCCCTGCCCCATGAGCACGCAATAAGTTATTAAGTCCCATCTATGCTATTTCCTAATGACCTCTCACATCTATATTTAATCTCATTACTTCTTACCGTAACCACTGCAAAGCCTGATCTGTGTTCCCTCATTTCACTCCATCATCTACAGTGAAGCCAGCGATTTCAAACACCAATCAAATAATGTCACTCCTGTACTTAAAATCCATCAGTGACTTCCTTGGCTTCCAGATTCAAGTCTAGATTCTCCCCCTACCCTCAGTTTTATTGAGATATAATTGACATACAGCACTTTACATGTTTAAAGTATACAGCATAGTGATTTGACTTACATACATTATGAAATTATTACCACAATAAAATTAGTGAACATCCATCATCTCATATTGATTAAAAACAAAAACAAAAGTCTTTTTTCCTTGTGATGAGAACTTTTAGGATCTACTCTCTTAACTACTATCAAATGTATCATACCACAGATTTAACTGTAGTCATCATTTTGAACTTTACATCCCTGGTACTTGTTTATTCTATAACTGGGAGTTTGTACCTTTTGACCACCTTCGTCCAACTCCTTCTCCCCCTCAAGTCTAGACTCTTTAGCACAAAGTAGATTCCCTTTCATTGGGCTTCACCTCCTGGCCTAATTTCTCATCCAGCTTCACTCTTTCCCACTTGACAAGCTCATGCTGAACCACATGATGTTTCTTTTTTTTTTTTTTTTTTACATCTTTATTGGAGTATAATTGCTTTACATTTGTGCGTTAGTTTCTGCTTTATAACAAACTGAATCAGTTATACATATACATATGTTCCCATATCTCCTCCCTCTTGTGTCTCCCTCCCTCCCACCTTCCCTATCCCACCAATCCAGGTGGTCACAAAGCACCGAGCTGATCTCCCTGTGCTATATGGCTGCTTCCCACTAGCTATCTATTTTACATTTGGTAGTGTATATATGTCCATGCCACTCTCTTACTTAGTCACAGCTTACCCTTCTGCCTCCCCATATCCTCAAGTCCACTCTCTAGTAGGTCTGTGTCTTTATTCCCGTCTTACCCCTAAGTTCTTCACGACATTTTTTTCCCCATAGATTCCATATATATGTGTTAGCATACGGTATTTGTCTTTTCCTTTCTGACTTACTTCGCTATGTATGACAGACTCTAGGTCCATCCACCTCACTACAAATAACTCAATTTCGTTTCTTTTTATGGCTGAGTAATATTCCATTGTATATATGTGCCACATCTTCTTTATCCATTTATCTGATCATGGACACTTAGGTTGTTTCGATCTCCTGGCTATTGTAAATAGAGCTGCAATGAACATTTTGGTACATGACTCTTTTTGAATTATGGTTTTCTCAGGGTATATGCCCAGTAGTGGAATTGCTTGGTCATATGGTAGTTCTATTTTTAGTTTTTTAAGGAACCTCCATACTGTTCTCCATAGTGGCTGTAACAATTCACATTCCCACCAGGAGTGCAAGAGGGTTCCCTTTTCTCCACACCCCCTCCAGCATTTATTGTTTCTGGATTTTTTGATGATGGCCATTCTGACCAGTGTGAGATGATATCTCATTGTAGTTTTGATTTGCATTTCTCTAATGATTAATGATGTTGAGCATTCTTTCATGTGTTTGTTGGTAGTCTGTATATCTTCTTTGGAGAAATGTCTATTTAGGTCTTCTGCCCATTTTTGGATTGGGTTGTTTGTTTTTTTGTTATTGAGCTGCATGAGCTGCTTGTAAATTTTGGAGATTAATCCTTTGTCAGTTGCTTCATTTGCAAATATTTTCTCCCATTCTGAGGGTTGTCTTTTGGTCTTGTTTATGGTTTCCTTTGCTGTGCAGAAGCTTTTAAGTTTCATTAGGTCCCGTTTGTTTATTTTCGTTTTTAATTTCCATTTCTCTAGGAGGTGGGTCAAAAAGGACCTTGCTGTGATTTATGTCATAGAGTGTTCTGCCTATGTTTTCCTCTAAGAGTTTGATAGTTTCTGGCCTTACATTTAGGTCTTTAATCCATTTTGACCTTATTTTTGTGTATGGTGTTAGGGAGTGTTCTAATCTCATGCTTTTACATGTACCTGTCCAGTTTTCCCAGCACCACTTATTGAAGAGGCTGTCCTTTCTCCACTGTACATTCCTGCCTCCTTTATCATAGATAAGGTGACCATATGTGCGTGGGTTTATCTCTGGGCTTTCTATCCTGCTTCATTGATCTATCTTTCTGTTTTTGTGCCAGTACCATACTGTCTTGATTACTGTAGCTTTGTAGTATAGTCTGAAGTCAGGGAGCCTGTTTCCTCCAGCTCCGTTTTTCGTTGTCAAGATTGCTTTGGCTATTCGGGGTCTTTTGTGTTTCCATACAAATTGTGAAATTTTTTGTTCTAGTTCCGTGAGAAATGCCAGTGGTAGTTTGATAGGGATTGCATTGAATCTGTAGATTGCTTTGGGTAGTAGAGTCATTTTCACAATGTTGATTCTTCCAATCCAAGAACATGGTATATCTCTCCATCTGTTTGTATTGTCTTTAATTTCTTTCATCAGTGTCTTATAATTTTCTGCATACAGGTCTTTTGTCTCCTTAGGTAGGTTTATTCCTAGATATTTTATTCTTTTTGTTGCAATGGTAAATGGGAGTGTTTTCTTAATTTCACTTTCAGATTTTTCATCATTAGTGTATAGGAATGCAAGAGATTTCTGTGCATTAATTTTGTATTGTGCTACTTTCCCAAATTCATTGATTAGCTCTAGTAGTTTTCTGGTAGCATCTTTAGGATTCTGTATGTATAGTATCATGTCATCTGCAAACAGTGACAGCTTTACTTCTTCTTCTCTGATTTGGATTCCTTTTATTTCCTTTTCTTTTCTGATTGCTGCGGCTAAAAGTTCCAAAACTATGTTGAATAAGAGTGGTGAGAGTGGGCAACCTTGTCTTGTTCCTGATCTTTGTGGAAATGGTTTCGGTTTTTCACCATTGAGGACGATGTTGGCTGTGGGTTTGTCATATATGGCCTTTATTATGTTGAGGAAAGTTCCCTCTATGCCTACTTTCTGGAGGGTTTTTTATCATAAATTGGTGTTGAATTTTGTCAAAAGCTTTTTCTGCATCTATTGTGATGATCATATGGTTTTTCTCCTTCAATCTGTTAATATGGTGTATCACGTTGATTGATTTGTGTATATTGAATAATCCTTGCATTCCTGGAATAAACCCCACTTGATCATGGTGTATGATCCTTTTAATGTGCTGTTGGATTCTGTTTGCTAGTATTTTGTTGAGGATTTTTACATCTATGTTCATCAGTGATATTGGCCTGTAGTTTTCTTTCTTTGTGACATCTTTGTCTGGTTTTGGTATCAGGGTGGTGGTGGCCTCGTAGAATGAGTTTGGGAGTGTTCCTCCCTCTGCTATATTTTGAAAGTGTTTGAGAAGGATAGGTGTTAGCTCTTCTCTAAATGTTTGATAGAATTCACCTGTGAATCCATATCGTCCTGGGCTTTTGTTTGTTGGAAGATTTTTAATCAGAGTCTCAATTTCAGTGCTTGTGATTGGTCTGTTCATATTTTCTATTTCCTCCTGATTCAGTCTTGGCAGGTTGTGCATTTCTAAGAATTTGTCCATTTCTTCCAGGTTGTCCATTTTATTGGCACAGTGTTGCTTGTAGTAATCTCTCATGATCTTTTGTATTTCTGCAGTGTCAGTTGTTACTTCTCCTTTTTCATTTCTATTTCTATTGATTTGAGTCTTCTCCCTTTTTTTCTTGATGAGTCTGGCTAATGGTTTGTCAATTTTGTTTATCTTCTCAAAGAACCAGCTTTTAATTTTACTGATCTTTGCAATCATTTCTTCATTTCTTTTTCATTTATTTCTGATCTGATCTTTATGATTTCTTTCCTTCTGCTAACTTTGGGGGTTTTTTGTTCTTCTTTCTCTAATTGCTTTAGGTGCAAGATTAGGTTGTTTATTTGAGATGTTACCTGTTTCTTAAGGTAGGATTGTGTTGCTATAAACTTCCCTCTTAGAACTGCTTTTGCTGCATCCCATAGGTTTTGGGTTGTCGTGTCTCCATTGTCATTTGTTTCTACGTATTTTTTTATTTCCTCTTTGATTTCCTCAGTGATCACTTCGTTATTAAGTAGTGTATTGTTTAGCCTCCTTGTGTTTGTATTTTTTACAGATCTTTTCCTGTAATTGATATCTAGTCTCATAGCGTTGTGGTCTGGTGGGTTTTTATCTTGCTCTTTCATCTGCTGTGTGTTTTTCTGTCTTCTCATTTTGCTTTTCTTACTGTGTTTGGGGTTTCCTTTTTGCAGCCTGCAGGTTCCTAGTTCCTGTTGTTTTTGGTATCTGTCCCCAGTGGCTAAAGTTGGTTCGGTGGGTTTGTAGGCTTCCTGGTGGAGGAGACTACTGCCTGTGTTCTGGTGGATGAGGCTGGATCTTGTCTTCCTGGTGGGCAGGTCCACGTCTGGTGGTGTGTTTTGGGGTGTCTGTGGACTTATTATGATTTTAGGCAGCCTCTCTGCTAATGGGTGGGGTTGTGTTCCTGTCTTGCTAGTTGTTTGGCATAGGGTGTCCAGCACTGGAGCTTGCTGGTCGTTGAGTGAAGCTGGGTATTGGTGTTGAGATGGAGATCTCTGGGAGATTTTCGCTGTTTGACATTTTGTGGAGCTGGGAGGTCTCTTTTGGACCAATGTCCTGAAGTTGGCTCTCCCACCTCAGAGGCACAGCAGTGACTCCTGGCTGCACCACCAAGAGCCTTTCATTCACATGGCTCAGAATAAAAGGGAGAAAAAGTAGACAGACAGAAAGAAAGAGGATAAAAGAAAAGAAAATAAAGTAAGGCAAAGTAAAATAAAGTTATTAAAAAGAAAAATAATTATTAAGAAAAAAAATTTTAAAGTAAAAAACAAAACAAAAAACAAGGGACGGATAGAACCCTAGGACAAATAGTGAAAGCAAAGCTATACAGACAAAATCTCACAGAGAAGCATACACATACACACTCACAAAACGCGGAAAAGGGGAAAAAATAACCTATCTTGCTCCTAAAGGTCACCTCCTCAATTTGGGACGGTTCGTTGTCTATTCAGGTATTCCACAGATGCAGGGTACATGAAGTTGAAATTTAATCCGCTGCTCCTGAGGCTGCTGGGAGAGATTTCCCTCTCTCTTCTTTGTTTGCACAGCTCCCGGGGTTCAGCTTTGGATTTGGCCCCATGTCTATGTGTAGGTTACTTGAGGGCATCTGTTCTTCGCTCAGACACGACAGGGTTAATTTAAAGGAGCAGCTGATTCGGGGGCTCTGGCTCACTCAGGCCGGGGGGAGGGAGGGGACGGAGTGCGGAGCGAGCCTGCTGCGGTGACAGCGCGCCGTGTGTTCTCCCGGGGAAGTTGTCCCTGGATCCCGGGACCCTGGCAGTGGCGGGCTGCACAGGCTCCCCGGAAGGGAGGTGTGGATAGTGACTTGTACTCGCACACAGGCTTCTTGGTGGCGGCAGCAGCAGCCTTAGCGTCTCAGGCCTGTCTCTGGGGTCCGCGCTGTTAGCCGCGGCTCGCGCCCGTCTCTGGAGCTCGTTTAAGCAGCGTTCTTAATCCCCTCTCCTCACGCACCAGGAAACAAAGAGGGAAGAAAAAGTCTCTTGCCTCTTCAGCAGATCCGGACGTTTTCCGGGACTCCCTCCCGGCTAGCCGTGGCGCACTAACCCCCTGCAGGCTGTGTTCACGCCGCCAACCCCAGTCCTCTCCCGGCGCTTCAACCGAAGCCCGAGCCTCAACTCCCAGCCCCGCCCGCCCCGGCGGGTGAGCAGACAAGCCTCTCGGGCTGGTGAGTGCTGGTTGGCGCCGATCCTCTGTGCGGGAATCTCTCCACTTTGCCCTCCGCACCCCTGTTGCTGTGCTCTCCTCCGCGGCTCCGAAGCTCCCCCCGTCCGCCACCCACAGTCTCCGCCCGCGAAGGGGTTTCTAGTGTGTGGAAACCTTTCCTCCTTCACGGCTCCCTCCCACTGGTGCAGGTCCCGTCCCTATTCTTTTGTCTCTGTTTATTCTTTTTTGTTTTGCCCTACCCAGGCATGTGGGGAGTTTCTTGCCTTTTGGGAAGTGTGAGGTCTTCTGCCAGCGTTCAGTAGGTGTTCTGTAGGAGGTGTTCCACGTGTAGATGTATTTCTGATATATCTGTGGGGAGGAAGGTGATCTCCGTGTCTCACTCTTCCGCCATCTTCCCCCTCTCCCACCCATTTAACTCATTTCTAAATACAGTCGGTCACTTAGTACAAAGTACAAACACAAATTAAAGAGAGTAAATCGCTGTTATTTTTCTAACAATTGGGTGTCTGCCGGCTCCCTTTGAGACTGAGGGCAAACCACTAACCCTCCCTGAGCCTGATCCCTCATCCCAAAATGGGAGCAATAATAGTGGCCTTGCTTACCTCACATGGCTGTGTGAGGGCCGACTAAGCTGATGCCTAGGAAGTAGGAAAGCACTTTAAAAATGGTGTTTAATAATTTAAACGCATGGGACAGAGGTGATATAAAGGCATGCCTCTTCTAGAATGCAGGAGCAGAGGCTTATAAGGATTTCTGCACTTGCTAGAGATTTGAAGAAGAGATGAATTCACTTGTAATTCACCTGTAGAAATAATACCAAATGGTTGGATCACAGAGGAGGAAACTCAGAGCATCTCATCAAGAACATGCAGAAAAGATCTCATGGCAGCAGCTGGCCAAGTGAGGGTTTGCCCTGTCCCAGCAGCAGCCTTATAAGAGTTCCATGGTTTCCAAATGTCAGCATGTTATGACTGTGATCTGTCCCCAGGGAACTTAGTCCTTCATCCTTGCAAAGAAACTGCACTCCCATCTCGGCCCCAATTTGCTTTGCAGGCCAGCAGCACTGTTCCTGCACAGGGCCTGAGTTTCATTTGAAAAGGATTTCATGGGAATGCTTTCTTGTGTTACCAAATCCTCTCTCATCTTTGTTCCTTACACTGGCTGCTCCTGTCAGTAAAACCTATATGTAACCCCCATTTTTTTTTTCTGAATCCAGTTTAGAGACACATAATAAAATTATTATAAGTGAGAAAAGGTCTCAGTCAGAGGTTGACAAAATATGCCCAGAATCTTATAGTTATTGTGGTTTAAGAGAAATGGATTAAAAACCACTTTCAAAAATCTTCTTTGTCCCACAGAAGCAGCCGCATAGCACAGGGAGGTCAGCTCAGTGCTTTGTGACCACCTGGAGGGGTAGGATAGGGAGGGTGGGAGGGAGACACAAGAGGGAGGAGATATGGGGATGTATGTATATGTATAGCTGATTCACTTTGTTATACAGCAGAAACTAACACATCTATGTAAAGCAATTATACTCCAATAAAAATGTTAAAAAAAAAACCAACAAAAAACAAATGTCAAAACATCAAAACAAACCAAATTCTAAGTAACTTAAAAAAAAAAAGTCTTCTTTGTCCCACAGATAGAAACCTAAATAAAGAGCTACTGGCTGTTCATAACATTTGCTTTTGCTGCATTCTTGTTTTCCCTGATTTGTCTGTGCTTCCCAGCATCATTTAATGCTATTTCCATGAACAAAGAGAGTCAAAGTCACAAACCCATGTGTTGACTGAGGCAAGCCTCCCAGACAAGGGACTGAATTTGATGTGAAGGAAGAGAAACTAATTCTCCAAATGTCTTCCTCTCCAGCTGGCTAATATCTGAAGTTTTACAGTTAGAACTTAATTCCTTTGGCATGTCCCTCCATGTCCCCCTTCTTCATCACCAGGCAATCATTGATCTGCCTTCTGTCACTTTAAATTAGTTTGAATTTTCTGAAACTTTATATAAATAGGATCATACAATATGTACTCTTTTATGACCTGGCTTCTTTGACTCAACAAAATTTTGAGATTCATCTATGTTGTGTGTAGCACAAATTCATTCTTTTTTTGCTGAATAGTGCTCCATTAGATGGGTATATTGTTGTTTGTTTATTTATTCACCTTTTGATGAGTATTTTGGTAATTTTAAGTTGTCATTAGTATTCTTGTACACGTCTCTGAGGATTTTCTAGAGATCTTCCTGTTATTAACTTTTATTTCCAAGGGGATTAAAGAACATATTTTATATGATTTGAATTTTTAAAAGTTTTATATTCTCCAGAATAGGTAATGGCAAACTATGGCCAAATCTGACTCAGTTGCTTTTGCAAATAAAGTTCTGTTGGGAGATATTTACGACCATCCATTAATATATTATCTGTGGCTGCTTTCCCACTACAGTGGCAGAGTTGAGTAGTTGTAACAGAGACTGTATGGCCCATAAAATTGAAAATATTTGCTCTCTGGTCCTTTATAGAAAAAGTTTGCTGACTCCAGGCCTAGAATAATTTAGATAATACTGTATAGAAATGCTATCCATTTCTTGATGTTCTAGAGGAACTCACTTCTGAAACCAGAGCGTGGGCTATAGATTAAAATAACATTGGGTTTGAACACATATCCAGCCTGCATTACTAATGGTGTGTTTGCTGTTGGGTAACATATCCTTCCTATGGACAATTTCCCTCAACTATAAAATGTGAATAATAATAGTACTTATTTAAAATTATGCTATAAGGATGAAATATGTTAATGCATGTTCACAGTACTTGACACAATGCTAAGAACCCATAGATTCTTAACAAATGCAACTTTATTCTTGGGAGAGTTTCTTGACACTGCATTCAATTCATGGTTGGTTTTCTGCAGTACTCAATAGCCTAGCTGGTGCCAATGATGTATTCTTATATTCAGTAATTTTAGTTTTTATCTGAAAGTATTTTTTCTAATCCACATTCTTTCTTTTTATTAAATACAGTGTCTTTTAAAATCTTACAGAAATTACAAATTAAAGATTTCTAAAGTTTACTCTCTATCTTTTCGGGAAGTCTCTTTCATAGAGAAATATTTTCTTTGATTCTTCAGATCGTCTACTTTTAAACTTCTGTGATTCTACATATGTTCCATGATTGTTTTCTGGTCATGCTTTCCAGGGGATCTTTTCACTCCTTGCTGGAACTGTAGTTAAGTCCATATTGAACTTATTGGGTCCTTCTCCAATATTTCAGGTCCGGGCAAAGTGTGAAAGGAAGAAGAACAGAAACCAAGTTGTCAGTGGGACATCCACTGTTGTTGAGTTTAGCTATGAAGTCAAAAGCTTCAACTGTCCAAACAAGTTTCTTTTCTATGATTATTGTTGCATTCAGAAGCTAGCTGAGCACTCTCCTCTTTCCAACCATCACACTTACTGCATTTTTAGGAGCCATCCACTCCCAGGTATGGTAGGTTTGGCTCTCCTACCGATTGCTGCATGACTCTCCTTTTCTCTAGCTCCTACCACTTGTAGAAGATTGGCTCAGAGGGCCATCCACTTACTTCCCGAGTGGACAATTCCGTTTTAGGTCATGATTCCAGATTTGGTCAACTCTTTCTAAAATCTGCTTTTGCGTGTATTATATCTTACAGATATTCTCAAAGCTATCAGCATATAGAAGACACACTTCCCTCTGTCTAGAATTGACACAAATTCTCCACTCCTAGAAATAAGGAGTAGAAATAAGGGCATGCTAATTGGGCCGCTAGGTTGATAATTTTGGAACAGATATCAATTGATTTTCTTAGGTTTTAAATTGCAGTATTCAGACAAAAGAGAAAACATTTCAATGAAATAGTCAATATGTACAACACCAAAATTAAATGTCTCATAAGTGCCCAGGGAAATGATAATTACATATTTAAGTGAGCAGCTCTCTTTCCTTTTAGACTCAGCCTTCCTCTAAGCCCCACCCTCTACACTGCCTGTTCTACATTGTCTTTTTAAAATATGGACCTCGACACTCCCCTGACTAAATGCTTTAATGCCTTTAAGGATAAGGCCTGAAATGCTTACTATTACATAAAGTGGTTCCAAACATCTTTACAGTCTGGAACGTTCCCCAGGTCCCATGACACAGCCATGCTGGAGGTCCCATCATTCCTAGCACTCAACACACTATTTCATATCTCTGTGTGTTTGCACGTGCTGTTTCATTTGCCAGGATCACCTTTTCCCCTTCACTACATTATCACGCACCATCTTGTCCTATATGTCCTTTAAGAATCAGGTAAAACGTAACCCAGCCCATTAGGGGAGTTAGTTACTCCCTTTTTCTTGCTTCTGGAACATTTTTGCACCCGTATTTATGTTGTGATGGTTGCTTCCCTGGCATTCATTCCCCTTTACTTCTGCCAACAGCCCTCAAATTGTCCCTTGGGGATCCGTCCCTCCTCCATTGTCAGGATATTGGGGTTAGACTGGCTCCACACTCAATCCAAATGATGGGCTCTCACTGACTTAAGTTTATCTGAGCATTTCGTTTTCCTGGCTCCAGTGACTGATTCAAGGTTGATTTAAGCCTGTCCAATCAGAGTGAATGAGAACTTTACAGGCATTGCTTCTCTTCTGGGTTTGGTGATGAGAGGGTGCAAGGCTTGGATTCCTATAACCATCCCTCCACCACAAAGAGAAACTTTCTGAGCATCTGTGAGGAGCACTGTGAGGAGAAAGAGCTGAGACAAGGAACCTGAAAACGTCAGAGAGCCCCAAATCAGACCAAGGCTGAAGCCAGACCTACCTTCTGAACTACCCTTTTTTGTGAGCCAAAAACAAACAAAAAATAACTACCTACATACCTGCCATCATTTTGGTTTAGCCAACATAGGTAAGGTTTATTTGTTCACTTTTATCTTTATATCTCAATGCACTTGAGGAATAGTAGTTCCTTAATAAATGTTTGAAAAAATGTGAAGAAAGGAGAATTGTAGTTTTATCTTAGCATTTTATGCTCGGCTATGTGAACCACAAAGCTTCACTCTGATATTTTTATTTTTTTAATTTATTTATTTTTTAAAATAAATTTATTTATTTTTGGCTGTGCTGGGTCGTCGTTGCTGTGTGCGGGCTCCCTCCATTTGGGGCGAGTGGGGGCTACTCCTCATTGCGGTGTGCGGGCTTATCACCGGGGCGGCCTTTCCTACTGTGGAGCACGGACTCTAGGCGTGCGGGCCTCAGCCGTTGTGGCACGTAGGCTCAGTAGTTGTGGCGCGTGGGCTCTAGAGCGCAGGCTCAGTAGTTGTGGCGCACGGGCTTAGTTGCTCCGCCGCATGTGGGATCTTCCCGGACCAGGGCTCGAAGACGTGTCCCCGGCACCAGCAGGCGGGTTCCTAACCACTGGGCCACCAGGGAAGCCCCACTCTGATATTTTTAGATTTCAATCCTTTTATTCTTGGCCAAAGGACAGAAAAAATTGTGTCCATAAAAACAAAAGACTCACACAAGGGAATCTTCCAGAATTTCTATTTTTCACTGATTTTTCAAGAAGCATATTTTTAAAAATTTGCAGAACCTGACATTGTCTGTCCCTGGAGGGGATGGAAATTAAGAAATTTAGACTGTGAACTTATAGCTGTTCTAGGTGAAAGAAAATATTAAATTTTAGTTTTTTAAAATAAAGCTTCTATTTGTGCCAGTTATCTTCTGTTTGCTTCTCCAGATCCACTCTCCATTTCTTCACCCCGGTCTCTGCCCCAGGAGGCAGACCTGTATGGCTTCCATGGGAGCCCTTACCATCTGGTTTAGCCAACGGAAGCCCCAGCTGCAGGGGAGGAAACTGATGTGGGGAATTGACTCCTTCCCTGCAGGGGATCACGTTAGGCTGATTGTGTCAACATTGTCAGGTTGTAAGTCCTTGACAATGAATTCATGGCAGCCTTCTCTGTAAGACTCTCTTCAACTCAACTGGGGAGACTTGTTTGGTTGCAGTTTTGGCAACCACGCCTTCCTCTCTGCTGCTACTCACCGTGGGTTACTGCAGTGTCTCATAATTCTTCTATACCTGTGCAAATAAACCTCTTTTGAATTGACTAATTTGAGTGTGCCATCTGTTTTCTGTTGGGATCCCAAGTGATACATATTTATTTCAGAAATTTAAAAATTAAACATAAAACAAGTCTAATGCACTTTGATGGAGCTACATGAAACACTATCTTTTAAGACTGGTAGAAGAACAGAGTCTATGTTAGCTGTGCTCATGTGAAAATGACTAAAATGACAAACCAGGGAAGGGAAATGCTTAGAGGGCTTTCTTGATTTTTATTCAGGTGAGTCTTCCCATCACACAACCCCAGGGGTGCCATTCACAGGATGATTCAGGCTAACTTTAGGAATGTTTGACCACCAGAACCATTTCTGCTTAACAAGAAGAGAATGAGAACAGATCAAGCAATTTTATTTGGGTGAAATGAGTTTAAAATGGGTACCAAGAAGAGCCACAAAGAGAAAAACAAATTGCCAAACTAGTTATCTTCTTTTGGCCTTAGAATTTGCTCTTTTAGCTCCAAAGCTGTATATCAGAGTAAGGACAGATAGCTAGCTTTGCTTTGGAGGTTTGGTATAGGTTAGAATATATAGTGGCCTCTAAGATTTTTATCTAATACCAGTTGGCAAAACTCCCAGTTTCCTTAGACCCGCCATACTGAATTCTTCTCCAGTTCTTTGATCAGGGCTAGGAGTGTGCCGTCCTGCACCCCGTTTGGAAAGGGGGTTGATCATGATTTCCTATTTCTTAGGGTTGCCCCTGGTCCATCTTGACCTTTGAAACAGTTCTGTTCTCTGAGAAGTGTTTAGAACTCCTCTCTAGATGCCGACCCTTGTTGATATTCTTCTTCACGGCCATGATTCCTAGGACTTGCTTCCCATCCTGTGAACAGGGCTGTGTCTCTGTCTCAGTTTGGCTTTCTCTGAAGTGCAGCTGTAGTGGTGTGGAGTTAAAAATAAAGAGATCTTGAGAGATTAGGAGGAGGATGGATTGGGGAGGGGGGAGCAGAAAGCATGTTCATTAAGAGCTTTTAAGTTTCCAAATGCCCCTTCTGAGTCATTAACACGCTTGGCTAAGAACATCTCCGACAACTCAGAGAGGGAGAGAGGTGTTCCTGTGTTGTAGTGTGCTATGAGTGCTTATGTTAATAAGGAAGGGTAAAAGTACTTGACGATGATGAGCTGGATTCCACGCTGTGAGCAAACAGAACAAAATGTTAATTCTGGGTAAGTCAGCTGTCCGAGGAGCCTGCATCCTTGACCACCTGCCCTGTTCCCATAATGGGCAATAATTAGCCAGCACTCTTATTATTTAGGGACATGCTATATATACAAGGCAAGCCAAAGGTTCTGTATTGAAATGTCATTCGCTCATACCAACTGAAAGTGACAACTAATGAGACTTAACAAGAAATCTCAGCTCTGGAATATTTTTTTCAGAGATATAGTTTCCAAGAATACACAGTAACACAAATGCATAACGGGCAGATATTCTCTCAGCCCTGTCTTCATGGATAACTAACCACTGTTATTAATGTATTCAGTGCTAAAAGAGGAATAGATTCTATGTTTTTTAAACTTTTTATTTATTTATTTTTAAAAGCTTTTTAAAAATGGGAGGGAAGTCCAAAAGGGAGGGGATATCTATATGTGTATGGCTGATTCATTTTGTTGTGCAGTGGAGGCTAACACAACATTGTAAAGAAACCATACGCCAATAAAAATGAATAAAAAAAAAAAACCCTCCTCTTGTAACCTGAAAAAAAGTGCTTTTTAAAAAAGAAACAGACAAGTGGAGAAGTAAATTTGTGTACAGTGACATTTAGAGGTGATAAGCGTCCTAATCAGAGTGTGCACAGTATTAATGGTACACAGAGGAGCCACAGTTTAACTTGGTGGAAAGAGAGCAGGAGCCAAGAAAGCCTTCTGGAAGGAATGTGGAAGTTGAATTGGAGTTGGATTTGGATGAGCATTCTAGGCAGCACAAATAGCATATGCAAAGGTCCTGTGGCAGAGAAATAGACTGCACTTATGTTAATGGCTATCTTGTTTAAGATTTATTCAGAATGTTGGAGAATGCTTTCTTTTGGGGAATAGTCCTGAGGGGCTACTTCATATATCAGTATTTATACTAATTAATAAGTCAAAATCCATGTCAATAAACCTTAGTATAAAAGTAGACCCTTTGAGAATAAAACAGATTGTGCAAATATTTCCTGATAGATGTTATGGTTTTGATATTTTAGACAAAATATATGCCACATGCATTTCTGTTCATGCTGACACAGAGGCTTTCTGAAATGTGAGCATATAAATATTTCATACCAGGTCACAAACTGTCTGGAAAACTCCATAAAGAGACATAATGAAGCATGTTGTGTGGGGGGCTGATGTGGGTGCTCATGTTGGTATGTGAGCAAGCCTGTGAAATTCACTTCAAAGAGCTTATTTTCTTGTCAAGGTGAAACACGCCCAGCATCTTGTTCATGCCATTCATTGCATAGTAAACCTTCTTCAAGAATGGCAAAAAGAAAGATAAGCTGTAGCTTAGAGCACATGATGGAAATCAAAATGAGCTAATTTCACAGGAGTGGACTCTATGTTCCACATTAGAGAACATTTCTTGAAGACTGTTAAAAACATTACCTTGCTACTATTCCTTTAAAACTACTAAGTCATCAGTAGACTGTGCCCATTTCCCTCCCCCACCCCAACACATGGCATCTTCAATGGTCTGGACTCATCACAGGTGCTCACTAAGCAACCGTCAAGTCATATTGGGTTATGGACTTGGAAGGCAATGAGGAATGAGCTGAGCCCCTGATGGCGAGCAGAGGGCTGCTCAGGAGAGCGGCTCGCTGACCAGGAGTGCCTCTGCTTTCTCTTGCTTTGTTTTATTTTTTATATATCTTTTATACTTACTTATTTTTGTCTGTGTTGGGTCTTCGTTGCAGTGGTCAGGCTTCTCATTGTGGTGGCTTCTCTTGTTGCAGAGCATGGGCTTTAGGTGGGAGGGCTTCAGTAGTTGTGGCTCGCAGGCTGTAGAGCGCAGGCTCAGTAGTTGTGGGGCATGGGCTGAGTTGTTCCGCGGCATGTGGGATCTTCCTGCACCAAGGCTCGAACCTGTGTCCCCTGCATTGGCACGCGGATTCTTAACTGCTGCACCAGCAGGGAAGTCCCTCTTCCTTTGTTTTAGAACATGGTCCTACTCTAGGAAGCCAGTTGCCCCTCCACTTAAATTTGTGTACATTTCACTTTTTCTGGAGCTTTGGATCAAGAGCAGAATTCAGGCCAGACTTGAATGTGTGCAGATTTCATCCTTAGATTTCATACTGTCCTAAATTACGATCCTCCCTCTCCTATGCAGGGAGCAGGATTGCATTTGTAGCATAGAAAATCTAAGCAGTTCCCCCTAGGTTTTGTCTGTGCTTTCCGGAGGTCAGAGGGCTAAAGGAGATCGATGCTGTTTGTCCAGCCTGCATTAGGGGAACAGGAAGCTATAATGCCCAACATTTACAAAACACTCACATTATTTATTCATCCGCTCATCCAAAAGACAGTTATCGATCACATTATGTGGAAGGTACCATACTAGGAGCAGCCATGCTAACTAAAATGGCACTCCACCCATCACCAGGCCTAATCCAGAGACAGTCCTAAAATCACAGGAGTAAGTAGCAGCACTGACACCGAAAGCCATGTCTTCTGATCCCAGACCCTGTGCTTTTTCTACTCCCCACAGTGTCTTTGTCAGTGAGCTATGGACTGGCCTCAGCAGGTGCCTGCATCTGGAGCTGCCATTCACTCTCCCTCAGCTACATGCTGCCCTTCTGGAAACTTCCCTTACATTTTCAAGTTCCCTTTATTTTCTTCCTGCTCAAAGAGGGCATGGGGTGGAGAAACAAGTGGGTGGGTGCCTTCAAGTATGATTTTCCATAAGGTTTGGTCCAGGAAGCAGGGTTGAACAAATGCAAAGTGGAGATTTCAAAGATTAAGAAACAAGAAAAGAAAAATTCCTTCATGAGCAATAATGAAATCTGAGCTGCCAGGCTGTATTTGATGTCATACAAGGGAAGATCTGAGATGGTCCTCAGTATGAGTGTGGGTAGTGAGGAAAGGGGTTACAGTGGGGTCCTAAGGACAATAGTGTAGTTTAGTCAGGGACAGGAATCAAATTACAGCACCTGAAGCTGCACTTTTCAACGCCTTATTTTTATTTGTAGAGGACTACAAATCCCAGGGGAGAATGAGGAAGAGAGTCACAAAATGATGAGAAATTGTCTTTAAGTCTTGCCTACTGCCTGATGCTTTCTAGCAAATTATTATTTTCTGATTTTGTTGGGTAATTATCTGCAACGATTAATATTTGGAATTTGAAAGCATGCCATACTTTCAGACATATGGTCAGTGCAATGAGCTGGATGTCTGGACAGTTCAGTGGTTGGTTCTTCTGGATATCATCAGAAGGTGCAGATAGATGCCTTTCAGGCCTAATGTAATGGACTCAATCCTGAAATGGCTCCCTCAGCTTCATAAACCCAGGTGCTATGCTAATGCACCCATATAGGGTGATCAGTTAAGCACTATTGTGGAAAAGACATTCAAAGGGGAGTTTGCTCATTGCTATCATGTTATGCTCCAACGAAGATGGAAATAGATGATGCAGTAATGGAAAAATAAGTTAGTTTACTTAACCCGTGACCAACAGACTTGCTTACTTTGATGCTTCTTATAATTCTGTGGTAATTACTCCAAGGAAATGAATGACTCCAGGAAACTCAGGAATACGTTTGTATCCGTGTGACAATCCCAGATGGTGTCCAGGTATGTGGCAGGCTGCCCAGTGGAATAGAGGTGGAGATGGAGCAGACTCAGCAAGAGATGTTTACAGGAAGATGCTCTGAGGAGGGGCTGTGCTCGAATCAGAGGAAGAGGCTGGGCTCTCAGATCAAAACGGGGAGGGAAATCCAGCCAGAGATGGTGGTACTTACAAATGTAGCTGCACAGAGAGCTTTGTCCCCAAGATTCTAGGGATCCAACAATAATGGCAAGGGCTTTTATTTATCCCACACCTTGTAAGGGAACTTCACGACCCTCATTTATGTTAGGAAGGCAGCTATACTCACCACTATACCACCACACCGTATCCTCCAACCATGTTAGTTCTTGAGGAGAGTCAAGTCTCTTCCTGGTTCCAATAATGGTGGTAATTTACCCACACACGTGGATATAGAAGAGGGAGTGATGTAGAGAACAGAGGCTGCCCCAGTGCCGTGGAAGAGGCAGTAAATTTTTCATCTGGACCATTCATGTGAGCAGAGAAAAATTTTCTAATCTTTCCCAGGGATCATTTCATTTTATTGACCTCCTTAAGAGACTTGAAAATGACATAAAAGATATTTTTTATGAATAAAAAATAAAATATTTCTCATTCAATCATTCAACAATCAACAGCTAATTGTGACGTCCCTACTATGCACAGGCACTAGGCCAAGCTTTAGAGAGAGCCACAAACTGATGGGGGCACTCGTGGAACTGACTGTTTAGTTGGGGAATGCAGTGGGAGACAGAGTAAGATAACTGATTGTAAATGTGCACCCACTGCTAAGTGGCAAAGGGTGATACAAACTTGTTACTCATAGAGTGTGTTGCAAAACGGTTTGACCAAACTGGGCTATTTGCAAGGTAAGCATAGAGGGGAGGTGAACACTCCAAGTAGAAGGACTAGCAGGGGCTTCGGCCTGGGGTGGAGGAATCCTGGGGAAGGCAAGGCTCTGAAAGTGTTAGTCACGTTGAGAGGGCCCGAGGGAAGGACGTAAGAGGTGCCACTGCAGAGGCAGACGAGGGCTAGACCACGGGGCCTTCTGGACAATGCAGAGTTGTGACCGTATCAGAGGAGCAGTGGGGAGCCGTGGAGGGCTCTGAAGAAATGGAGAGGGATGTTTCAAAATGAAAACACTCTGACTGCCGTTTTCAGAATGGATTTAGTGGGGCAAATGGAGAAGCAGGGAGCCCAGGGCCAGATTTAAAAGCTACTTAGCAACTAAAACCAGTCGAATTTGAGATGGGCTGAGTATGGGGTGAGGGACTGAGAGCTGTCTTTCTGCAATCCTGTGCCTGTATTCTCTTAGTTACCCAAGTAAAGTACTTAGAGTCTTATCCGTCTAGTCAGTTGGAAGATCCGCCAAGGCTGTGACACCCACACGTCTGCACAGCTTCTAGGGGACATAGGACATGTCCCACTTTCCTCCTGGCAGGCTGGGACTGATTGGGGAAACTCTTGCCACCCCTGTCATTTGCCTTTGATTTGAGGAATCTGATAATACATAATAAGCCTCACTCCTTATCTATCCCTACCCAAGATAAAAAAAATGAAGCCTCATTAAAGATCAAAGTTCCCAAACGTCCTGTCATTGCCCCCATTATTGGAAGAAGGGGAGATTTTGTCACCTCAGAGCAAGTGGTTACCTGCTAAAGCGACCTCAGGGCAGGGCATCCATGTTAATAATTTCTGCCCAACCACAGGGCGTATAGACTTGGGAAACAGCCCTGCCTTTTTCTTGAATGGCAGCAGGATGGAGTGATTTAACAAGCACGCACAGCTCGATTCAAGCCAAACTCTAATTTTGCAAAAGCTCAGATCCAGGCATATCTTCCCAGTGGATATGAGAAATAAACGTTGAAACATTCATTCTTGTCACCTGGGCGTAGTGGGATCCGTGTGTTTGCACCAAACACATCAGGCTGTCATGCACAATTAGCAGGTTCTCAAAACCCCAGTCTCTCAGAGAAGGCAGGCTTCTCTGCAAACGTCTGTTCCTCTATCTGCCTCTGGTGTTACTCCTTTTTTAAACCCATTACCCAACAGTTAATTATTTAAGAGGCAATCATAATTATTCTAAGAGTGGTAAAATCATACTTGATCTCAGTTCTGAGTCCTTACTCTCTCTGACAGGCAGTACACTAAGTGTCCTCTTACACTATCTCATTTAATCTTTTTAACAGCTCAGAGAAGTAGGGTCTCTCTTTGAGATGGGAACAGGGAGGCTATAGAAGTTGGGTAACTTACAGAGTGTAGCTCAGATATTAAATGGCAGAGGTGGGGGTTAAACAAAACCCATGCCCTTGACCTTGATACTGAACAAATCATCAGTCCTGGAAAGTTGGTCTGTGGCCCACAGTCAGTACTCAATTCAATCAACATTTAATGACCGTCTGCTATGTGCCAGGAACTGTGCTCAGTATAAGGAACACAAGGTGGATAAACTGCGTTTCTTCTTTGACAGGGCTTAAAGTCTTTTGGGAAGTTAAGCTGTTGAAGGAAAATGGGGCGTGGGAGGATGGTCATGTCCCAGGTCTGAGGTGAGGCTGTGGAACTGGCTGCCAAGTGAGGGATATTGGCTTCGCGCAGGAAATAATTCAAGAGGGAGCCATAGTACAGTGAAAGCAAGTTTATTTAGAGAGATACGCATTCTATAGACAGAATGTGGTCCTTAGAAAGTGAGAGTGGCCCTGGAGGGTACCAATGCCATAGACAGAATGTGGGCCCTCTCGTAGGTGAGACCAGGCCCCGAAATACGGGGTTGTTAGTTTCTATGGGCTGGGTAATTTCATAGGCTAATGAGTAGGAAGAATATTCCAACTATTTTGGAGAAGGAGCGGGGATTTCCAGGAATTGGGGCACTGCCCACTTTTTGGCCTTTCACTGTCATCCTCAGAGCGGTTATGGTGCCTGTGGGCGTGTCATTTGCATATGCCAATGTATTACAATGAGTGCATAATGAGGCTCAAGGTCTGCTGGGAGTCAAATATTCCGCCATCTTGGACCTAGTCGGTTCTCACCGGTTTTTGTCGTATCCCGTTTTCCTCAAGGGGTGTGTTATTCTTTCCCTCGCGTCTCGAAACCTAGACGTCCACGTAACACCAAGACTTGTATTGAATGCTACCCTGGAGGTCAGGCAGAGGTATGGGAGTACTGAGGTGACAGAGGTGAATTCTGACGGGGGTGGAGGTGGGGTGGAAGGCACAAGGAAAAGTTTAGAAGAGGTGCCCCCTTTTCTGTTGCATCTTGAAAGACCAGCAAGCATCTGACAGGTAGTGGAGACTGCTGGAGGAGGTCATCTCGAGGCTGTGACCTCTGGTTAACCCACAACCTGTACCTGGGCAAGCAGGTCCCTCCTTTGGCCCGGGAATGTGCCTTCCGCCCGCCATTCCCACAGTGGGAGTCATTTCAAGGATGCAGCCTTGAAAGAGTAATGTGCCACTGGGCCCACGTGGACTGTGTACGGGACTGAACCCCCGTTAAGGCTGCTGCATAAACTAAGATTCTGGCGGGCCAATGTGGAGACCTACCTGTCTTGCTGCGCCCAAGACAAGCCTTGGATGTTAGCTCCCTGGCTCATTAGAACTGCCAATCTGGAGCGGCTGCCTCTTTCTTCAGCTGCGTGAGGGACCAGTTTGCGAGCCCACGAGAAGGAAGGGGCTTCCACATCCATGCGGCAGCGGATCGAAGGCTCTGAGGTGAGAGGGTGCCTGGCGGGCTGGTGCTCCAGGACCGGCTGCTTTGGGGCCAGCACAGGTTGCGGGGAGGAGGGAAGAGGGGGATGCGGGGAGAGGCTGGGCTGGGGTGAGAATGTCCTGCAGTGCCGGCCATAGAAGATTTGTCAAGAAGAGAGGTGACGTGATCACACTCCTTCCGTGGGAGAGCAAAGCTCTCAGGGGTTGTTGCTGGTGCTGTGTGAGGTACTACATTGAACTCTATAATACCGCTGACATTTGACCATTTTGACCTGCAAAAATGACAATTTCATACAGTTCGACCTAATACAGTTTGGCCTTTTGCTTCTGATTCTGGAAAAGCATTTCTATATAGTGTGTAGCTATACATTTGGGATTTCCTGGCCTCTGGAGGCCCTAAGAAGTATTTTTGGTGTCCAGTGAGTATTTTGAATATATTAGTTTAGCCAATTAGGCAATGAAATAAAATTTTATTTATTTTAGGCTGGAACTAGATTAACTCAGGATGGTAACCCCAGTCATTTCATGGAGATCGGGGTGCTGATTAGTTGTTGATGAAATCAGAAATTTCTGATATCTCTGGGGAAGGAGGTGGATAGGGAATGACGATTAAAGAAGGGCCTGATGGTAAGAACTGCTGGCTGACGTAGACCGCCAGGGAGAGGCAGCATGAGCACAGACACACCATTCTTCTAAGCAGCCTTGGCTATCCTGGGGCTTGTGCTTACATTTCTTCATCCACAGACTGCTTTCTGAGTATCTAAATGTTTCATGAACAGTTCTAGGCACTGGGGATACGGTTGGATTTAAACCAGATATATTTGTGTATCTGGTTCCTGGGTTTTAGTGGCAAAAGTAGAATCAATAACAGATGACTAAACTGTTGTTCAGGAAGGTTATATACTGCCAGCCCTGTTCATGAATGTGCCAGAGTAATCTCTCCATGTGGAGAACGGGTGGGATAGGAGAAAGAGGATCATTTGATGAAGGCCAACTTAGTGCCAGACTTCTTTTAATCCTCTCCACCTCTGGGCAAATTAGGTGTTGTTAGCCCCTTTTAACAGATTTAGAAATTGACTCTCAAGAAAATTGAGAAAATTGCTGGGGGGTCACCCAGCTGGAAGGTAGTGCAGCAGGGATTTAAGCTGGATCTGTTTGTCTTCAAAGCCTTAGCTCTTTTCATCAGTTTCCCTAACACGAAGTGATTTTAGGTTTTGCATGACAAACCTGGAGGATCAAATGCTTATTTGTCCAGGGGCTTATTTTCTTTTCAACCAGAATGGAACTAGAAGAGTGTAATCCTGACCATTTTTGTTGACAATGGCAACACAAGCTGTAGCGATAAAATTAGAGTGTCAAGGCCAGGAGGCTGACATCTGCCGAAGGCATGAAAACAGAATTTCAAACCCAAGGTAAAGATGAAGCAGCATTCCTGCAAGTCAAACAGATTCCACGAGGATTACTATGTTTAGAGAAAGTAGAAAGATATTGCTTAGAGTCAGCAAGCATGATGAGAATTTGGTCCCTGTTTTGATGAATTTGTACAAGTTGCAACCCAGAGGTCATGCTGTTAATTTGAGTGACATGAATTACCGTGGCTTCTCTATCCCAGACGTGTTAAAACAACCACAAAAGTTTCCGTGGCTTAAAGCTGCTTTTCACATTATGTTTTGAGATATGTAATCAGGAAAGGAGTAAAATATGCAAAGAATTCCATTTTCTTTGTTTTAAAAATGACTTTCTGCAGACTTGAGTAAAAAAGACTTGTCCCGATGAGTCCATTCATCCTGAAAAGGTTTTTGTTCTTTTTAAAAGTCGTTTAATTTCCACCGTAGTTTGGTGTGAACAAAGAAAACCAGCAAATCTTCCTTTAGTTGGGTGCCAGGGACATAGTGTGCAGAGCTGATTTTCTTCTTATCATTTTAAAAATGCCCGAGTCCTGGAGCTGCTTTGGTATTTATTATTGATATGAAAAGGGAGCTCATCATTTAATACACTTGCTCCTACCTCCAGGTGATGACAAGTCCCTGTTATTGTGGCTCTGAAACAGACTTGTCATAATGTCCCATCAGATATGCATTTGTCAGGGAGTTGTGTACCTCCAGTGGCCTGGAATAGGGACTCAGGGGCTCAGTGGCAGAAAGTTTTATCTCCAGAAGCTTGTGAACAGCCTTCCATGTTTTGATCCTTTCCTCTCATATTCAGAAAACACCCTGCAGCCAAGCCCTGACTGCTTGGGGCTCTTCCTCTCTCTTGTATAAACAACAAGCACCATTAATGGTCCTTTCAGTCTTGATGAATTCTGTGCACAATGCTCAAGAGAGTATTTTGGCTTTGGGGCAAGTCAAACCATGTGGAGTATGTAACACAGACATAAGGTATAAACATTTATTAAAAGAGAAAAGCCCAAAGCCTGGAGCTGGCAGGGCTTGCATAGAAATAAAAGCACATAAACATTGAATTCCAACTATAGATTAAAAATGCCACAGGGATGATCAAGTACTTTTGGGTTATTCTATAATTTTTAATGGTTTCTAAAATCTGAGTATTGGTTGGTTATAATGTTAAAAAAAATTATCCATTAGGTCTTTGTGTGAATAGTATTAGGCCATTAATCCACTGATCAGTATCTCATGCAATGAAAAAGGTCTTTTTTATTCTTTTACAACATGAACCTGTTTTGATTTAGTGCTGAAATGACTGGCCTTTTGTAAGAATGTAACCAATTTCAAGGAAAATGGCAAAGGACCTTGTTCTCAAAGGTATTTAATAGGCCCTAAAAGTTTGACTTAGAGAAAAAAAAGTGCTTGGAATATATCCATACCCAGGATGCAGTAAAGTGTGACAATTCTGAGAGGATGGACAAGACTTTCTCTCTGATTTGTCAGAATTGTCTTTTCTCATGATGCTCCTACCAAGAGTGGGAAATATATATATATATATATATGTATATGTTTTTTACATGCAGCTTAGCATGTGATTCATGTTTGTTTTGACAATAGGTGATGTAGGTAAGACGGGCATTATCATCGAATTTTAGAAAGGGAGGAAATGGAAGTCAGAGAAGTTAAGAGATTTGTTCCTGGTCATGCAATAAGTGAATAGAAATGCTTGTACGTGAACCCTGGTCACTCTGACACCAAATGGTTCTTCTCTTTATGGAGAAGCACCAGGGCCCCATTAGCAGGCCCAGTGATCAGTTCTCACCCCGAGCCCCAACACCATGCTTCCAGGGTGCCATCCCTGCTCAGAGCTTTTTCAGCAAGCTGTGCTTAAGGAGGGACCTCCCTGAACACAGCTTTTCTGCCCTGACATGGCTTTCCCCACCAGCCCTCTGTCATGTCAATAGTTCAAAGTCTGAAAGAAACACCACATAAGCAACTGGCGTGGGAAGTGACTGCATGGTCCGCAGTGGCCTCCTGGAGACACAGAAGAGGGGCAGGGAGCTGGTAGGACACGGTTTTAACCTTACCTTCTTGTTGCATAAATTGAAACTAAACATCAGAAATACCTCTCCCTTAAGGTTCTGCTCAGTAATTTCCTGGACCCTGCTCTGTTCATTCCTTTGCTCATTCCTCAGGTCTTGATGGAGCCCTGGCCCCCTGGCAGACACTAAGCCTGCCCTCAGGACATGCACAGTCCTCAGGGGACAGGGATGGGAGAAAAGAAGCCAGTGCTGGTTTGGAGGTGGTAGGCAGCTAAAACCTTGCGAGTCCCAGAAAGCCATATATCTCTTGTCCCCAACCCCCTCCTGTGCTCTGCACATAACAGCAGCATTTGATGGTTTTGCCTCCCCCTGACTGTGATGTTCTCCTCAAGCATTTCTGGAAGCCCTTGGAATGTGTCTCATGTGTGGTCATAAACAAGCCTGGTCCGCCTTCACGTAGCATCTGCTGTTTCTTCCCTCTCCTCTCCAGCCTGCCTCTTCTGGGCTTTGTCGTGTCCCACCAGAAACCAGAGCTGATGTGCTAGGCCAAGAGGTGGGAAGGCCTCTGTGTGTAGCCCTCTGCTGGAGGGCTTCCAGTGACTTACAGAGTTTTTAGAGAAATAGCTCATTCAGGTTGAGTTCCTGGCTTTCCTTCCCCCAGACCCAAGCTGGAGTTGATGTGAGATGGGCCAGAGAAAAACCTCAGTGACAGCCACTATGTGGTCCTCAGAATTTCCCTCCACTTCTGACGTCCACCATGTCTCTTTCCAATTGAGTGAGTTTTCTATCTGTGCCCACAGTCCCCCTTATAGGCCAATTACTTCCTTATGTAAAGACTCCTGGGAAGCCCACTCATGAGTTCTGCTGCATGCCTGAACCCCAGCAGGCAGTCGGGGCCACACTGAGAGGGTGCGGTGCTAGTAGGGAGTTCAGGGAGAGGGCCCTGGGCTGTACCCCACTGCACTCTCCCACTCTTCTGTGGCAGGAAGGCTCTGGGGGCCCAACCGCGGACACAGTCTCTTTGAGGGAGAGGCCTGAAACCCTGTTAAGGAACAAGACAGGTTTTCTTTCTATGGTTAGAAATAAAAATGTGTCATGATTATGTTGGTTACATGAATGGAAAGGACAGCACTTACTCATCCTGGGGTGCAATCAGTGGAGGAGTAAAATGACGTAAGGTCATTTGTTAATTTGACAAGAAGGTGAGGTGAAAAAAGCAGGAAGGCATTGGAGGTCTGACATAAAGGAGCTGGTAGGGAGAGTACAGAAAAGAGAGACAACGGGTGAAAGCAGAAATGTAGCAAAGACCGTCCAGTTTTAATGGGGGCAACGCTTTCTCTTCAGTTGGGTGTTGCTTAATATTGGCTGTGCCCAGAGGTCCTTGTTTGTGTGGCAGGTAGTGCCAACCCTGCAATCTATATTTTAAACAGTGAGTTTTTTCTTAAAAACACAGACTACCTCCTATGTCCAAAAATGTGATAGTTGTGTACTCTAGGAAAACATTTCATTCAACTTTTTTTTTTTTTTTTTTTTTTTTTGCGGTACGCGGGCCTCTCACTGCTGTGGCCTCTCCCGTTGCGGAGCACAGGCTCTGGACGTGCAGGCTCAGCGGCCATGGCTCACGGGCCTAGCCGCTCCACGGCATGTGGGATCTTCCTGGACCGGGACACGAACCTGTGTCCCCTGCATCGGCAGGCGGACTCTCAACCACTGCGCCACCAGGGAAGCCCTCATTCAACATTTGATGCATATTTATTGAGGACTTAATTATGTTTCAGGCATTGTACTGAACATTTATCTTGTGAAGATAAGATCACAGGCCTGGTTTATATGACATGAGCCAAAACAATTCATAGAAGGCACTAGCAGGCTTTGCACACTAACATGGAATTCGTAACAAATTTTGTGCCAATGCTGGTAGACATAGAAAAGGGAACATGGGGTAAGGGAAAGGGGAAGAGGGTTTTTACAATTTATCTGAATCTGAGTGTGGACACTTTATTTTGTTTCGGCAGACCTTGCAAAATATTATAATAATTACGAATTAATCTGTCTGAGAGTGGACACTCTTGAGGGAGGCTTGTGTCATGGAAGTGTCTGGGTTCTCACTCTGCCACTCACTGGGTATGTTTCATTGGGCAAGTCACTGAATTCATTGCTCTGATACCTAGTTTCCTCATCTACAAAATTTGAAATTAGGCACAAGCTACATGGGATCCCTTCCAGTTTAAGATTTAATCATATTTCGGGCCTTGTGTTCATTTATTCCTTCATTTAACAATATTTACTAAGACATAGCTATGTGTCATATCCACTGTACAAGTCATACACAGTGGCATTGGGTATATAGTGATAAATAAAGACAAGGAGCTTGGCTTGTGGAGTTTGCATATGAGAGGGAGAGGCAGACAACCAACGAGTCAACATCCAAATAAATAAGTACATCAGCACGACTTGGGCTAGGAAGTAAACACGTGGGATGATGAGATAAAGAATAATTGTGAGGAGTGGTGCTTCAGAAACGGAAGCCAAGGAAGTCCTTTCTTGATCTGGGTGGTAGACACAGGATGTGTTCATTTGTGAGAATTACATAATTGGGCAATCTTCAGTGTATATTGTATTTCAGGAAAAAGACTTATTTGCTTTAACAAAAAGGCCAGGTTAAAACTGTGTGTATATACTTTAGAGATTCAACTAGTTCTGTGGGTCTCTTGGGAGAAACAGCAGTCCACCTCTGTCTCCTATATTTCCCCTTCCCTGGGGGGAAAACTGCTTTTTCCTCTTAGATGGGTATGTTGGTACCTCCTTGTGTTTATGGTTTGTGGTATTTTAGCTTTCTTCCTCCTCCTTTCACCTGTGGGAAAGGCCCACAGGTGTCCCTTTCCAATCCTTCTGATACAGATTTATCTTCAGTGTGGTTAGAGTAATATTCAATATTCACATTATTATGACCACACAAATACTATTCATAGCTGAACTGTGATTACTTGTAATCACATAGGATGACATGTTTTTTCTGCATAACTTTTTGCTTTTCCTGGAATTAATAATTATCTTGTCTTTGAACTAAGTATATTTCCCATATATGTATCCCTTATTCAATCTCAAATACTCTTCTAGTTGTTGATATATCCTCTCAAAATAGCCATTTACATCAGGCATGCTATCAGTTTCGTGTTCTTGGAAAAGGCTCTCCTGAATTCTTCCAAGCTGTGCCGTTTGGGGTTAGCCTCTGTTCCTGCAGCCCAGCTCTCATCCTTCACCTTGCTCCCTCACTCCCCAGTTGGAATGGTTTCCTCAATCCTACATCTTTCCTTTTCGTTGGTTTTATCCCTCATTTTGCTGAGGCATACTTCTAATAGTTCCCTGAAAAAGGGTTCATGGGAGGTAAAGTTATTGAAATTTTACTTGTCCAAATACATCTTTATTCTGTCTTCACACTTGCTTGGTGATTTGGTTGTATGGATTTCTAGGTCAGAAATCATCACCAAGAATTTTGAAGGCATTGCTTCCTTCCAGTCTTCCAGGCATTGTTTCTACCTTCCAGTGCTGCTGTTGAACTGTCCAGAGCTGTGGTTCTTTATCCTTTGTATACAACTTGTTTTTTATATTCTCCCTGGAAGCTTTTAAGACCTATTCTCTGGCCCTAGTAAACTGAAATTTCATACCGAATGTGCCACGGTGTGAATCTGTTTTTGTACATGGTGTTGGGCACTTTGTGGGGTCTTTCAGTCTGAGCACTCGTATCTTTTTTTCCTGGAAAGTTTTCTTAATTATTTCATTGTTGATTTCTTCCCCTTGGTTTTCTCTTTTCTCTAAGTACTGTAATTGAAATGTGAGGCCTCCTGAACTGTTTGTCTAATATTTTTATTGTTTTTTTCCCCCCTATTTAGCATCTGTTTGAGTTTTTATCTTTCTAGGAGATATCCTCAATTTTATCTTCAGAATTTTCTATTGAGTTTTTCTTTTCTCCTATCCTGTTTTTCATTTCCAGAGCCCTTTTTTTGTTCTCTGGGTGTCCTAAAAAAGCAAACAAAAAAACCCCATCCCTTCCTTCTTTCTCTTCATTTTTTCTTATATCTCTAAAGCTGTTAATGAGTATTTTTTTTTCTTCTTTCTATATAGTTCTGTTTCTTGCAAATAGTCTCCCTGCAACCCTGCCCTTTAAAAATTTGTCTCTGTATTATTAGAGTCTTCCACTAAGTAGGTGGTAAGGTTGTGTTGTCTGCTCACATTGAAGAGTGTTGACCTAAAAGCTGATTAGAAACGTTGAACATGTGGGTAGGGCTTCTTAACTCCAAGTAGATCACTCCAAAGGTGATCCGGCTGGTATTTTTTTGTGGGAGAATCCTGGATGTTCATCATTTGGGGTCTTTCCTCTTGACTGGCCACATTCCCCAATAATTTTTCCAATCTCTTTGTGGAGAGTGAAGTCCTGGGAAAGAGGTCTGGGAGATCTAAGTGTACATTACACAAGCCTTCTCTCTCCCTCCATTTTCTGTATGGTACCCTTGCCCTCAACTGTGCATCATGTTCCCTGTACAGGGGTCCCATATTTCATCTTTTCTGGAGATAAACCTCTGATCTCTTGTTGGGATCGGGTGGGAGAGAGAACAGCAGCCCCGTTGCAGAGTCGGGGAGGGACTTTCTACACAGCTTTGGACTATGTTCCTTGTTTTATACCCCCATTCATCCCACTCCCTGAGGTGCCTAGGGCCACCGTTTTATGAACCATTTAGGATTCTACAGTGTACATCAGGTGTTTCTTAGCCTTTCTACAGCCAACTTAGGAGGCATCTTTCTCAGAACTGCTATCAGTTCTTACACTTTCCATTGCTTCCCAGCCTCCAAAATTTTATTATTGTGGTTTCCTTTTCTCTTTTCCCCATCCTTGTAGGTTTATGTCTTTTTGAAAAATCACTTTACTGTATATTTAGTGAGGTTTCAGGAGGGAATAAAAGTCAATATGTGTGTTTACTCCACCATCTTTACCTGTATGCTCCTGTGTGAAGCCTTTAAGGCATGGATGTGACATGAGCTGATTTATGTTTTAAAATATCATTTCTCTGCTACATTGGAGAATGGATTGGAAAAGAGCAAGGTGGGGCCACTTGCTGCAGTCTGTACTAGCAGAGACAAAGATGGGGCCAGGCAGGGGCAGGCGAGACAGAAAGAAATGCATGGCTCTGAAGCATGTTCTGTGTGTACAAGCAAAGGACTTGCTGATGATGCGAAGTGAAGGAGAGGGAGGAACGAGGGTGAGCACTTACAGTTTTTGCTTGAGCAGCTGAATGCATGAAGGTGTTATTTACCAAGATGCAGAAAGCTGGGAGATAAAGGCCTTTCATATTAGAGACAAATAGTTATTTCAGGGCTGCTCAGAGGTCTTTGTAGACCTGGGCTCCAAAGGTTATTGTACAGTGAGAAAACAATTTTTATATGGCTTTATTTCCTGGCTGTTTGTTTACATGATGGTAGCTTATAGGTGCTTAAATAGCAGAAGAGTAAAAGGACTGAATGTGGTGTAGGCGTATAGCCAAATGCTACTCTAAGTAAATGTTCGTTCTTGCTGTTTCTTCTCCAGGTAGTGCTGTGCATTACAATAAGGTATGTTTTTTTTGTTTTTTTTTAAAAACTAAATTTATTTATTTATTTATTTTTGGCTGCGTTGGGTCTTCGTTGCTGCGTGTGGGCTTTCTCTAGTTGTGGCCAGCGGGGGCTACTCTTTGTCGCAGTGCACGGGCTTCTCATTGCGGTGACTTCTCTTGTTGCGGAGCGTGGGCTCTAGGTGTGCAGGCTTCAGTAGTTGTGGCACGCGGTCTCTAGAGCACAGGCTCAGTAATTGTGGTGCACGGGCTTAGTTGCTCCGCGGCATGTGGGATCTTCCGAGACCAGGGATGGAACCCATGTCCCCTGCATTGGCAAGTGGATTCTTAAGCACTGCACCACCAGGGAAGTCCCAGGTATGGGTTTTAACGTCAGAACAAATCTAAGAAGTCACAGAATCTAAAGACATTCTTTCTGATTTAGGAAGCACCCATAGGAGTCTTAAAATTCTTAAATATCTTTTCTCATTCTCACAGTAGTTTTTAATATCATTTGATTTGACTTTATTTAAGAGCAAAAGAACTTGTTGGTTTAGTTCAACAAATAACCAATATTATAAGAAAATGAATTGAAGTTGCTGTATTCATTTGACATTCAAAGTAGGTAATTTGGTAGTAATTATGTGATCCCTTAGCTGACTTATTTTATGGACACAGATAGTGATACGGAGACAGTTTTACAGACCAACACGTTAAAAGAAACAACCACCACACTTCCCTTCGTCATTTAAAACTATTTTCTATACCTATTTGTCTTATACAGTGACAATCTTTTTTTTTTTTTTTTTTTTTGCGGGCCTTTCACCACTGTGGCCTCCCCCATTGCGGAGCACAGGCTCCGGACGCGCAGGCTCAGCAGCCATGGCTCACGGGCCCAGCCGCTCCGCGGCATGTGGGATCTTCCCGGACCGGGGCACAAACCCGTGTCCCCTGCATCGGCAGGCGGACTCTCAACCACTGTGCCACCAGGGAAGCCCTACAGTGACAATCTTAAGGAGCTCTTTAATTTAAAGTTCAGTTCAGCAAATCACTTAAGGGACTGTTTAATTTTTACTGTGTTTTCACTGACTGTTTTATAGGGTTACATACTTAAAAAGAAATTACATATTGAAAGCTCAGTTCTAAAGACTTCAGGAGCAAATCTCCTGCTGAAGTCTGGGAAGCTTATGACCACAGTGCTCATTTGTAGATTGCTTAAAAGATGTAAGTTTTTTTTTTTCCCCCTACAATTAACTGTTAGAGAAGAACTTGTCTCTAGGGTGGAATATGAATGTGTGAATGAAAAGCCATTTGCTGAAGAAGGGGGGAAAAGGAGAGGAAGAAAGTGCTAGATATCCCAATATTAGATCATAGCTATTTAGTAATGCTATCATATAAAAAAATAAAGGAAGAAAGGAAGGAAGGAAATGATTTCTAGTTAATGATTTGTTATAAATACAAAGTTATAGCATGTAGAAATGGATCAATGATCTTACTTAGAATTTAATAGTAAACAAGAGTTATCTGTAACTATGTGATTAGATAGATAACTTGTTTCCTAGTCTCTCCTTTCATCCAAACTCTCACCTACCGCCCCCTCCCCCCGCCCCCCCATTGGTTAAATGGAAATGTAGATTTGATTTACATGGGTGGTTAACATATGCAAACAAAGCTAAAAATAGATTAAACTATTCTGAATTGTGGTAAATATTAATTTACCTTTCAACACAGTAATACTTACTGGTACTTTTGTTCTGGATCTCAAAGTCCAGGGAAACTAGACTTCAGACTGGCTCTTCCTCACCTCTATCCGGATGCTTTTGTATAAGGAGGCCAATGAGTTCCTTGATTCTTAGTCTATAAGAATAAACACACTTCTCAGTAGTACCTGCACCACTCCTAGATCTCATGCTTGGCTAAGAGGACAAGGACATGGCCAAGATATTGTACAACAGATCAAAAAACAGAAGCCCACGTGGGAAGGAGACAATTATCTTTCCTGTCTTTGTGAATGCCCCAGGAATCAGAAATGCAAGGCTTATTTTTCGCAAGGCTTATTTTTCATTTCAAAGTGAGACTGTAATGTTTTTCCTAAGTGTACAAGAATTTTAATCTGGAACTGTGAATTTTAAAAATAAAATTTAACAATTACCAAAGTTTTATAGACCATTTGGGGAGAATGAAGGGCAGGTAGTAATACATAAATACTGAAATACCTTAGTCACCATTCTAAAAATAAAATTACACTATAAAAGTATTTGATTTTCAGAAAAACACAAAGACTGCAGAGAAAAAGTTTTCTTTTGATTTTCCCTTTTTTTGTGGCTTATTTCCTTTCTGGCCTTTCTTCCTTGAGCTGAAAGGTCTCATGCGTTATTACATCTTGGAGGGCCATCTATTCAAGAGGCTGAGATCTCAATGTTCAACTCTTACATTTATTCAGAAAATAATAGTTCTGCACTAAATCTGTCAGGCACTGTTTTAGGCACAATTTTGGGCATGGACAGGAGTGAACAAAACAGTTAAGTATCTTTGCCCTGTGGAACTTAAAGTGGGTGGCAAAGGGTACAGAAAATAGTAATGTTAATTTAAACATAGAATATATTAGATAGTGATAAGTGCTAAGGAGGACAATGAAATAGGGAGGATGATATGGAAGATGAGGGGGCGGCAATTGTAAACAGCACTGTCAGGGAAGGTCTCACTGAGAAGATGCCACCTGAATAAAAGCCTGAAGGAGATAGGGAGGGAGCCACTCAGAGATCTGGGCAGACAGAACAGCGAGTACAGAGCCCTAAGAAGGAGTGCAACTGATGAACAGAAGGACCAGAAGGAGGCAGGTGCAGCTGGAGGGAGAAGGTGGGTAGTAAGAAGTATCAGAGGGGTGATAGAGGCAAGTTGTGTAGAACCTTGTAGGCCATCAAAAGGACTTTTGCTTTCTCTCCCGAGTGAGATGGGAAGGCATACATTGAGCAATGTCTTAGGATGTGGGGCTGAGAATCAAGTGAGGATTGGCAAGGGCAAAAACAGGGACCACTGTTGGGAAGCTCCTGCTGTAATCCAGGTGAAAAACGAGGTGGCCTGGGCCAGTGAAACACAGTGGAGGTGGGGAGGGGTGCTTAGACTCTGGATCTCTTTTGAAGAAAGAGTCGGGAGGATTTGCTGATTGAATGGATGTGAGGAATGAGCAAAAGAGAGGCCTCGAGGATAACTCTAGGGTTTCAAGCCTGAGATGCTGGAAGGGGCGCATGTATCTTCCTGAGAAAGGAAGACTGTGGGGGAAGTGGAGCTGAGGGGAAGAGCAAGAGCGCAGTTCCGACATGTAACATCGCAAATGACCATCAGCTATCTAAGCAGAGACGTCAGGTGTGCTGCTGGGCATGTAGTTCTGGAGTTCAGGGGAGAAAACTGGCCTAGAGATAGAAATTCGGGAGGTGTCAGCTCATAGATGATATTGATAATTCTGAGACCGGTGATATGGACAGAGAAGGGAATTGTTCCAAGCGTGCGACCTGGGGTTGGGAGAGGGCAGGAAGCAGCAAAGGTGGGTGGGAAGGAACAGTCAGGGAGGCAGGAGGAAAACCAGGAGTGCGGGGTGCTCTGGAAGCCAGGTGAGGAGCATTTTAGAAGGAGGAGAGCATGATTGGGTCTGGCAAAATGTGTGTGTCTGCTTATGAGAAAGAGCCAGTAGAGAAGGGAAAATTGACACTGTAGGAGACAGAAGGGATGTGATTTCCTTCAGGACCCAAGGGGACCGGGCGCAGAATGTAAGTGGGGGATGATTAACTAGGAGAGGACAGTTCATCCACAGTAACAGGGAAGAGGGAGAGGAAAGAGGCGCCTATGTAGGCGGTAAGGAGACCAGTGATGTGAGTATCCCACGCCTTCTGTTTCTCAGTGAAATAGGAAGTGAGGTCCATGGCTGAGACTGGGGATGGGTTGGTGGTGTCTCGAAGGTTTGAAGAGGGAAGACCAGGTGGGAAGAGAGGAAGAGTTAAAGGACTAGGGAAGCAGAGCATTGTCTCTGGACACACGAAAGGCCCCTTCAGGTCTGGATCATGAAGTTACATCAGCACTAGTAGGTATGGGTGTGGGTTTTGCTTCAGTTACAGCTGGCTACCTGGGTGCAAGTGTGGAGCAGGAGGGTTAGATTTAAACAGAGTCAGTGTTTGTCCCAGAAAGAAGACTCATGATATCCAAACTCACAGGAGCTGCCGATATATACCAGAGTTGGCTAAAATATGAGAAATGTAGCTATTACTGTCTTTGATCTCTTCTCCTTCTCTGCTTGTACATCAGCACCACTAGATGTTGATTTTCTAATTTTTAATTTCTTCATGTGAATATTACTGTTATCAGCAAAGAGTCAGAACCCCAAGCTTATGTTCCGACATGTCTGTCCTCAGGTGACTGGGCTCGCTCACCAAGGGCTTCCCTCTGACCCAGCAGCCGTGCCGTGAGTGTAGGATTCCAAGTCATGATTCCAAAAATTCCATTTTCTGGGAAAGCACAGCTGCTGAATTCATAGACCCCAGCAGTGTCTCTGCTTGGGTTCATGTTTGTCATACACCTTCTTTACTCAGGCTGCCCTGCTGGCATATCACTTACTCTCACATCAGCACACTGACTGCCCGGCATTGCTCTGTTCACATCTGGTGTCCACAACTGTAGCTCTTCATACCACCTTATATTGTGTGTCCTACCATCTCTTGTTCTCAAATCCTCAGCTTAATCTTTATAGCCTGTCTGTTGTCTCACGTTGTTCTAATAAATGTTTCCTGACAATGTGGCCTCGCCTTGGCCTTCCTTTCCATTTATTAAATGCTCTTTCCCTTTCAACTCAGTCCACAGGCAGCTTCCCTGGGTGGCAGCCTTACTCAGTGCAAGCCAAGCCCTGGGGCTGGTGGCCCATAAAGCTGGCCCTTGTGTTTGTCGTGTATGACAAGTCTGCCTGGGGCCTGTGAAAAGCAGTGAGGCCACGGCAGACGCCTACGATGGCATATAGTAAAGAAACATAATGTCAAGTCTGTTACTTCTCTGCTTTTGAATGACAGATTCCTGCCAAGTGCAGATCACCCTTAGCCTGGTTGCAAGAGGCCGAGGAGATGGGGAGGGTGGTTGTTCAGGATCAGGGTTTCTGAGAAGGTGGTCCTTCGATTCTCTGCAACATAATTGTTTGTCAAAGCTAGAAACTTCTGGATCCTATCTACTGAATCAGAATCTTTGGAGGTGGAGCCAGAATCTCTAGAGTTGCTTATTTAATTAGGGCCCAAGAGGTAGACACGCTCTGAAGTTTTAGGACTACTAGTCTAGAGCAATTGTTCATAAGCCACTGTCTCAGGATGGTTACAGTGCAGATTCGTGAACTTCATCCCAGACACACTGCAGCAGACTCTGGGTGGGGCCTGAGACTCTGTATTAAAACAATAATACCAATAAAGAACAATAACAGTAATGAAATCAACAGCACTTCTCAAGTGATTCTGATGATCAGCCAGGTTGGAAATGTCAAGGTTTCCTTATGCCAAGTCATTTTCCAGTTCATCTGAAAAAGATCCTTTGTGCTGGAAAACTTTCTCACTCAGTAAGACAGCAGCAGCTTGGGGCGCTGGCTGCTATTCTGCTCCTGCCAAGTTCTGCAAACTGAGGGCCTGCCAGCTTTGTGCTCTAAAGCTCGGGCTCCCAAACCCGGTTCTGTCACCTGCAGGAGATTTGGGAGAACACAGATTCGGAAGCTCCAACCCAGACCTGATGAATCGTGGTACCCCGGATGACTGCAAGTCTGAGGCAGGTTTGGGGACCACCAGTCTGTGACCACGATGCAAACTCCCAGTGTGCAGGGGCCATGACAGCTCTTTAGAGGTGCTCCGGGAACTGCCAGGTTGATCAAAATGCAAATGAGCCTGCAAACAATACATTTCCTGATCACATCACACCTGACACTTTGTGCTGCCTCTTACCTAAGATCCTTGTCCATGAAAGTAATTTTCAGACTGCCTATTCTCTTACCTCAGCTCCCAGCACACTCCTGTTTGTTTACTCACTGCTGCCACCACCTGCCCCCCTGTGTGGACACCTCCAGTGCTCTGTCACTACTGTGTCTGGTCACTGAAACTGGAATTGTTTATTTCCCAGAATTATGTGTCTACTCTGTGATTGTAGGATTCTAGCTTCTATAATAAGACATATATGACATCTTAGCTGTTGTCAACATGATAAATTTACTAAGTGCAGCAAAACTCCTGGCCAGTTCCCTAACTGGGGCAAAGATGGAAGCAGGACCTGGTAAAAGGCTGAGTTAAAAGAACATTCTTAAGGAATTGCAGTGCTGTTGTTCTCAAGTGTAGGTGATGACCTGGGGCAGAGGTTGGGCTGGGCTTTTTGTAAGGAAGGCATGTAGACAACCGTTTGCTGTCGGTACCAATGGTGTTTGAATGGATAGCCTAGAAAAGAGCAGCTTGAAAACAGTTTATTGGTTTTAGCTCAACATTGGACTAATCACTTTCTTTGGATTACTTCCAATAATGTATTGCAATGGACAATAGCAAGGCAAAGTTCAGTTCACCATGGCCGGAATTGTCCCAGATTCTGAATTTAAGAAGTCTAAGTAAGTGAAGTTTATTAAACGGATAAAAATGATCATTTTCTTCTGAATTTGTATTTTATTGTTTTTAAGAAGGAAAATGAAACTTTTCAGAATAGTTGCTTTTATATTACGTAAGTAATTAATGTTAATTGTAGAGTAATTAGAAATTGCAAGAAATGTAAAGAAGAGAATAAAAGTTGCCCATATTTTTACCACCCAGAAAATAACTATTGATATTTTGTGGAAAAGCCTTTCAGACTTTGAACACACACACACACACACACACACACACACACAATGTGTTGTTATGCAACGTTTAAAAACCATGATTTTAGAGACTGGGATTGTTTTGCAACCAGCTCTGCCTGAAATAATTTACCTACCCTCTCTTAAGTTTTTTTTTTCAGATTCAGTGTCTCAGATCAAATGTCACCTCCTCAGAGAGGCCCTTCTGACTGCTCAGTCTAAGACTGCACCCCATTCTCCAGTCATTCCTGATCGATTTACCTCCTATGTCACTGTCTTCATAGTTTATACTTGTTTCCTGTCTGTCTTCCTCACTACAATGTAGGTACCATCATTCTGTCCTAGTCTACCATACCCCATTTCCTGGTGCAAATCCAGAGTGGGGTTTAATAGGTATTTGTAGAATAAGTGAGGAAATGACTGACTGACTGACTGAATGAATGAATGAGACTGTTGGCCTGGGAGGGTGGAGGCCAGAGGCACAGATGAGAAGGGGAACAGAGGATCTGGGCAAGCAAACAAATGCATGGAGTGTAAGAGGCAGTTCTGAGGACAATCTATCACTTATAATAGGCCCAGAGGGATCTTAAAGGCACTGCTTGGCCCCTAACAAATGGCAAATAGCAAAACATAAAAAAAGTTTGTCTCAGAACCCAATTGAGGGTTTGGTAGGATTCAAATGCCTTTACAATTACCTTAGAGCTTTTAGATTCATATCCTCATTTTTGGTTATAGTTTTGCCTCTTGCAGATTAATTGTTTAAACTGAAAATTTATGATTACTCATCAATTTCCAGTAGTTGACTCCAGAAAAACATGGGTAATTTTCCCAAATGGTATTGCTTTTTGTGTCTTTGATTCGGCTCACTGGCACCTCCTTGCCTGTGATTTAAAATTATGTAAAATGAACAATATGTTGAGATATGAAATTATGCATGAATGCTCAGGCTATAAACTAGCTAGCTGACAATGAAGTTACTGTGAAAAATGTCTACAATTAACTTCGCTTTCTTATCACATAAGACCTTGACTTGAGGCAGGTAGAAAATTAATTATAGGTCCCTTAATTTTAACACTTTTGGGGGAAAAAAAGAGCAGGGTCATTACTCCCATTCAGAGATAAGATAATTGAGAAACAAGTATTTTAATTGAATATTGGTGTGGAAACTGTAATAAACTTGGAGGATTTTATCTAATATTCAGTTTCTCTAGCAGTCAAGGTACACCTGGATTGCATGTGAAATACATAAGGGATTTATAAACAAATAGGTGGCCATTCTGCTCCTTTCCTGGGTATTCTGTGCTTGTTGGGGAAATGCTTCTTTTTATTGCCTTTTCTTTCAGGCGTAATATAAAGATAAAAAGATGAACTTAAAGGTAGTAGTTTGTACTTCTAAATGACTATTAAGGAAATCCATCTCCTTGCTGTTGTGATCCGGAGCTGCTTAGCAGTCAGCTAGTAGAGTGAAACTGTAAAGTAGGTTAACCTTGTCCCTATCATCTTCCATCTCAAGCTGCTTTCCTCTCCTCCGGCCTAGGTTTCCTTCCCTAACCACCATTCCTCTGGGGTGGTGGAGACCTTATACTTGTTGAAATGCCCATTCTAACCCTGGCTCTCAGGCAGCCCTCTGGAATGTTCTTCCTCAGGCATGTGCAATCCTCCAAGAAGCCTTGCTCAGCACCTGGTCTAAGTGAGTCTTTTGTGCACTTACTCTCAATCACATCCCACTGTTTAATTTTTTTTATAGCATTTATCATAATCGGTCTCTTGTTTTTTCATTTATTCGGTCTCCCCCATGGGACGTAGGTTCCATAAAAACAATGACTCTGTCTTGATCGTCTTTGTATCCTCTGCCCTCCAAGCCAATGAGGACTTAAGTCTGTCCCCTCATGTTGGGTATTTATTTAGAAAGGGAATAAAAATGCCTTTGAAGGGATGGGGGGAAAAACAAAGCTTCATGAGCTAGAGGTACTTTTTAGACACCAGTGGCTGCAGGAAAAACATGTTGCGGGGAGAAAAGAAGAGAGAATGAGAACCACACACACGCTAATGAGGTCATTTATAACTTTAGTGAGTAATAGCAGATGTACTTAATTGTTTAAAATATATCCTACAATAGACATGTTTTATGACTTCATGGTTCTTTAAAATATATTTGCCTAGCTTTGGATTTAACACAAGCCTTGGGGTTAAGGATAACAGTCCAGCTGGGGAAAGGCAGCTTCAGTCGTAAAACATTTTGACATTTCTAAGAGAGCTAGCCTCTTTTATCCTTCTCCTTTTTGAACTTCTTTCCTCTTCTCTCTTCCTTCCTTCCTTCCTTCCTCCCTCCCTCCCTCCCTCCCTTCTCTTCTCTTCTTTCTTTTTTTCTCAACTAAATGATATCAAAATAGTACATGCTAGTAGTAATGCTATTAAAAGTAATAGTACAATTAAAAGTCAAGTGATAATAAAGGGTTTATGTATCAAAATATGGCAATACCTTATCCCTACCTCTCCATTCTCCTGATTTCCTTTTCCGAGAAACACCCACTTTTGATCCTTTCAGCTGTTCTTTCTGACATTTATAGATTTCCATGCTCTTAAATAATATGTGAATACTGCTATCTTTTGATTGATCGATTAGAGACATAATCTGTTGAATTTCTATATAGTAGATGAGGACTTAACTCTCTTATATCACCATACCCTCTTATTCTCCCCTATTCTCCTCATATAATTATACTATAAATTTTGGTTAAATATATATTGTTTTAACATTATTATGCCTGCAAGTTTTATTCCCTGAAATTTGTAATATCCGGGTTTCCCAGGAGCAGACCCTAGGGCAAGGATTCTGGTTCAAGTAGTTTATGTGGGAGGCACAGGAAACACCAACAGGGAAGCAGGGAAGTGATCAAAGGAAGGAGAGACAGTCATAAAGTGTGCCTTGTCAAGTGGTTACCACTGTGGGTAACTGGAGCTTCAGTTCCATTGAGGGACATTCTGGGAAATGGTGTAGAACACACTACTCATGGCATCCCACCTGGAAGGTAAGGGAGCTAAGGTGTTAATATACTATATTAACATACCTGTTAATATATATTAACAGGTATAATATATATTAATAAACCTGTCAGAAATCTGTGGAGCGTTGCTCCCAAGGACCGTTAATTCCTCAACACTTCCAGCATGCTGTGTGCAAATGCTGGCAGTTAGAAGTTGGCTAGGAACACCAACTATATAGTCCATTATGATTATGTTTTCATACTTTTTCCCTGAAATTAATAATTGCCTTTTAAAGTTTGCTTAATTTTCTTGATACCTATTGCAAATTCTCCCCCTGACTTCCAACAGTTTCTCAACACAAGATTTTACAAAGTAAATTATGTCAAGTAATCTGTCAGCTCCAGTTTTTTTCCTTGGAGACCCTCCTGGTGGCCTCTATGACTTTCGATGGACTGCATGCTCTGGGGGTCTTTTTCAGAGATGTCATCCTGGAACTTCCTGTGCTCTCATCAAGGGAATGTGCTTTGACTTCTGAGCTGGATTCCTTTCTTTCCTGCTCAAAGTATATTTCCCTTTCTTGGTGGAGCACATTGTTTAGAGCATAGTCTGGTTAGAACACTGCTGGGGAGAGCATCTTATCTCCTGAGTCACACTTCTCCCATCCGGCTGGTTGCCCCACTTGCCTCTGCATTGCGGCCATTCTAGTGTCTCCCTTCTGCTGCTAAGAAGACTCCCTTCAACATGATCCTGTGTTGGTTGGATCTCTTTTTTATGGTATTCTGTGTTTTTCTTTTTCTTGGATTATTTCCTCATGTTGATGGAATAAACCTTCTAGTGTCTTAGAAAAAGTGCCTGCGAGATTAATGTTTTAGATCTTGCATGTCTGAAAATGTCTTTATTTTCCCCTTAATTGATGGCTTGGCTGGATAAAGAGTTATATGTTGGAAGTAATTTACTTCCAGAATTGTGAAGACATTTTGGTAGTCTTCTACCTTCCGTATTTGGCCTGTTGTTGACATTAATTTTTAACCTCTGGAAGCTTACAGAATCTCTTCTTTTGTTCCAATATTTGAAACTTTATGATGAAGTCACTTGGTGTGGGCTGACTTGTACCCGTTGTGCTGTGTGCTCTATGGGCTGGGTCCTTTCAATCTGGAAATTAACGTCCTCAGTTCTGGGAAATGTTCTTAAATTTTTTTGTTGATTTTTTACTTTTTCTTTCTGGTGCTCCTGTTTTTCTAATGATGGACTTTCTGCTCTGGATCTCTAGTCATCTTACATTTTCTCTTCTACTTTCCATTTCTTTCTTTTTAAAACCCTTCTTTCTGAAAAATCTTCTCAACTTTACCCCTCAATTATTCCATTAGTTTTTCATTTTAGATAATGTGTTTTAAGTTTCTAAGAGCCCTTTTTAGTTTTTAGAATGTTCTTTTTTTAAAGCATCCTATTAGTACTATTTCATGGATGCAGTATTTTCTCTTAACTTTCCAAATAAACCAGTGATTTCAATGGTTGTTTTTTTTAAAAAAAATTATTTATTGATTGATTTAATTGGCTGCACTGGGTCTTAATTGCGGCACGTGGGATCTTCGTTGCCGCATGTGTGATCCTCCTTGTGGCACAGGGGATCTTTATAGTTGCGGCATGTGGGATCTAGTTCCCTGAACAGGGGTCAAAGCCAGGCCCCCTGCATTGGGAGTGGGGAGTCTTAGCCACTGGACCAGTAAGTCCCTCAATTGTTAGTTTTGTGTTATATTTTCTTCTCTGTGCATAGTCTCTATTTCCTTCAAGTTGCTTTTTTTGTTTTGATATTGATTTTTGCATCTTGATATGTATTTTTCATGTTCAAAGCTTTCCAGGTGTTTGATAATCCTTGATTGTCAGATTATAAGAGTGAGAAATTTAAACTGTGATTGGAAGCTCCAAGCACATGGGTGGGGCTTGTTGACTTAGAACTTTGCCGAGGGATGAGCTATCTGAGCCCTTTGTAAGGAAACCCCCAGAGCTTGGCTGTGTTTTGTCAGGTTGGCATTACTGCTCCTATTTAAGATTGGGAATTACCTTTCCCAGATCCCTCTTTCCTGTGTGATTAGCTTGAGCAAAGAGGGGAACCTGTGTAAGATTGGGAAAGTGGAGGTGAAGTAGGAGCCATTATTCTCAGAGGTCACAGTGATCAGAGACAATGACATATAGATACAGATGTATAGCCCATGGGATCCAGTCTCTCATCCTGCCTGCTGACCCTGCTAACCGAGAGTGGCCTCAGTCCATCAAGTGCTTGACAACAGTGCTCATAGAGGCCATAGCTTCCACAGACCTGCCATGGGCCCCCTATTCACCATTCCACTTGGATGGCCAAACATGTACTCTTTCTGAAAATTTCCTGTATGCTCTATCCACATCCTTGCTTTTGTAAGTGCGTTTGTTTTCTATGTCTGCTATAACAAATCACACCAAACATACTGGTTTAAAACAACACAAATTTTCTTTTTTAAAAAATAATTAATTGATTTTTTTGAATGTTATTTTATTTTTTATACAGCAGGTTGTTATTAGTTATCTATTTTATACATATTAGTATATATATGTCAGTCCCAATCTCCCGATTCATCACACCACCACCACCCTCCCCCCGCCACTTTCCCCCATTGGTGTCCATACGTAAAACAACACAGATTTATTCTCTTACAGTTCTAGAGTCAGAAGTCTAAAATTAAGGTGTTCCTTCTTGAAGCTTCAGGGGAGAAATCCATTTCCTTGCCTTTCTCAGTTTTTAGAGGCCAACTACGTGGCTCCTGACTCCTTCATCCTCAGAACACATCACTATAACCTCTGGTTTGTCTTCAAATCTCCTTTTCCTCATTTTGATCCTCCTGCCTCTCTCTTATAAGGGCTGCTGTGATAATATTGGGCCCATCTGGGTAATCCAGGATAATCTCCCATCTCAGGATCCCTAGTTTAATCACACCTATGAAGTTTCTATTGCCATGTAAGGGAACATATTCTGGGGAGTAGGATGTGGATGTCTTTGGGAGTTACTGTTTTGTCTACCACAGTGAGTAGTCACTTTCCCTGATCTTCTGATTCCTCTCCTCCAGACTTCCATTTCCCCAGCTCCTCCGCATTTGTGCAAGCTCTAATTCCTAGGATAAGCCCCATGGTCCCCTAATACTTCTCTTGGCTCTGATTTCCTGACTGAACCCTGATTGGTACACTCGCAATATCAATATCTCCATGTGTTTTCTCTTGGGCTAGTCAGCTTCCCCCTAAATTATTATTTTAGTTTCCAGCCTGGAGAATAAATACTTGGCCATCAAGGGTCTGGGAGTCAAGAAGGTGAAAATGGTAGAGGGGCCTTCATTGGTTGTATCCATTCATTGACTTTGCTTTTCTATTTTTGGTTTGACTCTCCCTCACTCATTTGCTATTGGAGTCCCCAGTACAGAGGTGCTTTGCCTTACTGTCTCTGGAACAGAGCTCCAGTCTCTGGCAATGTGTAGGGGGAGGAGCAGAGTTTCAGGGGCAGAGAAGGGGGAGGGGCTCTAGGGACCTAACTACTTCTACAAGAGTCTTTATCAGATCCTGCTTTCATTAGCCTTCACCCTCTCTTCACTCCATTTCCAAGGGGGCCTTTTGTTACCAGTTCCCAAACCTTTTGAAGCTTCTGTGGTTAAATAAGGTTGCTTCTCAACTTTCCTACTGATTTCTTGGAATTTGGCTTCTGGAGTCAGCTGAGACAGTTATCACATATCTATCTGCTTGACTGCTTCCAAAATTTTATTGATGTTACCCATTCTTCTTCTTCCTATTTTCACAGGTTTATTTTTTTAATTAGATTTATTATTTTGTGATAATTCTATATTCACATGTAATAATAAGAAATAATTCAATATTGTACATCAACTATACTTCAGTTTAAAAAATAAAGGAAGAGGGACTTCCCTGGCAGTCCAGTGGTTAAGACTTCACCTTCCAATGCAGGAGGTGGGAGTTGGATCCCTGGTCGGGGAGCTAAGAACCCACATGCCTGGCAGCCAAAAAACCAAAACATAAAACAGAAGCAGTATTGTAACAAGTTCAATAAAGACTTAAAAAATGGTCCACATCTAAAAAATCTTTTAAAAAAATAATAAAATAAAAAAAATAAACGAAGAATTCTGAGAAATCCCGTATACCCTTTACCCAGCTTTCCCAATTATAACATCTTGCATGAATAATACAATATCAGAATCAGGAAATTGACATTGATATAATCCACTGATCTTATTCAGATTTCATCAGTTTTACATGTACTTGTGTGCATGTGTGTTTAGTTCTATGCAATTTTGTAACATGTGTTTTATATTTTTTTGAGGGAAAAAGGCTCCTTACTGTAGTTTAGTGGAGTTTTAGAAGGAACAAAATTAGATGCTGTGTCCCATGTGCCATCTTTATATTAAAGTTGAATGACAGAAAACATAACAGAGTATTATGAACTTGTGAACAAAAGCAGAGAACGTGGTCAAATTTTATCTTCTTTACAGCCTTGCCCACAAAGTGACAGGTCAGCTAACAAAACTGTTCATTTAGCTCACTGGATTGTAAATACTGTTTTGTTTTTTTTGTTTTTTGGTTTTTTTTCATCAACTCAGAGAAAGGCATTTTGCAACACAAAACTGAATAAGCAGACTTTTTAGGATCATGATGTTGTATTTTCTCTGTGGTAGGTACCTTGTCCATGCTGAATCATAACTGCTGAGTTATATTAATTAAGCTTGGCTAAGAAGAGACATAGTATTTTTTTAAAATTTCACATTCTCTTCTAGAGGAAGAAAATTGTATTTTCTGATTTTTGCATAGATAAAGAATTAATAATCCAGTAGGATGTAGGAACAGAGAGGCCATGGGGATCTATCTTGGGATGTGTAGCTCTACCTGAGTCCCCTAAAATCACTCTTAGTAGTTGGGCACTCAGATGATTACATTGTCTCAGTGGATCACTTGGACTCAATTTAATATAGTTGTGGAAAATTCACAGTGTGTATTTACACTCAAAGTCAGGAAGTAAGAGTGGAGGCTATTTGAGACCATCAAAACCAGGCAACTTCTAAACTAAAAGTCAACATAGGCAGTAAAAGAAACCCAACATTTTATGTTTAGTTATTTATGTATATTGCTTCTGAATGTATTTGGTGAGAAAAAGGAGTATTACTTTTCCTCTTTTCTTATTGACCTCTTCTAGGAGGTTGCTTCTGTGATTTCACGTACTGTGTTTGATCAGGCAGGGGAGGTGATGAACGTGGTGGGTATAACAGAATGATAACAAGAGAAGATTTTTCTTTTTACCCTTCAGTCTTTTGTTTTAGTCTATCTGTGAGGCTGATCTAGAGGATGAGCGCTGCATTATTAAGGATTCATATAAGGAAACTATGATAGTTTAAAAGAATTAATGGAAACTCTAAGAGGCTGATTACTACACTAAGTTAGGACTCAATTCATTCTTCTTTTTCTTAGCCCTAACAAAATTGTAAACTCAATTTGGAAGGAGCTCTTTCCATTAACTATAGATGCATAAGAAACCATTCCAAAATTTACTATCTTAAAACAACCACCATTTATTATGGCTCATGAGTCTGTGGTTGACCCGAAGAAAAACTAGTGATCTTGACCAGCTCAGGCTGATCTTGGCTGCACTTGGACATGCATCTGTGGTCAGTTGGCAGACTGGCTGGGCCTGGCTGATTTAGGAAGGCTCTCTTCCTTGTGGTTACTCATCCTCCTGAAGGCTAGCTTGGGCTTGTTCACATGGTGGTTGCAGGGGTCTGAGATGGTGATGAAAGTGTGCAAAGCCTCACGAGGGCTAGGCTTGGACTTGACACACTGTCACTTCTCTTGCATTCTATTGGCCAAAGTAACTCCCAAAGCCAATTCACATTCAGGCTGAATTCTATGGCAAAGAGAAAAGTACTAACACAGTAACATGATTGATATCTTCCTGTATTATTTTCTGCCCCGATAGGCTTTTTTTTTTTTTTTTTCTTATGCTCCCAGGCAAACTCTTATTCATCCTTCAGGTCCTAGTTCAAGCACCACCTCCTGTGGCAAGCCTCCTCTGGCCCTTCGCCAAGCAGAGTGGACCACAGCTTCCTTTGTGTTACCACTGAACTATACTGCTTTGTCTGCTTATGGTTTTCAGCACCTTGAGGACAGAGACTATTTTCTAACCTTTTTATATCTCCAGTGCCTAGCACAGTACTTGGCCCAACAAATAATTTGGCCATTATGGCCATTTCTCAGTTCATTTACTTCACCCACTCATATTGTCTTGATGCTGCCATCTTGGGGAAACTCTTTTTTCCCCTCTTAATTTCTCTCTTGAATGCCTTAACAAAACTGTACTATTTGACAAGTGGTAATCAATGGAATAATAATACTGTAGTCCTCTGTGTTTTGCAGTTAGAGTTTTGAGCATTTGTGAAGTTTACTAATTGCAATGTAGCGTCTCTATTTTAATTTTTCTGCTTGGGGAGGGCTCCCTTCTTTATTCTTTTTTGGTGCAGTTATGAGCACCCTGGTTCTTAGCATTTCCAGCACAGAAATGTTTATAATCAAATGTTCAGAACTCCCTGGCAGTTGTGCAAGACTCAGCTCTTAAAAGTACTTAAGAAAAAGTACTTTAACTGGCTATTTGGTGCCACGGGAAGTTGTTACATAGTTCTTGGGGCCTATAATAAGGTTTCCCTTTTGTAACAAACCCCTCTGTTGCTCAGTGTTGATCTCTTATTGCATGTCATTCCTTAAGGGTATAAGCACTGTAAAATGAGTACCTATAGTTAAGACTCCTGGCATTGAGAGGATCAAAGATAACATGTAGTTCAATATAATCTTATTTTATAGAAGTGACAGTGAAGGTCCACAGAGGTGAAGTAACATACTCGAAGTTACATAGTGACTTTAGGGCTTTAGGAACAGGGTTTGTGCAGTTGGAATAATTCAGAAATGTTCTAGAGAAACAAGCTGCCCAGCCAGATGGTTCTTTTCTTCTAGTTAAGCCAGCTATAGTCCCATGTAATAAAAGTTCTCCCTTAACAGAAATTCATCCTCTTTGAAAATGCATCATTTACCTCCTGGGGGCCAAGTGTGGAGGGCAGCACTTCTTTGACTGGACCAGGAGTCCAGGTACCTATCTGAGGTACATATACATGGCTCAAAGTCACCTGGTTAAATGCAGATTGCTGGGCACCTTCCCAGATGTCCCAATTTCTGGGGATTTGGAACATAAATCTGTATTTTTAGCAAGTGCCCAGGTGATTCTAATGTATTGAAGTCTGAGAATAAGTGAATATAATGTGTAATGTCAGCAACGATAAGTACTATGGAGAAAAATAAGTTAGAGTGAGGGAGGGTGGAAGGCACACTATTTGAATGGGTAAGTTAGTGGGAATGGCTTTGACCAGAGACCTGGAAAGATAAGAAGTAGCTGGCCATGCAAAGCTCTATGGTAAGAGGGAATATGTAAGAGTAAACACTGAGGAACTGCCCAGGAATGAGCTTTGCAGGTTCAAGGAGAAAGAAGGCCTTGCTGAAAACAGTCCAATGATTTCCTACCAATTGTAGAATAAAATCCAAAAATCCAAGCTCCTTACCATGCTCTATGAGACCTTTTATGATCTAAATCTCTGTCCATTGGCAAGAACTAGTTTCATGGCCACACATGGCTGTGGGGCCGGTTAGAGTCACTGGGAAAGGTAATTTCTAGTTCAGCATCCATCTCTCAGCATGGCTCCATACTGTGGAATGGGGAGCACACACCTTTGGGGGAATCAGCTTTAGCAAGGTGAGCTGAAAACTGACCACTGGATTCAGCAAGATGAAGCTCATTAACGACCTTGATGAAAGCTGTTTGAGGGAAGCCAGGGGAAGCTTTGATCAGAGCAATTAATAACTTTTAGAGGATTTCTATTGTGTATGAATGAACAGCATGGTGGCTGGAGGGATGTTGGGTCTGGGAGATGTTATTTTAAATTGGAGGTTCTATAGCATCTTTGAGTGTTGTCTGGAATGAGTCAGCTTGGAGGGAGAAACAGACAATTGTAGGAGAGAGGCAAGATCATAAACTTTGAGAGGGGAGGAAAGGAAGGACTTGTGTACCAGGGAGTGGTTGGCTGTAGACTGCAACAGGGACAGCTGTCCTTTTTTAACAGGGAGGAAAGCAAGTTTGAAGAATTTACAAGTGCTGAAGTCACGATCCAAATCAGTTCTGTCTCAAATCCTATTTTATAAATTTGTCCAAAGCCAGCTTTTGTTCAGGAAAAGGGGATTTCATTATTTTTCTCCTCCTCCTTCTTTTCCTCCTCTTCCTCCTATTGTGTACCATGCGGTCCTTTGTTCCTAGATCCTGTAGTTCCAGCTAATACTACTTATACATTCAACAAGCTTTTCGTGCACCCACTCCGCAGAGTGTGGTGTTCCCAAGTTTGACATCTGGATGAGGGGTGCTTACCATCAGTGAGGAGCCATTCTCTTTTTCACCCTTGGATAGAGAAGCTGTCAGCATTCCCAGGAGAGCTGATGGTTTTGACTATCTGGCCACATTCCTGGGCCTGGACCTGGGAGGAGGGCCCTCTCCCATGAACGGGTGGCCTCAGGGGATGATGTAAGAAGAGAATTTCTGCCCTCTCGGCTAGATGAGCCAAAACACCCTGAGGATGGATGGGTGACAGATGTCACAGTCAGACCTCTCTCAACGCCTGAACTACCTTCAGGTCAATGCCTCATGTAACTTAACGAGAATGTTCCTTCAAGGACTAGTTTTCTTGCTAGAAATTGATAAGTGGTTTTATGAATGTATAAGGGAACTCTGTTTATTTTAATATTTTATCTGCACAGGTTTTTTTTGAGTCTACTTTATCTCTCATCATTCTTTGATGCATAACTAAGAAGTTGGAAGGTACCCGGAGAGAGATCTTTATGAAAAATAGAAACTTAAGTTAGATATTCAGCTCATTGAAGAGTTTGGATTACTAATAAATAATTTACTAGGCACCAGGTGAAAACCTGATGCTAGGAGACACAGCCAGCAAAGAGAATACCTGAGTATGCGTACAACGTAAATTTAAATAGGCTTGTGTGAGATAGACTCTTTAAGTAATTTCTATGGTAAAATGTGTTCCGAGTTCCAGAGAATGGACTGAAGCCAAAGTTCTGATATACAAATCACTCATATATAAGAGGAAGTATGCTTAATTGCCTAATTGTCCTTATTACTAATATTTAAGGTAATTAGCAGAAATATATGAAGGATTCTGGGTAGGGAGAAAGGATAGTAATGTTAACACCAGGATTAACACCAGAGCTAAAGTTAATACAGAGAAACATATGCCAAAAGGTTATCTGTACTTGCAAGTAGGCAACAAAGCTTTATGCTTTAAGCTTCTTGGTGACCAGAAGAAAATGGGAAACGTGATTAATTCTGAGTCACAGTGTCCATAAGATGCAATCCGTTTGTAAATTAGAGGCGTCAAACCACTTTAAGGGAAGAACTCTTCTTGAAACAGACAGGCGGGAGCAGCCTTGGGGGGAAAACCACACAATCCATACAGACTGTGGAGGCCATCCTGGACCCTGTCTAGGCCTCCCTGTTTTCTGGCTCACCTTTCTCTGTTCTCCCTTGGTGTGACCTGTTTGGTTTCTGGCACTCTGTACTCTTTTTGGTGGCAGAATGGCTGACTCTTGGCTGCAATCTGCCTGGTTCTGAGCTCTCTCTTCAGAACCCACCTATAGCCACTGCCTTGTTCTGACTCCCCTAGCATCCTGCAGGCTTCCGACCTGCTCAAAGCTGGGGCTTGTCTCTCCCTTCAAACCCAGTCCCATTCCTTAGGCTCAAATCTCCTACTTGGGCAGATGTACACAAGGGAACAGTTGCCTGCTCTAAAATGGAGTTGCTTGAAATAAATATTACTCAACCTTTTCCTTATGGATATATTTGAATAAACTATTCTTAATGAAATGTGATACATTTTTGAATATTTTCTTTTATGATATTTGTTTATGTTGGTAATTTCTTCCTTCCAACTCTACGTGATTAAATTTAGGTGCTATAAAATGATAAAGTTCATGGAGCGGGGTGGGCAGAGTGGTGGCAAACCCTCTAATTTGCATTTGTGATTTGTCATATCTAAATTAAGGTGGTGATATGTTCTGCTATACGCTTACATGCCTTGGAAGAGGAAGGAAGGAAGCATGGAAGGAAGGAAGGGAGGAAGTTTGTTCTAAGAGTGCAGCAATTGTCTTGAATATTTGGGTATATATTATAATACTGGCAGAAATATAGAACATGTTTGCCCCTAGATAGAAGAGCTGTCAGCATTCCCAGGAGGGCTGATAGCTTTTGCTCATCTGGCCGCATTCCTGAGTCTGGGCCTGGAAGGCGCATCCTTTCCCATTAGTGGGTGGCCTCAGAGGATGATGCAGCAGAGAATTCCCACCCATTGGGTGGGTGGATTTATATTGATGAAAATATCTATTCATATGTTCTAAAATTTAGGTGTACAGTTAAACATCAAGAAGGAGCCTAAAATTTACATAGGTGTGCTCTTTGAGAGTATATATTCTACGAAATTAAAATTTAGGCTGCTAACTATATTTTAAAACTGTCTGTAAAGAGTCATAAAGTTTGGCGGATCTAATTATATTGTAGGTAAAAAACCCTGCTGCATGTCTATCAAAACCTTGTTAGTCAAAGCTGTGTTGGAGACCGAGAGCTTGTATTTTTCACACAGTCTTCTTTGGAAGGAAGTGTGACTTCTGATCTTGACTGTCCAAGTACCTCTTTCCTGGTCCCTTCCAGTGACAATTCTAGTTTCCTCATTGCTGGTGAGTTGGACCTTTTTCCTGGGCTCTGATGACCCCCCAGGAAATGGAAAGGTCTTACACACTGAGCATAGCAGATTAGAAGCACTGGTCTCCCCCTGACGGAGGGCATCATTGAACCAAACAGCCAAGGACACTCGCCTGGGACACCCTCAGCATCGTCTATGCTGGAATCATGTGGCCAGGCAGAGAACAATACGATGTGGATCCGTCCCCTGTCACAATGCTTAATGTTATTCATACCAGAACTAAATCACTGGACTGAAAGTGGTATCTTTTCTTTTACCTCTTATCAGTATATTTTCCTCTCTGTTTTCCCACTGGGTGGGAAGTAGAGCGATACTGTGTACAGTTGATAAGCCAACACTTTTATTCTTTTGTTGTTTATTTTTTTTGTATTTCAAATTCTGCTTAAATCAGCAGGAGAAAGGCACAGCTAATGGATTTGTCTTTGACAGCACTGTGTTTCAAGAAGCTGATATCCTTTGGTTGAAAGGCAGTATTAGTGTGGTATACAATATATTTTCTCTTCCTTCAATATATGGAGTTACTGAGGCTGTCTTCAAAGAAACTGTCCTCCAGAATTGGCACATAGATTAGAAGTGCCTCTTGGCTGACTTCAAATATATAAGGAAAAATACCCAGGGCCTTGGTGATAAAGTGGCTGTGAAAAGCTAAGTGCCCACGATGCATCACCTATAATGCTTTCCGTCATAATCCCCAAAGTACTCAGGGAGGACTCCTGTCTTAGTGCGGGAGCTTGGATGGGAATTTATGGCAGAAGAGGATCAACAGTTTCCCCGCACACATTGTTTCATAAGCTTTCATGTCCTGCCTGTTGGATTTTCTGAACAAGAAAGTGCACCCATCAGTCACTCCATGCCTGAATTTGGTTAAATGACCCTAAGCAATCCTTCCTAACACAGCTTAAACCCTAAACTAATGAGAATCAAAACTGTGCAGAGAGCCAACTTACCTTGTGAGGAACAGCCAAGAAAAGACCAAATTAACAGATTATTGAATGCTTTATGTTCTCAGAGCACTGATGGAGCAGTAATATCTGGCTCAGCTCATAGCATAGCTGTAATTAAATACTTGGGTGTTATTGCACATACAGAGAAGGCACATAAGCACCTTGCTGCGCCAGGCTTGTATTTATAAAGTGCGGCTTAGTTCAGTTTAAAGGAGTAATTCAAGATCATTGGTTGATTGTTTTATTTTGTTTTTTATCATGTTATAAAATGGAGGTTGTTCCCCCAAGACATTGGACTAGAACGACCTGCCAGGTGGTGCTACTTGCAGCTGTGCGTTGGTAACTGTGCCTTCCCATGGGGTCCTCTGGGCTGCATCCAGTGCCGATGGGCCTTTGGCCATCTTTGGCGTCAATCAGCTCTCCCTCAGTTCTAGCCCTGGGCTTGTTGGGAGCAGCAGAGCTGAGTGTTATTAATCAGGAGAGCAAGAAGCCGGGCTCAATCTAGACCACAAAAGATTGGCTCTTTGTGAAAAAGTTTAGGTTTTAGTGGCTTCCAACCTAGGAGACTCAGATGGTTGCCATTTAACAGCCGCACACCCACCCTTTTCCTTGTTAAGGAAGCCCTGATTCTGTTCCTTTCCTCCAAGCAACTGTGTGTTTAAGGGGAGGCTCAGCTTCCTCCCTCCACTTAAGTGTGAACCTTGACTTGTCTAAGCCGCTCTCTCCACACGTGGACCCACAGCATAAACAGCAGCCTGAGAACTTGGTAGAAACGCATGCTCTTAGGGCCCGCTCCAAACTCACTGAATCAGAAATTCTGGGGAAGGAGACCAGCAACGTATTTCCAGGTGATTCTGACACCCACTCAAGTTTGAGAACCACTGGTCTAAGCCAAATACAGTGGCTTGTGCCCTTGGCTGTGCGATTCGCTTAGGTGGGGGCATGAGATGCATTCCCAGTCGATGAGATGGGAGGGGAAACTGGGGCTTCTTTAAAAAAGGAAGATATGTTCCCTCTTTTTCTCCACTTTTGACATTTATGTGCAAGGATACAGTGCCTTCTGCAGCCAGTTAACTGATGATTTTTATGTAACAAGAGTTGTTTATATAGAGGTTTGACAAACAGCTGTAATTACTACTTTGAAAACATAAAATGTTACACATAATAAGCAAGGAGGGACTAAATATAGTTTCTGTGAAGAATTTATTTGGAGTATTCTGACGGAGTGAGACCTTATTCCACTGCTTGTGTTTAGCAGGACCATACCTCAGTCAGTGCAGAACTGGACACACTAATGTCACCTCAAAGTAAGGCACTGGCTACAGGGATGGGGCTGTTCAGTCCATGCAGATCCCTTGCCAAATGCTCTGTCTCCTGGGCTCAGCACTTTGCTGGGGCGGTGGAGAATGGTTGTTTGGACATCACTCAGCTCTTCCGTGCTAAGGCAAAGAGGATCCCCAGAGCTGTCTTCAGAGTTGCTCAGTGGCCATTGCTCAAGCCAAGAGCAGTGTTTGCAGAGCTCAACCACTTCTCATCAAGGACTGTTTGCTGTTCTTCCCAGGCTTATGTGAAGTCTCTCTGTGGACTCCTCACAAGGGCATTCCAATATCTGATATTTAGTTACAAAGGCTTACTGCTGAAAATGTGACCTTTCAGTTGGCTCCATTTTCTTAACAGAGCCTTAAAGCAGATGAAGCATTAGTTGCTAAGAGCTGAGCTGGGGCCTTTGGCTTCCTTTCCATCTCAGTGAGAGAGGTAACTTTACAATGGTCAGTCTTATTTCACACAAGTTCCTTTCTATCCTCCAGTCTTCTGGAACATCAAAATCTGAAGCATTTCCTGATTTGGCCTTTGGGGTTAAGTAATATAGCCTATAAAGGAAGCAGGCTGATTTTTTTCTTTGCATTTTTAATACCAGTTGCCCTGGTAGAAATGAAACTGCTGTGAGTTACAATGGCAGAACATGGAGATTAATTAGCAGGCTCCTTCTCTTTCCCCTGCGGAGTTGACTGTGTGGGCCCCCTCTCTGTACGCACACTGAATTATGGAACATTCAGCCGATTAGTTGGAAGGCCTTTTAGCAACAGTGGCCTATCTGCCCCAGTATGACTATTTATAGGCTACTTTGTTCCAACAAACCACTTTCGTTCTAGCTCCTTCATCTGGTTGTTATTGAACTATTTCCATTATCCATTAGGGTGCTGTGAGCCAAATTTTATTTACAGTTTGAGGCCATTAATATCATTGGTTGAAGGGATTTAATATGGCACATTAGGGATGAATGCCCTATAGATTTTACCATCACAGAAACAAATTGGGCACAGACACAAGGCAGTAAGATAGAGCAGCTATAGGCAGTGACACTCAAAATAAAACCACAAAAAATATATGTGACATTCATCCTGACCAGACACGGCACCCATTGGAGTCCCTATTACCTTGTGAATAGAGTTAAGTGAGCTGGTATTTAAGATGATCCATGATTTGACCCCAAACCTCTATCCTGCTCCATCTCCCTCTAACATCCTCTTTCATCACCCCATCCACCTGTACTACCCTGCCCCCTGTGGTCTACATCATGCTTCCATGTCTGTTCACACTTGACCTTGACTTGAGGTGCTGTTGGGCTCCTGTGTCTTCTAACAATATCCTGCTCATTTTCCAAAGTCCAGAGCTAGCATTACCTCCTCCATGAAGCCTTCTCTGATTTCCCTCAGTCAGAATTAATCTCTGCTTGGCATGCCCCCCAAAATTACCTGAGCCTCTTTTAGCATGTACTCCATTCTGCCCTGTATTGTGGTTAGCTGTTTTCCTGTCTATCTTATTAGAATTTAAACTGCTTAAAGGAAAGATGGATCTTGTTTATCTAGGAATATTCCTTCTGTTCCTAGCACCTAGAACAGTGTTCAGCATGTGGTAGATATTTGACAAATATTTGTTTAATAAATGGAAGAGTAATGTGACTTCTCTCCCATATTAGATTCTCCCCAGAAAAAGGTAGACAAAAAGCAGCCTTAGTTGGACTCCTGAGTTTGAATAATTTCAGTGAATTTATTTGTGTCTTTAGGTTTTAGGGGATTAATTTTAAATTAAAAAATGGAAAAGCATTATGTTTTCAGCACCAGTTGTATTCCTATTTTAATCTTAAATGCAAAGCAATGCTCCCAGAAACCTGAGCTTTCTTTTCTATAATATTTTTCACTTCCTACTTTTCAAACATAATATTTCTTCACATTTTGATTAAAATTAGGTATTTGACTGAAAGAATGGAAGTATTGTATTCAACTGTCTCTTGGGAAATGCCTGAAGGATGGTGAACCCAGCCTTTATAGCTGGTGCCACTTTAAACAGATCACTCAAGATTGTCCTCCCTTTCCAGGGTCAATGTGCACTTAGTGGAGGGGGCAGGTTCTCATTTCATGGTACCCTTAGGCAGGGCAAGCTGGCTCCACCAATAGGAGTGGATGCTCATTGTCTGGTCAGGCGTTGTCTTTGTTCTATACCGAAAGCAGGACTGGATTGGCCTGTTTCAGTAAAGACTTATCAGTGGGCCATGCTGGTTTGAGATATTTTTGCCTACTTGAAGGAAAATGTAGCTGAAATACATTCCCCCCCCACCCTATTTGTTGAATAATTTCCATTTACTGCTCCAGAGCCATGTCCTACCCTTTTCTACACTACTTTATACCCCTACGAGGCTCCTCCATTCTCCTGTGGCCTCTGGCTTCCAGTTGGGTTCAGCCAATTGGCAGGGGATTGGGGGCAAGGGATATTTATTCCCTGAGCTTCTTCCCTGTGGGCAGGGTCACAGATTCTGCCAGGTAGCCTGCACTCAGCCTCCTCTGTTTCTAGGTTCTGGTAATCGTTCCTTCCAGTTATTCCTTCAGGCCTAGGGGTGGTCATAGACCAAGCTGCTACTAAGCCTGAAGCACCATGGTTTAGAGATATACTCCCTTTAAGGGCCACTTGTCAATAGTCCCTGTAGTACACTCTCCTCAGATGCCCTGTGAGTGTACCATCCTTTACCTGCTAGGACCCGACTGAATCGCCATGTCATATTAGCCAAGCCTGGGTGTTCCCCGCTTGGTTTTGTTTTTGAATCTCCTTCCCCTTGTCAAAAACTGATGCCCAAGCCTTCAGCAGGACAAGGTATTGGGTAGTAGGTGAGGGAAGGAGTAGAATGCATGAAGCTCTCTGTTTGGCAACGTCCTTTAAAAATCCAAACAGAACAACTGAAAGAGAATTAAAAAGAATTAAAAGAATTAAAAACAGAGCAACTGAAAGAGAATTAAAAAGAAAAAAAAGGAACTGTAGAAACCTAAAATTGCAAAGGACACTGGTAATTGTTTGAGGAGGGATCTGGTCCCTGCCTAGAGCTACATCCTGAAGACCGCTTCCACATCTACAATATCATTACATAAAAAAGAAGCTTGAAGCTCTAGTCTCTTCCTCTTCTTATAAGGACACTAATCCTATCATGGGTTGCCCCCACTCCCATGACCTCATCTAAACCTAATTACCTCCCAAAGGCCCACCTTCAGATATCACGTTGGCAGTTAGAGTTTCAACATATGAACTTGGGGGTGGGAGCCACAAATATTCAGTCTGTAACAGTGCCTGACATAAGGACAGCACTCCATGGTGGCTGAGTGTGACAGCCATACTTTACTTGGGTGCATCACATGGATGGTGACTGGCTGGTGCAGTCAGGTTCTTTTTCTTGGGGAATTTGAATAGGAAGTTTACCATTAGTCAGTCTGTAGTCCCAGCAGCCTGTGGGAGCAGAGATCAAGTAGCTGAGTCACTGTAACATGGTAGATAAAGCACCAGAGTAGGAAAGAGCAGATACCACTTGCTGAGGGAGGCCACCAGGAGATGGACCACTAGAGAATGTAGTCTCCCTACTGACCTTCCAGTTCATGCTCCAGCAGGTCCTTTCCTTGGAATAGCCCCTGGATTACTTTAGGCTTGATTAGCTACAAGTCCAGAAGAAAAAGAGTTTCTCTTTTCCAATAAAAGTCCAAGATTTGAGCTGGAGATTATTGAACTGCAGGGTCACATGGCCATCCTGAGTCAATCACTGTGATGTGGGTGATGGAACTCTTTCACTATCTGGGCTGGGTCACATGCCCACACCAGGAGCTTGGGAGTGGGGTCTGTCCCACTTGACACGTAGGATGCTATTATCAGAAGAAAAGAAGAGGGATGTTGGACTTGCCAAAAGAACAAACCCACGTCATCGAAACCCATTTTGGTTTCTTACCGCCTGACAGAACCCATCGAACACAGCTACCATTCTGAGAAGTATTATAAATCCTCTCTTTTCTCTATCATATGCTGACATCTGGTACTGTGGCCACAACTGAAGTACTTGCAGTGACAGCAATCCTACTGTATCTCCACGTGGGTAGCCTGATGTGCTGTTGAACAGCCCACATTGTCAGTCCTTTAGCCTGGGCCCCAACTTGCCGGTTGCCAGTTCTCCTCTGTTCTGTTTCTGTCCTACGTAACAATGTTCCCAAATGTCCTCCCTCCTCCACATGACAGCCTTTGAATTCAGAAGACAGTTAACAGTGAAGAATAATTACAGGGAAATTAAAATCCAGCAATTATTTGCTGGAAGGAACATATTTTCTCATTTACCTACATGTAACATCAAATAACTCACTCCTACTCAATTTTAAAAAAAAGCCCCAAGCCAAAAACATTAGGAATCCAAATATCTTTCCTCTCCTTCCCCCGCATGGAAGCTTTGCTAACAAACAACCATATTGCTATAAATAATGTGCTGTGCTGTTGAGTGAGTGACCGCTGGGCCTAAGCAATGGTGTTAGCTGTGGAAGGGCAAATCCCCCTCTGGATGTGGAACACAACGGCTGTTCATACAGACAATCCAATCTGACTAGCAGGGAAATGGAATGATTCTGCTTCCAATTGGTTTTTGTTTAATGATATCTCACTTCAAAATGTTACTTAAAGAGTTACAAATGGGTTAGTTGATCTGTAAATGAATCTAGAAACACCTGAGGTATAAACCAAAGAATGCTCTTGGGATCTAGTGATTAGTGCAGAAGCAAACCCTGGCAGAGCCTCCTGTACCTAGGGAGTTCTCCTAAGGCTCAAAGTGAGAAGATTTCAGTGACAAGAAGCTAGTGCCCCAGCCATTATCTCTGGACACCTTGTCAATCTGCTCAGACCCCGCTTAAGAAGACCCGAGTCACACTCTGATAGGCAAGGAGACTTCCTAAGCTGATAAAGTGAGGTCCCTTTAAACCCAGAAGAGTTGGTCATTGTGGGACATGGAATGTTCTTCCTGGCAGGACAGCCTGGGAGGCTCGAGGTCAAAGGTGACAGCTCACTGGGAGCCTTTCACATCCTGCAAGTGTCCATCAATGGTCAGAAAGAGGAGTTGTTACTGACTGGCCTCTTCTGGTTCTAAAGCCCCTAGTTCTGCTAAGGGCAGGAAGAAGCCTGTAAAGTTAAGGTAATCCGTCGACTTCCTAAATAAAAGGTTTGGGTAATCATTTAGCTAGTTCAGAGTTCCAGCTCCCCATCAGAGCTGGTCTTCCTGCCATTCTCCAGGTTCTTGCTGATCTCCGAGTTGTCCCTTGCTCACCTGGTTCCTGTGTATTCCAGAGCTGTCTCACCTGGTCTTTGGGGGATTCTGCTGCACCTTGTGTCTTTGACTGCAAACTTTGCACTGCCTGGGCACAGCTCTGTGCTCTGTGACCTCTTGTGTGCCCTGGAGGCCCTGATGATCCTTGGCTGCTTCGTTGCCTCATTCCACAATGTGGGTGACTGTGTGAGGCTGCCTCTGGCACCACGCTCTGCCATTGCTGCTCCGCCATCCGTTCAAGCCGTACCAGACCCAGGGTCATGCCCAATATGGAACTTCTTTGGGATGCCTTGGACTCTCCCTCAACCTAGGTAGGGTTTCTAGTATCTCAGCCCTATGATGGAGGAAGCACAGGCGCTTCTGGGGAATCCCACAGAAGCTAAACTCATTATGCTTCCTGATCCTGCTTGAAACTCTTCTCAGAGACTTCCCAGACCTCTGACTACTATGGCATATAATAAATTCTATGTTCCAACCTCCAGTTTTTCTTCTAATATAGAAAGGGAATTCTGGGGCTTAAAAAAACACACTTTCTCTCTCAACAAAGTCATGCTTTGTTTTTTGTTAAAAAACCCAGCTTTATTGATATATAATTTCTATACCATAAAATTCATGCAAAATAAATGATTTTAGCCAATAATTTCAGTGAATTTATAAAATTGTACAACCATAATCAAAATTCAGCTTTAGAATATTCCCAAAACCTGAAAAAAATTTTTGTGCCTATTTGTAGTTAATTCCTGTTCCTACTCCCAGTCCCAGGCAACCACTGATCTGTTTTGTCTCTATAAATGTGCCTTTCTAGACCTGTCATAAAAATAGAATTACATAACATGTAGCCTTTTTGTCTAGCTTCTTTCACTTAGCTTAGTGTTTTTGAGGATGATTCAGGTTGTTAAATGTATCAGTAGTCCATTCTTTTAATTGCTGAATAGAATTACATAAATATAGCACTTTTATCCACTTACCATTTGATGGACATTTGCATAATTTTCTGGTTTTAGTTATTGTGAATAATGCTGTTATGAACATTCATGTACATGTCTTATATATGGCCATATGTTTTCATACTTGGAAGTAGAATTCCTTGGTCATATGGTAAATTTGTGCTTAACATTTTTGGAAACTACCAAACTATTTTCCATAGTGGCTGTACTATTTGACATTCTCAAGAGCAATGCATGAGTGTTCCAGTTTCTCCACATAATCACTAACTCTTGGTATTATATGGATTTAAAAATATCATAGCCATTCTAGTGGTTGTGTAGGAGTGTCTCGATTTTTTTGGTGCATTTCCTTAGTGACTAATGAGGTTGAGCTTCTTTTCATGTGTTTGTTAACCGTTCATATGCCTACTATATTTCACTTGGTAAAATGTTTATTAAAATCTTTCACCCATTTAAAAAAAATTGGGTTGTAAATCTTTCTAATTAGTTACTTGTGTTCTTTATTTTTCTGGACACAAATTTTTTACCAAGTGTATGATTTGCAAAATTTTTAAACCAGTCTATGGCTTGTCTTTACATTACTTAATGTTATGTTTTTAAGTAAAATGATTTTTATTTTTAGGAAGTCCTATTTATTTTTTCCCTTTTATGGATTGTGCTTTTGGTGTCATATCTTTGACAAACCAAAGTTCACAGAGATTTCTCCTATGTTTTCTTATAAATGATTTAGAGTTGTTTTTTTTTTTTTTTACGGTACGCGGGCCTTGGACTGTTGTGGCCTCTCGCGTTGCGGAGCACAGGCTCTGGACGCGCAGGCTCAGCGGCCATGGCTCACGGGCCCATCTGCTCCGCGGCATGTGGGATCTTCCCGGACCGGGGCACTAACCCGTGTCCCCTGCATCGGCAGGCGGACTCTCAACCACTGCGCCACCAGGGAAGCCCTGATTTAGAGTTTTAGCTCTCAAATTTAGGTCTATGATCCATTTGGAGTTGATTTTTGTAGTGTGTGGGGTAAGGGTCTGAGTTCTTTTTTTTCCATGTGAATATCCGATTGTACTAGCACGATTCTTTGAAAAGACTATCCTTTCCCAGTTGAATTGTTTTGAACACAATTGCTGAGAATCAATTGACCATAGGAAATTTTGAAATCAGATAGTGTAAGTCCTCTAGCTCTTCTTATTCAAAATGTTTTGGCTATTTAAGATTTCTGCATTTCCATATAAATTTTATAATAAGCTTATCATTTTTTACAAAAAATCTTGCTGAGATTTTGATAGGGATTGTATTGAATTTCAGTTTGGAGAGAATTGCCATCTTGACAATATTGACTATTTCAATCTGTGAATATGAATATTATTTAGATGTTTAATGTCTCAGCAGTATTTGTAGTATTAAGGATATGACTTGAACCTTTTTTGTTAATTTATTTCTAAGTTTTTTATTCTCTTTGATGTTGCAGATAAATTTGTTTTCTTAATTTTGGATTGTTCATTGCTAGTATATAGAAATATAATAGATTTTTGTATATTGATCTTTTATTCTGTGACCTTGTTAAATTCATTTTGTACTTCTAGACTTACTTTTTTTGTTGATTGCCTTCCTCTCTGTTAAATAAATATTTCAATTCCTTTGTTGACTTTTAAAAGCTATTTCTTTCAGTTATTTTCTTATTGATTGCTCTGATTACAATATGCACTTTTAACTTTTTACAATCTACTTCAGAATAAAATTAACTTCATTTTGTTAAAACATAGAAATTTTGCTTCAGTATAGTTCCATGTTCCGTTCATTCCCCATTTTTTGTACTATTACATATATACATACATACATATATATTATATATACTATTATATACCATATATTATTACTATATGTACTATGATATATATAAATGTATACAATATTTAAATATATATTATATATATTTATATTTTATAATCCCAGCAACATAGTGTTAAAATTATTGATTTATACAGCATTATATCTTTTATTATTATCTTTTATTATTACATCCAAATTCCCTGTAAGTAATTTATGGGGACTAGAAAGTACTTTGGTTTAATATTTTCAGAACTATCCTTCCATTTTAGAGACTGGTCCACTTTGACCTCAGTGACCATTCTGCTGAATCAGTTCCTGACTATCTGTCTCAAGTTGTCCAGATTCCAAACTTCCTTTTTAATGAGCAGTGCTCAGTCCTTTTGGATTTGATGTCATTCCCGGCTGCTTGGTCTTAACATGAGTCATATGACTGAAATCCTCTTCTCATAACTGAGTCTGGAACTCAAGTTCCAGTTGAACTTGAGATGCTCTCGTCCTGGACCACATAATGCTATGACTACCAGATTTCAACAGCTCTGCTGACATGATGGTTCAAACTTTTACCGAAAAGAAAGATAAACAAAAAACCTTGATCCAGAATATGGTAATAATAGTAAAAAACCAGCAGCCATTTCTTGGGGTTTTATCGTTGCCTTGCTAGTTCCTCCATAGCTCGTATACCTCATAGCTTCCATCCTACTTGTTTCATTGCCAGTTGACTGTGTTATGCTGCTTCTACCTCCCAGGTAGTCCAGGCACCATTATCTCACCCCCACCGCCTGCCCAGGCCAATGCTCCTTCCAGAGAGGCCCTCTATTTAGCGAGCCATTCCATTCTCACCATGGATGTGATGATTGATGAACTTTTCCTATGGATCCTTTACGTGTGATCTCTATGCCTAAGCCAGTCCTGTCATCCCTGGGCAAAGAGCTTCTGTGTGGGGCATGGGCAGGCCCACCTCCCTCATTTGACTGAGGAGAACTCTTCTTGTTCCTCTCTTCTCACCCCATCAAAGAAACCACTCTCAGATGAGAGCTGCTCAAACCTGTACTCTGAATGCCTTTACATCCCCATATAGTCTCAGACTGTTTTGTTGTATTTTCAGTTTTACTCTCTTGTCAGATTGGAAAGCAAGTGCAGTCCATAGCCTTCTCCTCTCCCCATCTTTCTTCTGTCCTCCTCCCACTTAAACCATGCCTTTCCCAAGCTGACTACAGTCAGTTGAATGGGAAGCCCCCAAAAGTTATGTCCATGTCCTAATCCCTGAAACCTATTAATGTGACCTTATTTGGAAAAATTATCTTTACAGATGTAATGAAGTTAAAGATCTTGGAATGAGATCGCTCTGTATTACCTAGGTGGGACTTAGACCCAATGACAAGTGTTCTTGTGTCTAAGAGACAGAAGAGAAGACACAGACACATGGAGGAGAAGGCCGTCTGAAGGTGGAGTCAGAGACTGGAATAATACATTCCCAAGGAATGCTGGAAGAGGCAAAGACTGAATTGTCCCCTAGAGCATAGCCCTACTGATTCCTTGATGTCAGACTTCTGGCCTCCAGAATTGTAAGAGTATAAATATTTGTTGTTTTAAGCCATCAAGTTTGTGATAATTTTTGATGGCAGTCCTAGGAAACTAATACCCTGACCTTTTCCCAAACCTGACCAACTACCTCCCCAGGGAGTTCAGTCAGCAGATTATGCTCAAGCTTTGTGTCTCTCTTCCAAATCAATCCCTACGTTTGATTTTTGCTACAATTTTTTCCTTTCCCCAAACCCTCATTTCTACTCCTTTGTCAATATTTCTAACATCTGCACAGAAATACCATATTACATTTCTCCCCTCTTTCATTTCATCACCATGGAACTTTGTAAAAAACAAGTAAAACGTAGGGCAAAGGGTGAATGCAGAATACTGGGGAAAAACAACAATCATCAGAGATGTCTTAGAAGTTTCAACATAGTGGTTTGATTTCTATGTAGCAGATTTCCACCCAGTTCTGGCACTACCCCAGGGATTGGTATAAATCCATTTATTCAGTCAAGGGGAATTAGTAAAATGCTCCTCTGCACAACTGTGTGATAGGATGGTTGAAACATGTCCTTTTCTCCTAAGAAGCTCAGCTTGCTTTAACTCAATTAACTATGGACTTGCATAGGTTCCTTCCTTTTAGTAGAGGCCAACTCCAGGGAGGGTCATCCAGGCTTAGGTTGGGAGAATTCATAGTCACTCTTACCAAAAGTCCCTTTAATAGTCCATGTTTAACTACTGCTGTCATTAGTGGATCAGACCACTTCTTGCCTGCCTCCCCAGCAGGAATCCAAAACAAATCTGTAGAGAAACAAATAAACACTAATTTAATTTGCTAACTTTCTCCACATCAGTCAGCAAAGCTTAATGGTCACATCTAGGATAATCTGCTCCCAGATACTTGTGTGTTAAAAATTAAGCTGAGTTGGCTTAGTGGCATTAATCCCACAGTACTGGGTGCTGTGAAATAAAAAATTTAAAAGTCATCAGTCTTTTCTCCCTGATAAGTATACCTACAGGCTCCTCATGCTTCAATCATCACTTCTTTTCTCTAGGTACCACTTTTTCTGTCCCATAATACAAAAATAATACGTATTCATAGCAGAAAATCATATACTATCAAAATAAAGAAAATAAAAATTATCCATAGTTCCACCACCCACAGGTAACTACTGATAGTATTTGGGTATATCTAATATATCCAATATAAGAATATATTTGCGTATACCTTTTTGTTTATCTGCAGAGATAGGTAATTTTTGTTTCTGTCAAAATAGGCTCATACTGTGCATATTATTTTGTGAACTGTTTTTTCAGTTCACAGTGCATTGTGAACATTTTCCCATCTATCAGAACTGGCAGTAGGAAGTATCATTCCTCCATCAGCAGGTTTTACCTTATGGCTGGCTGATTCCAGCAGTCTCCTACTTGTCTTCCTGTATTGAGTCTCTTACATCTCCAGGCCACCCTATTGGCTTCCAGATGGATATTCCAAAAATACTGCTTACACCCTGGATCAGAATCCTTGATGAACTTTCTACCTTCAACCTCTCCCAACTGCCCCGAGGGGGGAGTCTTCACCCAGAATTTTATTCCAGGCTGTTCTCAACAGACTTCAGTTGATTTATGTACATTTGTTTTGCATAATTTCTTATGTAAATCCCTTTTTCAAACAAGGTCCCATCCAAAATTATTAGTCATTATTCCCCAGTAAGCTCCTCCACCTCCTCATCTTTGCTACAGCTGCTTCCTCTGCTGATGTAGCCTCTCTCCCCTACTCTCTTTCCTCGCCTGGGAGATTCTCTGTACTCAATCTTTCAGATCTTTTCTGACACCACCATGGTTTCTCTAACTGCCGCAACTCCCAATGATCGCTCCCTCTTCCTCTAGAGTGTGTATTGGCTATACCATTTTCCTCACATAATAGGGTAGGCAGTAATCGTCACTGAATGTCTGTACATGCCCCAGCCAGGAAGGGAGCCCTGTGAGGAGGCACTGAGTCCTCTGCCTCTTTGCCTCATAGAACTTGGCAACTGAACAATGAAAAATGCATATTAATGTGAGCAATGCATGGTGAGGAAAAATAATTGACTTAAGGATAGGTAATGTCCAAAAATGAAAAAACAAATGAACAAATGCCAAGTGATAGCATGAGGTAACTGATACATACCTTGAACAGTATTCACTTATATAGAACAACAACAGCAACATCAGTAACAACCACCACAAAACTATGCGTAGAAAAGTAAAAACCCAAAAACCAAAAGAGGCTGTTGACAAAACTCTTAAAAATTGGAAGTCTGGATAAATGCATGGTTTTTTTTTCCTTCTTGCTTCCATGTCTCACTGTTTCCTCTCAGCAGGATTTGTGATAAATTTATAATAGATAAAATAACTTAAATTTTTTATTTATTTATTTATTTATTTACATCGTTATTGGAGTATAATTGCTTTACAATGGTGTGTTAGTTTCTGCTTTATAACAAAGTGAATTAGTTATACATATACATATGTTCCCATATCTCCTCCCTCTTGTGTCTCCCTCCCTCCCACCTTCCCTATCCCACCAATCCAGGTGGTCACAAAGCACCGAGCTGATCTCCCTGTGCTATGCGGCTGCTTCCCACTAGCTATCTATTTTACGTTTGGTAGTGTATATATGTCCATGCCACTCTCTCACTTTGTCACAGCTTACCCTTCCCCCTCCCCATAACCTCAAGTCCATTCTCTAGTAGGTCTGTGTCTTTATTCCTGTCTTACCCCTAGGTTCTTCATGACAATTTTTTTCTTAAATTCCGTATATATATGTTAGCATATGGTATTTGTTTTTCTCTTTCAGACTTACTCTGTATGACAGACTCTAGGTCCATCCACCTCACGACAAATAGCTCAATTTCATTTCTTTTTATGGCTGAGTAATATTCCATTGTATATATGTGCCACATCTTCTTTATCCATTCATCCGATGATGAACACTTAGGTTGCTGCCATCTCCTGGCTATTGTAAACAGAGCTGCAATGAACATTTTGGTACATGACTCTTTCTGAATTATGGTTTTCTCAGGGTGTATGCCCAGTAGTGGAATTGCTGGGTCATATGGTAGTTCTATTTGTAGTTTTTTAAGGAAGCTCCATACTGTTCTCCATAGTGGATATACCAGTTCACATTCCCACCAGCAGTGCAAGAGTGTTCCCTTTTCTCCACACCCTCTCCAGCATTTACTGTTTCTAGATTTTTTGATGATGGCCATTCTGACTGGTGTGAGATGATATCTCATTATAGTTTTGATTTGCATTTCTCTAATGATTAATGATGTTGAGCATTCTTTCATGTGTTTGTTGGCAATCTGTATATCTTCTTTGGAGAAATGTCTGTTTAGGCCTTCTGCCCAGTTTTGGATTGGGTTGTCTGTTTTATTCTTATTGAGCTGCATGAGCTGCTTATAAATTTTGGAGATTAATCCTTTGTCAGTTGCTTCATTTGAAATATTTTCTCCCATTCTGAGGGTGGTCTTTTGGTCTTGTTTATGGTTTCCTTTGCTGTGCAAAAGCTTTGAAGTTTCATTAGGTCCCATTTGTTTATTTTTGTTTTTATTTCCATTTCTCTAGGAGGTGGGTCAAAAAGGACCTTGCTGTGATTTATGTCATAGAGTGTTCTGCCTATGTTTTCCTCTAAGAGTTTGATAGTTTCTGGCCTTACATTTAGGTCTTTAATCCATTTTGAGCTTATTTTTGTGTATGGTGTTAG
>NW_021703767.1:107404388-107723637 GCF_005190385.1 Monodon monoceros | reverse complement strand
TTAAGTCCATCTTGTTTAATGTATCATTTAAAGCTTGTGTTTCCTTACTTATTTTCATTTTGGATGATCTGTCCATTGGTGAATGTGGGGTGTCAAAGTCCCCTACAATGAATGCATTACTGTGGATTTCCCCTTTTATGGCAGCTAGTATTTGCCTTATGTATTGAGGTGCTCCTATGTTGGGTGCATAAATATTTACAATTGTTATATGTTCTTCTTGGATTGATGCCTTGATCATTATGTAGTGTCCTTCTTTGTCTCTTCTAATAGTCTTTATTTTAAAGTCTATTTTGTCTGATATGAGAATTGCTACTCCAGCTTTCTTTTGGTTTCCATTTGCATGGAATATCTTTTTCCATCCCCTCACTTTCAGTCTGTATGTGTCTCTAGGTCTGAAGTGGGTCTCTTGTAGACAGCATATATATAGATCTTGTTTTTTTATCCATTCAGCCAGTCTGTGTCTTTTCGTGGGAGCATTTAATCCATTTACATTTAACTTAATTATTGATATGTATGTTCCTATTCCCATTTTCTTAATTGTTTTGGGTTTGTTATTGTAGGTCTTTTCCTTGTCTTGTGTTTCTTGCCTAGAGAAGTTTCTTTGGCATTTGTTGTAAAGCTGGTTTGGTGGTGCTCAACTCTCTCAGCTTTTGCTTGTCTGTAAAGGTTTTAATTTCTCCATCAAATCTGAATGAGATCCTTGCTGGGTAGAGTAATCTTGGTTGTAGGTTTTTCTCCTTCATCACTTTAAATATGTCCTGCCACTCCCTTCTGGCTTGCAAAGTTTCTGCTGAGAGATCAGCTGTTAACCTTATGGGGATTCCCTTGTGTGTTATTTGTTGTTTTTCCCTTGCTGCTTTTAATATGTTTTCTTTGTGTTTAATTTTTGACAGTTTGATTAATATGTGTCTTGGCATGTTTCTCCTTGGATTTATCCTGTATGGGACTCTCTGTGCTTCCTGCACTTGATTAACTATTTCCTTTCCCATATTTAGGGAAGTTTTCAACTACAATCTCTGCAAATATTTTCTCAGTCCCTTTCTTTCTCTCTTCTTCTTCTGGAACCTGTATAATTCGAATGTTGGTGCGTTTAATGTTGTCCCAGATGTCTCTGAGACTGTCCTCAGTTCTTTTCATTCTTTTTTCTTTATTCTGCTCTGCAGTAGTTATTTCCACTATTTTATCTTCCAGGTCACTTATCCGTTCTTCTGCCTCAGTTATTCTGCTCTTGATCCCATCTAGAGTACTTTTCATTTCATTTATTGTGTTGTTCATCATTGCTTGTTTCATCTTTAGTTCTTCTAGGTCCTTGTTAAATGTTTCTTGCATTTTGTCTATTCTATTTCCAAGATTTTGGATCATCTTTACTATCATTATTCTGAATTCTTTTTCAGGTAGACTGCGTATTTCCTCTTCATTTATTAGGTCTGGTGGGTTTTTATCTTGCTCCTTCATCTGCTGTGTGTTTTTCTGTCTTCTCATTTTACTTATCTTACTGTGTTTGGGGTCTCCTTTTTGCAGGCTGCAGGTTCATAGTCCCCGTTGTTTTTGGTGTCTGTCCCCAGTGGCTAAAGTTGGTTCAGTCGGTTGTGTAGGCTTCCTGGTGGAGGGGACTAGTGCCTGTGTTCTGGTGGATGAGGCTGGATCTTGTCTTTCTGGTGGGCAGGTCCATGTCTGGTGGTGTGTTTTGGGGTGTCTGTGGACTTATTATGATTTTAGACAGCCTCTCTGCTAATGGGTAGGGTTGTGTTCCTGTTTTGCTAGTTGTTTGGCATAGGGTGTCCAGCCCTGTAGCTTGCTGGTCGTTGAGTGAAGCTGGATGCTGGTGTTGAGATGGAGATCTCTGGGAGATTTTCGCCATTTGATATTATGTAGAGCTGGGAGGTCTCTTGTGGACCGGTGTCCTGAAGTTGGCTCTCCCACCTCAGAGGCACAACAGTGACTCCTGGCTGCAGCACCAAGAGCCTTTCATCCACCCAGCTCAGAGTAAAAGGGAGAAAAAGTAGGAAAGAAAGAAAGGGAAAGAAAGAAACGAAAGGAAGAAGGAGAAAGAAAGAAAGAGTAAGATAAAATAAAATAATTAAAATAAAAAATAATTATTAAGAAAAAACGTTTTTTAAAAAGAAAAAAAACCGGACTGATACAGCCCTAGGACAAATGGTGAAAGCAAAGCTATACAGACAAAAATCTCACACAGAAGCATACACATACACACTCACAAAAAGAGGAAAAGGGGAAAAAATCATAAATCTTGCTCTCAAAGTCCACCTCCTCAGTTTGGAATGATTTGTTGTCTGTTCATGTATTCCACAGATGCAGGGTACATCAAGTTGATTGTGGAGCTTTAATCCGCTGCTTCTGAGGCTGCTGGGAGGGATTTCCCTTTCTCTTCTTTGTTCTCACAGCTCCCAGGGGCTGAGCTTTGGATTTGGCCCTGCCTCTGCGTGTAGGTCGCCAGAGTGCGTCTGTTCTTCGCTCAGACAGGACAGGGTTAAAGGAGCAGCTGACTCGGGGGCTCTGGCTCACTCAGACTGGGGGGAGGGAGGGGTACGGAGTGCAGGGCGAGCCTGCGGTGGCAGAGGCCGGCGGGACGTTGCACCAGCCTGAGGCGCGCAGTGCCTTCTCCCGGGGAAGTTGTCCCTGGATCCCGGGACCCTGGCAGTGGCGGGCTGCACAGGCTCTCGGAAGGGAGGTGTGGATAGCTTGCACACAGGCCTCTTGGTGGCGGCAGCAGCAGCCTTAGGATCTCATGCCCGTCTCTGGGGTCCGCGCTGTTAGCCGCGGCTTGCGCCTGTCTCTGGAGCTCCTTTAAGCAGCGCTCTTAATCCCCTCTCCTCGTGCATCAGGAAACAAAGAGGGAAGAAAAAGTCTCTTGCCTCTTCGGCAGGTGCAGACTTTTCCCCGGACTCCCTCCCGGCTAGCCGTGGTGCACTAACTCCTTCAGGCTGTGTTCACGCCGCCAACCCCAGTTCTCTCCCTGTTCTCTGACCGAAGCCCAAGCCTCAGCTCCCAACCCCGCCCGCCCCGGCGGGTGAGCAGACAAGCCTCTCGGGCTGGTGAGTGCCGGTCGGCACCGATCCTCTGTGCGGGAATCTCTCCACTTTGCCCTCCGCACCCCTGTTGCTGTGCTCTCGCCCGCGGCTCCGAAGCTCCCCCCGTCCGCCACCCACAGTCTCCGCCCGCGAAGGGGCTTCCTAGTGTGTGGAAACCTTTCCTTCTTCACAGCTCCCTCCCACTGGTGCAGTTCCCGTCCCTATTCTTTTGTCTCTGTTTATTCTTTTTTCTTTCGCCCTACCCAGGTACGTGGAGAGTTTCTTGCCTTTTGGGAGGTCTGAGGTTTTCTGCCAGTGTTCAGTAGGTGTTCTGCTGTAGGAGTTGTTCCACGTGGTGATGTATTTCTGGTGTATCATAAAGAAGGCTCAGAAATTCTTGGGTGGGTCCAAGGGAGGCACAAGGTGGCTGTGGGGTCAGCTGGTGGCTACAATGATCACATGGTTCCCTCTGATGGGTTTGCAGCTCGATGTGGAATAGTGAATAAAAGGGTCAGTTCATCCTCAGAATTACTATAATTGACTCTATTTTACTTACAAGAGTAATGCATGTAAATTATAAAAACTTCAGACAATATAAGCACTTGATGGAGCATAAGGTGAGAACCTGATATTTATATCATCCAAAATGAGTTTCATTTTAAATGTGGTGAAAGCTTGAAGCGTCTCTTACAAGAACTTCCTGTGATCTGCCACAGGGAAAGACTTAAATGAGAAAGAATCCCATAGGATCTTAGATCTGCTTCTTTTACAACATCTTCCCTTTGAAAATGAACAGAATAAAGAAGTGAAAGAATACATGTTTTATAAAAATATATTAGACATTATGCCGTAGAGTGACATGTGTAATAGTGGCTTTTCTCACCCTAAGAAGACCAACAGATTTGAACTGAAACAAGTGAATTTTTACCCATTAACGTATTTTTGGAAAGACCTTCAGTTTGCTTATTTTTCTCAGCCCCATTGGGCAAGGGTGACTTTATGTGGAAAGCTCTTTTGGAGTCTGATTCACTTCTCAGTTTTGGAGGAGTGAAGATGAATGCTTATGTAACTCCACTGAGTTATAGAACACTGAGTTGAGAGCTCAATTAACTTACATGCTTAACAAAGGCTAGCTTTTTTTTCTTCCTTTCTTCTGGAATGAGATAATGGATGTAGAAGCCTTTGGCACAATGCCTGGCACATAGTGGGTGCTCAAAATTTTTCCCTCCTCCCTCCCTTCCTTCCTTCTACAGTATTTTAGATTTAAATTGCCATGAAATAAGAGTTTATAATAAACTATCTTAGAAATCATCAATTCTTTGAAGCACATAGTTTTCCTTTGCTGAAATAGTGACTTGGTCTCTAGTTGCTCCCAGCTATGTGACCATCAAGCTGTGGTTGTCAGTGCCTGTAAGTGTGCATCACAACTTTCAGAGTAGGTGTCAACAGCTTGGAATAAACTGCCAGAGACTATAGTTGAGCACGTTTTTAAAAAATTCCTGCGTTACCAACACAAAGGATGACTGTGTGGAGAGATGTGGACATTGATGACTCTGAATAAAACATCCAGAAACATCAAAATATGAATGTAAGGGCTTCCCTGATGGCGCAGTGGTTAAGAATCCGCCTGCCAATGCAGGGGACATGGGTTTGAGCCCTGGTCCGGGAAGATCCCACATGCCGCGGAGCAACTAAACCCATGCACTGTGACTATTGAGCCTGCGCTCTAGAGCTTGTGAGCCACAACTGCTGAGCCTGCGTGCCACAACTACTGAAGCCCGCGTGCCTAGAGTCCATGCTCCACAAGAAGAGAAGCCATCGCAATGAGAAGCCCATGCACCGCCACGAAAAGTAGCCCCCGCTCACCACAACTAGGGAAAGCCTGTGCACAGCAACGAACACCCAGTGCAGCCAAAAAAAAAAAAAAAAAATTCTGAATGTGAATACATTTTGGGAATACTTTAACCAATTTATTGCCCTTACATTTTCTTTTGTATGTATGTACAAGAATGAAATTTTGGGCAGAAAAATGTAAGTCTAAAAAGATTCTTTTGGTAGATTGAAAATTGAAAGTTTGAGGGATGAAAAAAAGCATTGTTTTGTAATTAATTGGCCACAATTTCTATTTTAGTGGTGTACAAAATAATGATGTATCTTGTGGTTAATGGTATCTTAAATTGGATGAAGTATAATAATTCTAATTATCTATGAAAACAAATTCTCTGTGTGTTAAGCTCTTTAGGAAAATCTTTTATCCAAAAACATGTCAAATATTTCTGACCAGCTTGTTGTATTATAAGGCAATGGCAGAAATTATACTAATGGCTAATAATTTAGGAAGAACTAATGACATCTGTAAAAAAAATAAATAGGCCTTCTGTCCCTATTTCCTCCCAGCTCTACATCCAGGTTCCAGACAAGCTTATGAGAAATTACTTTCCATGAAGAAGCCTGAGCATAATAGTCTGAATTGTGAATTTTTTATTCTTCCACACCTGCTTCCTATAGCACTATGGTACCTTGCCTTGAATGTATAAAGTGATGGATAAATATTGGAGATCTTGCTGATACATCTGATGTGTCAGAAGTTTCAAATTAAGGAAATATCAGTGGCTGAGGGTATAGTTTAAGTGTACATTGAGAAGCTTAACCATTCTTTAATTATATTTGGTTTTGGACTTGTGGCCTGGAGTATGAGAAGATTTGTATTGAGCCTGTCCTCAGGATTCCTGGTAGGGGCTCTCTGTTGAAACTTTTCTTTCTGTGAAGCGGAAGGGTAGACATCTGGAAATTTCTTCTATTCAGCATAGCCTTGAGTGTTTTCTTTTTCTTTTTTCTACGAGGACATATTAACATTTATTTATTTATTTATTTAACATCTTTATTGGAGTATAATTGCTTTACAATGGTGTGTTAATTTCTGCTTTATAACAAAGTGAATCAGCTATACATATACATATATCCCCATATCTCTTCCCTCTTGCGTCTCCCTCCCTCCAGCCCTCCCTATCCCACCCCTCTAGGTGGTCACAAAGCACCGAGCTGATCTCCCTGTGCTATGCGACTGCTTCCCACTAGCTATCTGTTTTACATTTGGTAGTGTATATATGTCCATGCCACTCTCTCACTTTGTCCCAGCTTACCCTTCCCCCTCCCCATGTCCTCAAGTCCATTCTCTAGTAGGTCTGTGTCTTCAGTTGGCCTCTCAATTTTACTTTCTCTATTATTGGCCTCTCAATTTTACTTTCTCTATTATTCCAAAACCTGTGCCTGTGCAAATGTGGGCCCCTGCTAATTTTCATGGCTGGTTCAATTTGTCAGAATGTAATAAATTGTTCTCCAAACCCACGTGTTAAGTATTTCTAATAAATAGGAAATTCTCACCCTAAAAATTTCTCTTTTAATCACAAATAATAGGCACATAAAGTGGCTTGCCATCTGTACATTTGCATGTTTAAAATTCTTCAGATATTAACAGATTCTTTTCTGTTTTGAATGGATCCAGTTTTGCCTGGCTGCATAATTAAATGCTTCCGGGCTCCCACAGGCTGTGGTTTCCAATGGAATATAAACCATAAGTTATAAGTGGACTCAGCACAAGTCATTTGGTTCTGACTTTATCTGTGGGAAATTAATCAAACAGAAATTTGCCAGGTAACTGGGAAATTTTCTTTTCCTTGAGTAATAAGAATAAAGTATTATGAAGTATTTGAAAGGTTGATAAAAAGGTATACTCAAAAGCTACCAAGCATGGCTGATTTAATTGTACTGAAATTTTTAGACTTTCAATATTGAATTTCTTTCTCTCATTCATAGTAAGACTAGGACTTCCTTCAAATTATAGTCATAAAATGGCACCATTTAAAGCCCTTCTCAGAGGAAGTCCTCGCGGTGAGGAGCAGTATGCACAGTGGTTAAGAACCAAGTCTCTGGAGGCAGGCTACCCTGAGGTAAATCCCAGGTCTCTGCCTGCGTCACCTTGGGCAAGTTATTTAACTTCTCTGTGTCTCCTGTTTTTTCATCTGTAGAATGGAGTTGATAACATAGCACCTCCTCTTGGGCTTATGTGAGGATTAAGTGAGCTAATATGTGTAAAGTGTTCCTAAGAGTTCCCGGGACATAGGGAGTGCTGTGTAAGTGTCACTGATATTGGTAATTGCTGAGGTATCTGGGTGAGCTTGTTTGGGAGGAGGTTAATGACTTCCCAAAAGTCTGCTTTTAATAAATTGAAATGGATACTGATCAGTAACCAAGTGCCTGCTGTGGGTCACGCACTATTTCATGCCATTCTCAGAGTCATCTGGAGAGGAATGTTCGGGCACCCTGTTTTTCTATGAGGATAGAGGCAGGGAGGTTAAGCATCCCCCTCAGTGGCACATGGGAAGAAGAGGCAGAGCAGAGCTGGGATTCACACCCAGCTCCAACTGAGTCCACACCCTAGAGTCCTCCCATGTTACCATAAAGACTCTATGGACGAGCATGAGAAGACAGGGTGCAAGTTAACCAGCCTGGGTCTCTTCCTAACCAGCTCTGTCACCATGACCCAGTGACCCTTTGACATAAATGCCATAGAATCCCAAATATCAGGTAATGAATAGAGACCAGCTGAGACCCAGGCAAAACTGCAGAATAAGTGATAACTCTTTGTAATCTTGCAACCTCCACATCTCTCTGTAAAAGCACCTCAGGGAATCTTATAGCACAAGAGAGGATCTTGGAAATAAATACGTATACGTATCCCTCTCCTGTTTCAGGTGAAAGAACAGAGGCATATGGAATGATAATAACACCCAAGGTCACAGGCAAAGTGACAGAGCTGGGTTTACAGCAAGGCCTAGGCCTGCCAGTGCAGGCCTATCTCCATTGCCTCATGACATTTCTGAGGTTGCCAATTCTGGATGCCCAGGATAAAGCAAGCTCGTAAAAGGGTGAACTGGCAGAATAAGGAGATCATTAAGAACAGCACTAGAAGTGTCTTGAAAACTACTACCTCTTGTATCAAGAGTCACCATGTAGAGGCTTCATGACTTGGTGGAAAGGAATAAATGGGTTGTGTGTGGAACTCTTCTTTGGAGCACATTTGTAATATTTGCTTAGGATGTGTAGAGTGGCATGACAACGGTATCCATCATGGCCTAATAATGACTTTCAGGAACATTTCTTTGGAGAATTCCAATAGTTTCTCTTGACCAATAATATAAGAATTAAAATAAAAACAATATTTATAGCTGTATTAGTTTGTTAGCACTGCTGTAAGAAAATACCATACATTGGGTGGCTGAAACAACAGAAATCTATTTTTTTTTTCACAATTCTAGAGGCTAGAAGTCCAAGATCAAGGTGTCAGCAGGGTTGATTTCTTCTGAGGCCTCTCTCCTTGGTTTGCAGATGGCTTCCTTCTCTCTGTGTCTTCACATGATCTTCCCTCTGTGAGTGTCTTAGTCTCCTTTTCTTATAAGGCCATCAGTCATGTTGGATTAGGGCCCACTGTAATGACCTCATTTTACCTCAATTACTTCTTTAAAGAGACTATCTCTAATACAGTCACATTCTGAGATACTTAGGGGGTTAGGACTTCAACATATGAATTTGGGGAGGGCCCAATTCTATTCATAGCAATAGTTACATCTATATCTATATCTACATCTATATTTATATCATTTGTGTGTCTTATTTGAACCTGAAATAATAATAGTGAGAATCCTCCAAATCCTATTGTGTGACAATGGAAAGATACATATTTGAAATTTAATTTTCCCAGCTTAATTGGGATGTGGCCTGTTAGCACAAACTTAAGAGGAATGAGCATTCTCACAGCAACCATTATCTAATTTCTGGACCCCTGAGACCTACTGCTCCATTGATGCTGCTAAGGGTGAGCACAGCTGGGGTATGTCACCAAGCTGCTGGCTCGCTGTCAGAAAGCCCACGTAGGGTCAGATCTGGAAAGGCTCACTGTGGGCAGCCAGAAAGAGGCACTGTGAGCATTCCTCTGGCCTCAGTCCTTTGATTCTCTTTGAGGCATGTACTAAAGGTGGATACTTGCCTATACACAAGAGGTGCAGACATGAATGTGGGGCAGTTATTGGTACCTTTCAAGTGAGCAGCCTGTGCAAAACTAGAAAGTGCAGGGTTTTCTTTTTCTTTCTTTCTTTTTTTTTAAAGGATTCAAGTTTATCCAAGATTTTGGCAACATCCCATACCCCTTCCTACCTCCCTGCTTCCCTCTTTCCCCCCTAAGCTTCCTAATCTCCCTCTCTCAATTATTTATAGAGTGAGGGCCTGCTCTAAACAAGGCGCCTTGCTTGGTCCTGTTGGGGCTGAGTAGGTGACTCAGAAGTGCTCTGCCTTGCATGTTTTATTCTGATAACCTAGGCCCTGTTCTGGTCTTGGATATGCTTTCAGGTGTTGCTCTGCTAGTTCCTGGCAAACCTGAAAGCCACTCAGTTAACTGTGTGCAGACCTTACACACCCTGAAACTCTCCCTCCTCCCTGTAGAACTGGCAGCTCTCATACCTCAGCCCTTAGCTGCCTTCCCACACCTCCTCCCCCTCAGTCAGTGCCTAAGCCAGAGCCACTGGCTCTTGACCCCTCTGGCCCTATGGTAATCACCATGCTCTGTCTTGCTTCCCAGGATGCTTTATCCCCACCCCCACCCCACTTCTGAGCTGTTCATTCTGATTCCTCCCACTTCTTCCTCTTTTCACTTTGACTATTTTCCTGATTCATATTGACCATCCCCGATGAGCCAGTTTAGCATGAAAAAAATAAAACTTCTAATGATCTGCTTCCTCTCTGCCCACTGTTGTTTATTCCAGGGAAAAAAGCTTTGCTTCAGGAACTACTTCCTTGGAGTTGAGGGTAAAAAAGGAAGCCTAGGTTCATTTGTCCCTTTCTACAACCCTCACCCCATCCTGAAGTTACTTTCTAACCACTGAACAGTAGGCAGTATATGTATTTTTTAAAATGAGTGGGAGGAGCATGGAAGGTAGAGGATGAAATTCCACAATGTAATTTAAACCTCACCTGCAGGTTATAAGATGTTATGATTCTCTAGACAAGAAACACAAGACAAGGAAAAGACCTACAATAACAAACCCAAAACAATTAAGAAAATGGTAATAGGAACATACATATCGATAATTATCTGAAATGTAAATGGATTAAATGCTCCCACCAAAAGACACAGACTGGCTGAATGGATAAAAAAACAAGCCTCATATATATGCTGTCTACAAGAGACCCACTTCAGACCTAGAGACACATACAGACTGAAAGTGAGGGGATGGAAAAAGATATTCCATGCAAATGGAAACCAAAAGAAAGCTGGAGTAGCAATTCTTATATCAGACAAAATAGACTTTAAAATAAAGACTACTAGAAGAGACAAGGAAGGACACTACATAATGATCAAGGGATCGATCCAAGAAGAACATATAACAGTTGTAAATATTTATGTACCCAACATAGGAGCACCTCAGTACATAAGGCAAATACTAACAGCCATAAAAGGGGAAATTGACAGTAATACATTCATAGTAGGGGACTTTAACACCCCACTTTCACCAATGGACAGATCATCCAAAATGAAAATAAATAAGGAAACACAAGCTTTAAATGATACATTAAACAAGATGGACTTAATTGATATTTATAGGACATTCCATCCAAAAACAACAGAATACACATTTTTCTCAAGTGCTCATGGAACATTCTCCAGGATAGATCATATCTTGGGTGACAAATCAAGCCTTGGTAAATTTAAGAAAACTGAAATTGTATCAAGTATCTTTTCCGACCACAACGCTATGAGACTAGATATCAATTGCAGGAAAAGATCTGTAAAAAATACAAACACATGGAGGCTAAACAATACACTACTTAATAACGAAGTGATCACTGAAGAAATCAAAGAGGAAATAAAAAAATACTTAGAAACAAATGACAATGGAGACACGACAACCCAAAACCTATGGGATGCAGCAAAAGCAGCTCTAAGAGGGAAGTTTACAGCAATACAATTCTACCTTAAGAAACAGGAAACATCTCAAATAAACAACCTAACCTTGCACCTAAAGCAATTAGAGAAAGAAGAACAAAAAAACCCCAAGGTTAGCAGAAGGAAAGAAATCATAAAGATCAGATCAGAAATAAATGAAATAGAAATGAAGGACACGATAGCAAAGATCAATAAAACTAAAATCTGGTTCTTTGAGAAGATAAACAAAATTGATAAACCATTAGCCAGACTCATCAAGAAAAAAATGGAGAAGACTCAAATCAGTAGAATTAGAAATGAAAAAGGAGAAGTAACAACTGACACTGCAGAAATACAAAGGATCATGAGAGATTACTACAAGCAACTCTATGCCAATAAAATGGACAACCTGGAAAAAATGGACAAATTCTTAGAAATGCACAACCTGCCAAGACTGAACCAGGAAGAAATAGAAAATATGAACAGACCGATCACAAGCACTGAAATTGAGACTGTGATTAAAAATCTTCCAACAAACAAAAGCCCAGGACCAGATGGCTTCACGGGCGAATTCTATCAAACATTTAGAGAAGAGCTAACACCTATCCTTCTCAAACACTTCCAAAATATAGCAGAGGGAGGAACACTCCCAAACTCATTCTACGAGGCCACCATCAACCTGATACCAACACCAGACAGAGATATCACAAAGAAAGAAAACTACAGGCCAATATCACTGATGAACATAGATGCAAAAATCCTCAACAAAATACTAGCAAACAGAATCCAACAGCACATTAAAAGGATCATACACCATGATCAAGTGGAGTTTATTCCAGGAATGCAAGGATTCTTCAGTATATGCAAATTAATCAACGTGATACACCTTATCAACAAATTGAAGGAGAAAAACCATATCATCTCAATAGATGCAGAGAAAGCTTTTGACAAAATTCGACACCCATTTATGATAAAACTCTGCAGAAAGTAGGCATAGTGGGAACTTTCTTCAACATAATAAAGGCCATATATGACAAACCCACAGCCAACATCGTCCTCAGTGGTGAGAAACTGAAACCATTTCCGCTAAGATCAGGAGCAAGACAAGGTTGCCCACTCTCACCACTCTTATTCAACATACTTTTGGAAGTTTTAGCCACAGCAATCAGAGAAGAAAAAGAAATAAAAGGAATCCAAATCAGAAAAGAAGAAGTAAAACTGTCACTGTTTGCAGATGACATGATACTATCATAGAGAATCCCAAAGATGCTACTAGAAAACTACTAGAGTTAATCAATGAATTTGGTAAAGTAGCAGGATACAAAATTAATGTGCATAAATCTCTGGCATTCCTATACACTAATGATGAAAAATCTGAAAATGAAATCAAGAAAACACTCCCATTTACCATTGCAACAAAAAGAATAAAATATCTAGGAATAAACCTACTTAAGGAGACAAAAGACCTGTATGCAGAAAATTATAAGACACTGATGAAAGAAATTAAAGATGATACAAATAGATGGAGAGATATACCATGTTCTTGGATTGGAAGAATCAACATTGTGAAAATGACTCTACTACTGAAAGCAATCTACAGATTCAATGCAATCCCTATCAAACTACCACTGACATTTCTCACGGAACTAGAACAAAAAATTTCACAATTTGTATGGAAACACAAAAGACCCCGAATAGCCAAAGCAATCTTGAGAACGAAAAACGGAGCTGGAGGAATCAGGCTCCCTGACTTCAGACTATACTACAAAGCTACAGTAATCCATACAGTATGGTCCTGGCACAAAAACAGAAAGATAGATCAATGAAACAGGATAGAAAGCCCAGAGATAAGCCCACACACATATGGTCACCTTATCTTTGATAAAGGAGGCAAGAATATACAGTGGAGAAAAGACAGCCTCTTCAATAAGTGGTGCTGGGAAAACTGGACAGGTACATGTGAAAGTATGAGATTAGAACACTCCCTAACACCATACACAAAAATAAGCTCAAAATGGATTAAAGATCTGTATGTGAGACCAGAAACTATCAAACTCTTAGAGGAAAACATAGGCAGAACACTCTATGACATAAATCACAGCAAGATCCTTTTTGACCCACCTCCTAGAGAAATGGTAATAAAAACAAAAATAAACAAATGAGACCTAATGAAACTTAAAAGCTTTTGCACAGCAAAGGAAACCATAAACAAGGCCAAAAGACAACCTTCAGAATGGGAGAAAATATTTGCAAACGAAGCAACTGACAAAGGATTAATCTCCAAAATTTACAAGCAGCTCATGCAGCTCAATAACAAAAAAACAAACAACGCAATCCAAAAATGGGTAGAAGACCTAAATAGACATTTCTCCAAAGAAGATATACAGACTGCCAACAAACATATGAAAGAATGCTCAACATCATTAATCATTAGAGAAATGCAAATCAAAACTATAATGAGATATCATCTCACACTGGTCAGAATGGCCATCATCAAAAAATCTAGAAACAATAAATGCTGGAGAGGGTGTGGAGAAAAGGGAACACTCTTGCACTGCTGGTGGGAATGTGAACTGGTATATCCACTATGGAGAACAGTATGGAGGTTCCTTAAAAAACTACAAATAGAACTACCATATGACCCAGCAATCCCACTACTGGGCATATACCCTGAGAAAACCATAACTCAAAAAGAGTTATGTACCAAAATGTTCATTGCAGCTCTGTTTACAATAGCCAGGAGATGGCAGCAACCTAAGTGTCCATCATCAGATGAATGGATAAAGAAGATGTGGCACATATATACAATGGAATATTACTCAGCCATAAAAAGAAACGAAATTGAATTTTTTGTAGTGAGGTGGATGGACCTAGAGTCTGTCATGCAGAGAGAAGTAAGTCAGAAAGAGAAAAACAAATACCGTATGCTAACACATATATATGGAATCTAAGGAAAAAAAATGTCATGAAGAACCTAGGGTAAGAGGGGAATAAAGACACAGACCTACTAGAGAATGGACTTGAGGATATGGGGAGGGGGAAGGGTAGCTGTGACAAAGTGAGAGAGTGATATGGACATATATACACTACCAAATGTAAAATAGATAGCTAGTGGGAAGCAGCTGCATAGCACAGGGAGATCAGCTCGGTGGTTTTTGACCACCTAGAGGGGTGGGATAGGGAGGGTGGGAGGGAGGGTGACGCAAGAGGGAAGAGATATGGGAACATATGTATATGTATAACTGATTCACTTTGTTATAAAGCAGAAACTAACACACCATTGTAAAGCAATTATAGTCCAATAAAGATGTTAAAAAAAAAGATGTTATGATTCATGTCTGGAATGGAATTCAAAACAGGTACCTATTCTACTTGAAAATTTCATTCCTACAACTTAATTTGGGAATAAGTGGTCAGAATTGCCATCTCTCTCCCTCTGTCTCTCTGTCTCTCTGTCTCTCTCTGTCTCTGTCTCTCTCTGTCTCTCTCTGTCTCTCTCTGTCTCTCTCTGTCTTTCTCTGTCTCTCTTTATATATATATATATATATATATTTATATTTATCACATTGACACAGCCACAGTGTGTGTTCTCCTCACCCCAGCCAATCTCTGGGAAGACTGACCTTCTGCTCTCTAGCTAATCAAATTCATGTCCCAGGCAAAGTCCCGCAGTCTATGAGGGCTGCCTAGGCATCCATGAGCTCTTTGAGGTCCAGCCTCCATGTAAGCTATTTTGTATCCCAGCAACAAGCAGTCAGGTACCTAACTGGCATTCAGTAGAAGTGTAGGGAAATGAGGAACTTTCTCTAGCCTCCTGTAATCACTCCCCTGCTTAACTCTAGTGTACTTGGTGTCGGTACCACTCATTTAAACACTAATGTACCTCTGACATTGTTCATTAGCCTCTTTAAGACTGATTGTTTTATCCTTCCCATCCAGGTTGCCAGTTCCTTGAGGAGAAGGATAGTGCTATATTTTTTTCTCCATATTTCTCTCTAATGCTTAGTACAGAGATGGTGCTCATAAATATTGTTGATTTAAACACGGTTCCTTTTTGCTTGACAGCAGTTTCTGTTGGAAACCACTTTAGAGAACTGATTGTGCAGAAGGCACAGTTTTATTGTAAGTACATCTATTAAAAAAACTGTCTGACTTCTATGCATTTCAAACGGAGAGAGAAATTGTTATCAGCCAGTTGGTGCTTAGTTTGGTTCAACCACATTTACTGAGGAGTTGCTTTGCACCTGCTACTAAACCAGGCAATGTTCCTGCCTCACAGGAACATTCCGAGATGACAGGAGGTGTCTTGCTGCCTACCCTTGCCCTGGGGATAATGCTTGTCCTCACCAATGGGTCATAGATGACCAGCGGGCAGTGTACACAGTTCCAGCCACCTGGCCTGGACCTTCCTGGATGGTGACTTGGACCTGCAGCTTACCTAGTGCAGACCCCTTCTGGGTGGTGCCAAATTGCTGCCTCCTCGCCCATCCTTCACCCTCCTTTGGGAGCCAGAAGAGATTTGGCAGTGAGTTAGGTGACTTGACTCTGAAAAGTCTGCACTGTGTCTTTTCAGTAAACTTCAAAGTTATTGGCTTAAGAAGTAATGTGCAAAGGGGAAATAAACGCTGGTAAGGCTAATAACAGGGATCTCAAGCTGTGTTTTAACAAACCAGTCACAGAGTATTCACGTGTTCATTCACTGGCATGTTCCGTGGCAGGAGCACCCCCATCCTGCCTTCCCCCGGTTCCAACTGTTGTGCCGCCGCGGGATTTGGTCTGAGCCTGGGCAGAGCCCCCCTTTAAGAGCAGCTCTCCAGCTTCTATCACAGCAAGAGTCTGGTGGAAGTGATTCTTGCCTTCGCGTCGCACACAAAGGCGAGGAGCTCTTTAAAGGGACCTTCCTGCTCCTGCATGCAGCTGCTAACCTGTGTTGGTGCGGACACAATGACCCAGGCTTCCGCCTGAAAATGAGTGGGGAGGGGTCTTGAGGAGCCCCCACGACCTCCCGGAGTGGGGCAGGGAGGGAGCTGACAGCCGGAGTGGCTGGAGACCACCGGTCCCCAGGGAGCGGCTTGCGATTAGCTGCTTCTTGGGATGCTCAGCCCGCCAGTAGAGCATCCTGCCTGTGGTCCAGAGGGTGCTGGCGGCGCATCTTGCGGTATGCCTGCGTGGATTTGAGCCATCGCCCAGAGGCGAACCCGCATTCAGGCACCGCGGACAGGCTCCTGGCAGGGCTGCGTTCAGTCAGCACAAATGCTTAGCTCCAGGCGTCTGCCCAAGCCTCCCGACTACATGGATTTGGCTGTTTAATCAACCGAGATTACTGCCCGGGAAGATTTGCCAGTCTGATCCGCGCTCCAGCTGCTGTGACAACTTCAGGGCTAGCTGTTTACTTCTCTCGGTGCCTGGGACTCTGTCCTGCACCGCAGTCACTGCTGCCACTTTCCCTGGCTCTGAAGTCAGCTGCAAGGACTCCCCGGCCCCGAGGAAGGGGGAGGAAGGAGGGGTTAAAAGACAAGCAGACCCTCCCAACTGCTCGACCTCTCTTGACTGCTTGTGTTCCGGCGTTCTGAGAGGGACCGTGCACTGCCCGGGGAAGCAATGCAAGTCTCCATAGCCTGCACAGAGCATAATTTGAAGAGTCGGAATGGCGAGGAGCGACTTCTGAGCAAGCAGAGCTCCACCGCCCCCAATGTGGTGAACGCAGCCCGGGCCAAATTCCGCACGGTCGCTATCATCGCACGCAGCCTGGGGACCTTCACCCCTCAGCATCACATCTCTCTCAAAGAGTCCACCGCAAAGCAGACTGGCATGAAATATAGGTATGGATGTAAGATTCTCTCTCTCCCGGGTTTCCGTGTTCTATACAGGTGCAGTGGAGACAGTTCAGCGGTTTTGAAAAGTGACTTACTCATTTGTGGGCTGCTTAATTAAGAATTCTCAGGTGTCTTTAAAATAGCTCCTTAGGAAAACCCAAGGTGGTTGTGTTGTGTTGTGTATGTATAGGATTTAAAAACTGTGGCCCATTTTGTATATTTTAAAGTGTTATGAATACCTTAGGAGCCATATGACTTCCAGTCTGCAGAGAATAACACAGCTGCTGGAAACTGGTATTGAGATCAGGGCAGCTTTTCAAGAGCAAATGTGCTTGTCCTATTTTATGGTATAGACTGTAGTTTCTGTGATTATACTATTAAAAATAGTTTCTATCTAGTACTGTATAATTTATCTTTTGAAAGCCCAAGGGAACAAATGGTATGAAAGCTTTTAAGGAAGTTTTGTTGCAGGGAAGAAACACCTATAATGGTAAGTTAGTTTGAATACTGACATACTTAAACCTAAATTACTGCTTGAAATACAATGCAGACCTTGTTGTGAAATATGGAGAAAAAGTCAATTGTTGTAATACCGCTGGTTTCTTCATACATTTTTAAGCTCCCTCTTCCTCTATGTTGCTTTCTAGAGTTGGAAATCTTCCTGGTAATGGTTGATATTCTCTTTAATAGGGAATGACTGAAATTCGATAAGTAGAAAATTCCATTATTCAATTCTGTGACTCCTGCCTCCTTATTGTATCTGCTTTGTGCTAAGTCTTCCTGACTTTATTTCTTTAAAACTACTGTGCTTCTGGTCTCTAAAGGTCTTTGCGTATGTAGAGAAGAGCTTATGGTGCATCTCCCAAAGGCTTTGGTGACTCTGGTTTGCAGATATGACTTTGTCCATTATTTATATTTAACTATTCCTCATCTTTGTTAGGAACCAGGTTTTAGGATATAAGGAACTTAATGCAATTAAAATAAGGCACACCTAAGACTATGTTTCCCATGTGAGGTTTCTGAAATAAGCATTCAAACCAATTTCTATAAAAGTTGTCCTTGAAAAAGTTTCTTTGCAGAGTTAAGAGGAAACTTTAACAGGAAATCTTCTCATTGAGAAACACCAAGCACTATTGTTTTGGTATATTTTTGAGCCATTAAGAAAGAAAGTCATGAATGGGGTGGATGGACCCACTAAAAATTATAGCTAAAGCTCTTTGCCCCAACTGCAGTACGATGCAAGCAGCTGACTCCAGGCAATTCCTTGAAGTGTTATCAGTGTGAGAACCTCTGCTTTTCTTGATATTTCCATGGTGGAGAATGGGACCCCATGACAGGTTGGTAACTAGGACTGCAATCTCGAGTGCATTGGCATTTTCTATTGCTGCTTCTGTGGCACACACCCAGCCCCTGCCCCGTGGCCATGGCGTTGCTCTGCATGCAGTTCAGCTGGCCAGATGGAGATGGAGAGGAGCTGCTGCCTTCCCGGGCAGCGCCCCTGGGAATGAGACACTCAGGGTTAAGGCAGATCGCAGAGGTGGTTTGAACTGTGGCCTCCAGCAGCACCTTGAGCTTTCTTTTTGTAAACCAGAAGGAATAAAAAGTAACACCCTTAATTTCTTGTGGCAGAGTTTCATACTTGCTTGTGGATCAGTGTATTGGAAGAGTTTGGTCTTATAAAGGCAGGAGATTTCCATTAAGTTTTTTCTGGTAATACAGCTCAGCTCAGATTAGATGGTAATTATCTCTCTTTACCAAAAGCTCAGTGTGTAAGATTCACTTGGGCATCTTTCATTACTGACAACTAAAGACAGCTCTTTTCTGACAAAAAGCTAGCCATCTGCAGTCTTCAGGATAACTTGAGTTATTTGTTGTTTATGGTGACTGGACAAGTTACCTTGTTTCCACTCCCCCTCTTATTCTGAATTGTTCCATTGATGACAGGCCGGTGGCTTTGTGTGTTTGTGTAAGTGTGACTTAACCCCTTTCTCTTTCAACTTCAAATTCTACTTAGAGTGACCTTTAGGAAAGAGATTAGGAGGTTATACCAAATGTACACTAAGACTTTCTTAGGGTTGGAGAAAGAAAGAGAGAAAGACAGACGTGGGAGGGAGAGAGACTAACTAATACACTTTATAAAAATGGCAGAAATATTTTTATGAGCTGAGTTGTCTTTTTCTTTGACACTGATGTCACTAAAATATAATGTGCATGTAGGGACTATTTATTAATGATAACAAATAGCAAAACATAAAAAATAATGCCATCATGTTGGGGAGGTAATTGGCTTGGGTAAATAATCAGGAGAATGCCTGAAGGAACTAAAATCAGTGGCTAATTGTGTTTACAATAATATTCTCATCCTTGAAAATGATTTCCGTACGCATAACTTAATCTGGGATCCATGAATCCTATAGAAAATAAAAAATACAGTCTTTCTCTGTGTATTTTTGAGGAGAGGGTTCATAGCTTTGGTCAGTATTTTAAAAGTGTCTACCACTGAATAATGGTGAAAAAACAGTGTTGTGGAGTGAAGAGGTATTCATTTAGTCAATAAATATTTACTGAACACCTGTTCTGTATCAGGAACCCTATTAAAACTGGGTACAAAAAGGTGCAGAAACCAGACAATGTTTGGGGCTTGCATTCTTGGGAAAACAGACCATGAATAAGAAAACACACAAATACATAATAATTATCTACTATGAGATATTCTTATGAAAGTCATATTTTGGGGGGTCATAGTCATAGCTCAGCCAACCTGTTTGTCCATTTTGAGGTTACCATCTTTTTTTCAGTTCCAGAGTTATGGTTGCATCTTGGGGCATGAGTCATTGTGCCCATATCTGCCACCTATTTGCCATCCCAAGGACTTTGTTCAGGTTCCATCCTTGCTGTAGGGTGCTACCTGGCCATTGAGGACCTACTTATAACCCTGATAAATGAGTAGAACGCCTTCTACTCATTTAATACCTTATGATTTTTAAAGCACAGCTCTCATATCATAGCCTGTAATTACCATCCATTAATCAGGAACTCATGAACTTGGGATTTTAGAAAAAATTAATATACACTTGTATGGAGTATCTGAATTCTGCAAGAATAAAATACTCAAAGCCACTATTACCGTCACATCAGCATTGTGCAAGAATCTTGCATAAAATTAACTATTGTTTCAAGGCTGAGGATGAGAAAAAAAAAATCCCCTAGAACAATCTGCTATTCAAATGTCACTGTCAGAGCAAGAGAACAAGATTCCACCTACCATTTATCTTGGGGACTATCTTGTGTGTAAATAACACAGGACTATTATGTTTCTTATACTTGTGCCTTGTTAATACATGAGAGGTCCTTTATTTTAGTTTTGCATATATTTTTAATATTAGAGTTCATCATACCGTGTTAGAGTTTGTTGTATACTCTGCGACCATATATGATAGATGTATACATGATATATATATACATGATAGATATCACATAAATGTAAGTACATATGTGAACTTTTTATCCTAAGAAAGCCAAATCACTCAGAACACAAGTTAAGCCAGATTTGTTTGGTTGTTTTTGCTTGTTTGATGGGTGTTTTTTTAAAATAACTTTTTAGAATGATCTAGCTACTAGTGTTGGACATGATCTCAGAGCTTTTGATATTCAGAATTGAGCACATTTGTACTGAGCTACTCCCCTATTCTAAAATTGTTACTTTAGTTCCAGAACAAGTTGAATATCAATGAACCCAATTTCATGAAGAAAAATTTTATCTGTAACATATGCATTGTATCAATATAACCTTGTGTTATATAGTTGCATAAAACATGCTTTGAAATTCTTAAGAGAATTATTTACAAAAAGGAAACTGAGCAATAATCTTTAACTCCACTAGAAAACTTCTCTTTTTTTTTTGGAGTTAATACACTTACCACTTTTGTCATCATTAAATTTTTTTATTCAAATAATTATAGATCACAGGAATACACACACACACAAAAAATGTACAAGGAATTTTGGCGTACCCTCAATCATGTTTTCTCCACTGGGAATATCTTATATAACTATAGCGCAACATCAAATCTAGTAGACTGACATTGGTACAATCCACAGAATTTATTCAGATTTTACCAGTTATACATGTATTCATGTGTGTGTATGTTTCTATGTCTATGTAATTTTACCACATATAGAAGTTTGTGTAACTACCACCACAATGAAACATTAGAATTGCTTCATCACCACAAGGCTCCCTCATACTACCTCTTTATAGCCACATCCACGTGCTCCTCCCCAGTCCCTAATCCTCAGCAGCTAATCTCTGATCCATCTCTATAATTTGTTTCAAGAACATTATACAAATGGGATCATACAGTTTATCATATTTTGGGAATTGGCTTTTTTCCATTCTGCATAACTCTCTTGAGACTTATCCAAACTGTGTATATCATTCCTCCTTCTTGCTGAGTAGTAGCTCATGGTATGTATGTTTCACAATTTTTTTAACCATTCAGTCACTGAAGAGCAATCAGGTTGTTGTCATCATTAGATAACTTCAGATACAATGTTATCCCCAAATTTCTTCAGTGCCATTCTGTAGCTCAGGGGATAAAATCCAGACTACCTAACATGGTACCTGAAGTCCTTCATGGTCTGGCTTCCATCGTGCTTTACAGTCACCACTCTTTGTTCTTATCTTATCTCTGACCACTTGCTTTATCAGAAGTACCTACTTGAGAGAGGACTCCTTATAGTACACTGGACCTTCTTGGTTTTTTGTGCCTCTGTATCATTTTCCATGCTGGTCCTTCTACCCTGGAATTCTCCTACCTTACTTGAACCGTTAGGCAAACTCCTATGCATCCTCCAAGACCCAACTCTAGCCTAACCTTCTCTGTGAAACCTTCCTTGGCTCCACCCCTTATAGCATTAAATACTTGTTCTTTAGTGCCTCCACTGCATCAGATTCTTACTTCTGATATGGAAATTATTGATTGCATAGTGTTGCTCTTATCCATTTACATCTATATCTTCCCCATTAGTCCGTAGCAGCTTGAGGTTTGGATTTTGCTCATCTCTGTAACCCCAGAGTCTAACCTGGCACGTGGCACATAATAGCTACTCAATAAATGCCTGGAAAATGTATGACTACATATGTGGGACACTATGTGAAATGCTGTGGATACAAAGAGTCCTCTCTTGGGTAGTTCCTCTCTTGGTTGTTTACAGTTTAGTGTGAATAGATATCTACACAAAAAGGCTGCATATGTTAAGTGATACAAAGAAAAACTGTTGCTGTAGTTTGAGGAGCCATCATTCACCAGGGGCTGTAGGAATCAGGGAGAGGTTTCATGAGAAAGATCAGGGAAGCTTAATATTGAGAAAGGAGAAATACCAAGATGAGCAGAAAGGAGGAGGAGAGCAGACAGACTGCAGCAGCGGGAATAGCCTGTCCAAAGACTGTGCCTGCTGTGCTGAGAAATCATGGAGTAGGGCAGAGGGTTCATACAGGGAAGTGGTAAGAGAGCATCTTGTAGAGGCAAAGAGGAGTCAGATATGATACATTGGAGGTCAAGGCAACACAGTAAGACATAAGGTGAACATCAGCAATGGAAGAACCATTTCAGATTTTTAAACAAGGTGTCTGGTTACAAAGTTCTATTAAGGAATTAATCTAGCAGCTGTTAAAAAGAAATCTAAGAGTTGTAAGTTTGAAACAAGAGAATTTATGTTGAATTCCATAGCACTCTGTATTTTCCTATAGAGAATCAAGACTACATAGAAAAGACTCAGACCAGATGCCTTTCCCAGGCTCTTCCTTCCCTAGCCTCTTTATTAAAGCACACGTCTCATCCACCGTTCTTTACCTCCCACGAATGGTGGGCAGATTTTGAATCAAAGCAATTGAAGTGAAAGATCAGCCTTGTCAGCTGATTACGTAAAAGGCACTGAATGTGTGTGTGTGTGTGAGTGAGTGTGTGTGTGTGTGAATTTGCTCGCGAGCCTCCGCATGGGGAAAAGTGGGAGGAAATAGGTAGGCTGAAGAGGAGGAAGGGGAGCAGTGCCAGCTCTGTGGCTGTGTTTCAAATAGAAATATCTGATTTTAGTCCAGAGAAGAGAGCAGCTTGGTTATTTAAAATGTCATTTTCTTGGGTAAAGATTGCCATTGTCATTTTCACTTACACCCATGGGTGTGGGCTTTCCTCTCTTCCTCAAAGCAAAATGGTGAGAATGGGAGGTGGAGAAACCTTCCCGAAAGTTAGTTGCTGATTCAGTCTCATAGAGCTTATTCCACCTCTGCAAAGCACCAGCCAGAAGTCTGGCATCCATGGGATGGTGAGAAAATGGTAGGAGGGGAGGGAGCCTCCTGGAAGTTGTTAGGCAAACGTAGTTCCAGTTCTGCCATTCTGGAAGTGTGTGTGTGCACGATATGTGCATGTGTATGTGTGTGCACACATGCAAGTGAAGGAATCTATCCAAAGTGTTTCCAGAAACAGCTTGTCTTCTAGCTGAGATCTTCAATTGGGTTGCTACAGATGGAGCCCTTAATCCCAAATCCATTCAGTGACCCTCTTTAGAAGTGCGCTCATTTTATAGACATTCTTTTTTTAAAAAAATTTTCTGTAAACATTTGCACTTGTGGTAATTTGAGAAATGTTCTGACAGAAGAAGAAAAAAAGTCCCATTACATTAAAAAGGAAAGTCAGATTCATGTTTCACTTTGATTTTTTAAATTCATTTCATCAAATGCATAGTTTATCATTAGTATATGAATGCATGAACAGATGAGATTTTGGACCAGTGAATCTGATCAAAATATGGGACTCTTGGTTTCTTTGAGTATTCTTCAAAACTTTTTTTTTTTGGAGAGAATACCACTTTATGAGAATTGAATTCACAAGCATTGATTCATACTTTTCCTTATAAGAATTTCAAAGCCATTCTGAGAAATAGTCATCAGAAATAATAAAAAATGATTTGATGTTGCAAATTAATCATGCTGTATGCTTACAAATATTTCTACAACCAGTTTTCCACTCTTTTCAGAATTAGAAAATAGAGTGATGGAGACTGAAGGATTTAAGGCCAAAAAAGTCTTTCAAATTTCCGTTTCAATATTCAGAAATTTTAATCCTATGTAACCACTAGAACTAAGTGAGCTAGCAGTGGATATTGGCACTGAGGAAACTTCAGATTCCATCTAGTTCAGTCACATCACTTTGTACAGAATGACCAGTGCCTTGGTTAGAGTTACTCAAGGAGCTGATGAAAGGGTCAAGGCCAAACTCAGGTCCTGACTCCAAGAGCAGGATTCCTTATGCTCTGTTAGCTTCTATGCTGCAGCTCCTTGATCATGCCCCATTTTTTAACACAGGAAAAAAGCACAGTGCATGAAACACTTCTAGAAGGGACAATTCCTTTCTATATGAATGCACAGTCTGCGGTTCAAGCTTTTATCTCGAGAAGAAGCAAAGCCCTGCTGTGCACTCAGAGAGCCAGACCCGCTTTCTTCATCTGCTGCCGAGTCGTGAGGACCCCAAAGTGCCCCCGCGGCAGCTCTCTACTTGTACATATTCTGAAGCTGGACATAAATTAACTTTCAGATGATAGTGTGCTTGGTGTCACAGTTTCTAAATAAATGGTGTGTCAGAAAGAAACCTACAAGCCCATGGGCACAGATGATCAGACAGGGCTACATATCAACCCTGGATATGAAATGCTCTTTAGGGCATTCAGCACTGAACATACTTCACTCTCCTCCATGCTTTGAGAGATTACTTTGAAAACTTGTTCCTGAGAGTCAGAATCAAAATACATTTAAAAACCCTCCTTGCAGGTTGATTTTCAGTTACTCAGATTGGAAACCAAAACAGAAGCCCAGCAGTGATTTTTTTTTCTTGGAATTGACAACTAGGGAGGACTCTGAGAGCCCTCGCACAGGCCATCTGGTCCAGCCCTCATGAGAAATCTGTCCTGTTTTTCCAGTTTGCACTGTGCAGCAACTACTTGTAAAGGCCCCTGAAGAAATACTGTGTAATCTCCTTTCACGGCAGTCATGAAAAAAATTTTGGCTTTTCTTTCTAAGAATTAGAACATTTACTAAGCTCTGAAATCCTCAGAGGAAGCATAAAGTGAGGGCTCTTTGAATTCTTGTCTGTTGTCTGGACCTTAACAAAGTCAGGTTGAAAATGATGATAGGAGATTGAGAGGCAAGAAAGCAAGGGCCCAGCAGTGAGGCCAGAGGGGAACACAGTGGTGTGCCGGAGGCTCCCAACCTCCTGTTGACACTTGGGGAGGGAGATCTCTTCCCATTCTGGTACCAGCACCTGCTCACCTGGCCTGAGTGTTCTGCTGCTAAACCATCCAAGAGTAAAAAAAAAAAAACACGTCACCATGAGAAAATTCCTTCTTGTGATCGACTCAGCTCGTTTCAAGCTGCATTGGAAGCTTCTTGGCCTGTACTCAATTGAAAGGAAAATGAGCTAGCCATAATTTCCTGCCTTGTAAGTCTTCTGCTACTTGAAAACCATTATTATGACTCAACCTTCTAATATCTATGATGGTTCCTCCTAGATTTAATTTTCTGATTCCCAACTGTAATTGTGACTCTCATCTAAACCCTCTATAACATGACTACATCTCTTTTAAGTCATCCAGAGCTGGATAAAATTTCAAGAAAAGGTCTAGACTTTTCAGTACAGAATCACAAGATTGCCTTAGAACAGAAACATGCTCTGTCCCCTTGTCTGCATTCCATGGTCATGCTTACTGTTTTAGAAGAAAAGTCATTTTTAACATTTTGAGCCAGTCTTTGAAAAAATTGCTCTGAAACATTTTTAAACATTCTAACCTATTTATTTGAATAATGGAGGATCACTATGCTTATATGTAGCAACTCTTAGGAGATCATCAGCTCTGTACTTTTTAATGGTGACAATTGAAGTCTCTTGGGTTAAAGAAATATGAAAAGTTCAGATCTGGCTTATAGGTTTCAATAGCAGTTGAATATCCAGGTAGAAAAACTAACAGCTTGTAATATGATTAATTTGCCTTTTGATTCACTCTTATAGAGTTTTTTTTTTAATCAAGCAGGTTTAAATGTAAAGGCAACTGTGCATGGCTAGTTTTATTAACAGAAGATGTTTATTGTATTGGTAATCAACATCTTCCAAGACAGTGCTCCTGAAGGGACTTAACTGCAGGAAATTCCAAGCACAGTGTTCTCCATGATGAGTTTTTATCTACTGGAAAGCCCATCTGCTTTGACAGAGCTCTTATATAAGAAAAGTGAGTTTTTCTCTGAAGAACATATGCTATTAAAGCACCCTCTTTTCCATTTCTTTGAAATTAACTTCCACTTTAAACTTGATTTTTATGTTATACGGTTTTTGTTGTTAGTGTCTTTGGCCTGAGACCACAGCAACAAGCTCATTATAAAAATCAGTTGAGTAAATAGCATGGCTTTAATGAATACTATTCTCTCTCAATCAGCAAAGAATTCCTCTGAGGCATTTGATGAAAATAGACCTTTTGAGTCACTCCTTCTCCATTTTCTACCTCTATATGAACAAGCACTTCTGCATTATGGAGTTTTTGCACTTAATGAAAAGAGTGGACATGCTCAGAAGATGTCTTCATCTGATTCTAGAGGGTTTTCATCTTGATGGAAAGCATACTTGTTCCATTCTGATGAAGAGAAAATAAACTACTCAAGGAGACTCAAATAGAAAGTGGGAATTGGGAACTTCGTGGTTAACATACAACTTCTCACTCAATAGTGGCTTATCTTTCATTTCCAAAGAAGAAGTTTAAGGTTTCAGTTACACTCAAATACAGTTTTTCCAAAAGCAATCTTCTGGAAATCAGGAGGCTTGGATATCTTAGTCCATAAAAGCACAGGATAATTCCTTAACCAGAGAAGCAAGTGTATATTTGCCTGAGGAGTCCAGACTCCACCAGATGTTTCCTGAGGGCTTCATCAGGACTTTCTGTGGTCCTATATCAAAACAGGAAGTAATTTACAAGGAGATATGGCAAGTATCTTTAGGAAACAAAGCTGGGCATTTTACACTGTAGTAGTTTCCTATTGCTCCTGCAACAAACTACCACAAAGTTAGTGCCTTAAAACAACACAAATGTATTCTTTCACAGTTCTGGAAGCCAGAAGTCTAAAAATCAAGGTGTCAGTAGGGCTGTGTTCCTTCTGGAAGCCTCAAGGTAGAAATTATTTTCTCGCCTTTTCCAGCTTCCAGAGGCCACTTGCATTTCTTAGCTTGTGGCTCCTTCCTCTATCTTCTAAGCACATCTCTCCAACTTCTGGAGACATCTCACATCTCCTCTTTCTCACTTTGACCCTCCTGTCTTCCTCTTATAAGGACTGCTGATATAACGTTGGTTCCAGCCAGATAATCTAGGATAATCACCCCATCTCAAAATCTTTAACTTAATCACATCTGCAAAGTCCCCTTTACCATGTAAAGTAATATTATTCACAACTTTCCAGAGATTAGGGTGTGAACATCTTACAGGGGCCATTATACAGCTTACCACATGTATCATGCAAATATGTTATGCAAAAGAGGGGAGAGTAAAGGAAACGAAAGTATCAAGCATTACATCCTCATTACTTTCTCTAGCATCTAAGACTCATTCAGGTGAGGCAAGATACCAAAAGGAATAATGAGGTAGTGGAAAATGCAGGGCACGGGAATTTTCTCTGTGTAAGGTTACAGCTTAGGTTTGAATCAGAATAAAAATTTGTATTTACAGTGTGTAACTTCAGTGTGAAAAAGTTTAAACAGTTTTATCTTGACCTTGACAATTACTATAATGGCAGCTATTGCCTGAATCTGCTCTGCTTCTTAGGCCCCTTAATGAAACATCTGCCAGAAATATCCCTTTTTGCTTTTTTTTTTTAAATCCCAAGACCTAAGTACAAATTTGGAAGTGGACAGTAATAGAAAAGTCAATGGATAGCCATAAAGATCAAGCTGTAATTAAAATTCCCATGACTTCAGAAATATATATCCGCTTCCAAATTTCATGGCTGTAATCAGTGAGCTATGGAATCTTACTCCTTCTGAGCACCTGGGTGTGTGAGCCATGGCAGCACCTCTTTCATCCTGATGTGATGCACCTGTGAGGCTCTGCACACCTCATATAATAGAACTTAACCTTTCCATAAGACTCATACTGTCCCCGCCTCCTTAATGTTGTCAATTAATGGTGGTGTTGGGGAGGAGGAAAGTAGGAGTTTCTTGCAGGGAGGTGAAATTCTTTTTTTGAATCCTTCTATTAAATATTATTCTCTTGAAGCCATTAGGTTGGCCAGTCATTTTATTTTAATCACAAAGATGCTTTTATTCTTATTCATAAAATTTGTACATATTCTGATACAAATTTTCAAATGTTTTAACTCTCATGCAATTTTCCTCTGTGAAGCTTGGTCTCACATACCAGTAGGAGTATCTGGTTGTTTCTTAGTTCTCTTCATCCCTTTCTAAGACCCAAAGCTCCTCTATCACTGCCTAGAATATTGGACTTTGAAGAATTACACTCTTGATGCCAAATCATTTAAATCTGTATACCTTCTCTTGGCCTGCAAGCAGGAAGTACCAAATTGTATCAGATTTGGAGAGAAATATTAGTGGCTGCAGATCAAAGTGACTTAGAAAAGATTAATTTGGAATTCAGAAATCAGAAGAGTCAAGAGTTAAAACTCAACCTTGGGTTATGATTCCTTCACTCATGGCCAGATATTATTTCCTGGAGCCTTTAAGGGACACAATACTTGAGTGAGAGGGAAATGAGGAAATGAGCCCTTTGGGACCTTGCTGATTTTGGACTGCACTGCCACACTGAACAACTATAGAGCTGGGCTGCAAAGCATGGGTTAGAATGCAATGGAGGAAGTAATTCTACAATAGGAATGGGAAAGTATTGCTATAGAATCCCTTACAGGGCTAGACAATACCACATGCATTTTCAACTCAGTTGTACCATCTTTATATTGACATGACAGTGTACTTACAGCCACCAGTGAACACCAAGCCCCTCTAGTAGTACATGGAGGGCAGGAAGGGGAGGAACAAGACCTATCCTTGATGCCCTCCAAATTATTGCCAACAGGGTCTGTATTCTAATTCAGAGAAGATATTTTCCTAATGCATATACAACAATGACAACATTGGTTAATGTTGACAGCAGAAAAGAAAAATAAACAAGTTGAAGTCTGTATGTCTATTCCACCAATAAATTCTGCTTGATTACAGGTCATTGATGGCCACTAATGAAGCAAATGTGGTAAGTTTAATAAGTGTGCTTCAATTTTATTTGTTAGCAGGAAAGTAATATTGTCATGTGACAGTACCATTGATCAAAGTATTTGACTTTTAATAATGATTAGTTTTAGAAGTAGAGACATTCATAAAATGTTAGTTTATAATTTTTCTTGTTTGTTACTCTTGCTAAGGTTATTAGCCTGAGGTATACCTACTTTGAGATGAAAATACCTTGGGGACAGGGTTTGACAAAGGACAATTACGAATTACCAAAATGTCTGAGTAACATCCTGTGCCACTAAAATCTTACTTTATGTTATTGCTTCACATAAACATTTCAACCAAGGGATTGAAAGAGCTTAATTAGTATTATCTTTATCCTTGAGGAGAACTCTGAAAGGGGTTAGCAAGTAGTGTTATGCCCATTTTCAGTTACAGCAACTCAGACACAAAAATAGAACATAATGACATCTTGTGCAATCCCAAATATTGAGCTTTAGGTTTCAACTCTAAGTTCAGACAGCTTCCAGCCAATTTTTTCTTATGGTGACCAGCATCTGTTTATGCCAGTCGTGATTCAGGACTAAAAGGAATCCAACATGGGCAAGTGACATTTCTGGGCAAGGTTCTATTTTCCCTTGTTGATATGAGCCATGGAATGGTCCAGGTGCCTGGTGCCGTTCATCTTTACTCTGGCCAGAAAACCAGGGCAGAGTAGTGGTACAAAGAACACATATGCAAGAGCTCAGGACTAATCCAGAATCCACAGGCTGATGGAAGGTTCAGCAGCCATTATGCTTATTTTTGGCAGTTCAAACTATTAGAAGTTTTCCTCAAAGGGAGAATAGGACATCTTCAGGTCTTAGTAGGTAAATTTATATATAGCTCAAGAAGGTAACAAGTATTTTAAAGATGAACTTTTGGCAAATATTTATCACACATATTTAGCCCAGCAAGGTGTGTGTGTGTGTGAGTGTGTGTGTGTGTTTAAGTTGCAAACACAAAGCGTGGAGTACTAGCAGTGAATAGCTCTGCAGGAGCATGCCCAGTAGCTCAAGGTACTGTAATATTCATTTACCCAGCTTTGTCTTTTTTTTTTTAATTGAAGTATAGCTGATTTACAATGTCATGTTAGTTTCTGATGTATAGCAAAGCGATTCAGTTATACATATACATATTCTTTTTCATATTATTTTCCATTATGGTTTACACAGGATATTGAATATAGTTCCTTGTGCTATACAATAGGACCTTGTTGTTTATCCATCCTATATATAATAGTTTGAATCTGCTAGTACCAAACACCAAATCCAACCTTCCCCCACCCTCATCCCCACCCACCCTACAACCACAAGTCTGTTCTCTATACCTGTGAGTCTGTTTCTGTTTTGTAGATATGTTCATTTGTGCCATTATAGAGAGAACATATGGTCTTTGTCCTTCTCTTTCTGACTTACTTTGCTTAGTATGATAATCTCCAGGTCCATCCATGTAGCTGCAGATGGCAGTATTTCGTTCTTTTTTATGGCTGAGTAATATTCCATTGTGTGTGTGTGTGTGTGTGTGTGTGTGTGTGTGTGTGTATTTACATATATACATATATATGCCACATCTTCTTTATCCATTCATCTTTCAATGGACATTTGTTTCCATGTCTTGGCTATTGTAAGTCGTACTGCTATGAACATAAGGGTGCATGTATCTTTTCAAATTATAGTTTTGTCCAGATATATGCCCAGGAGTGGGATTGTACCTATCTTTGTCTTTACTAACAAATTCCTTAATTTCTCTGTGCCCCAGTATCTGTAAGAAGGACCTCGTAATCCTTTATGTGGTTGCTTGGAAGATTGCATGAGATAATATATGTAAAGTACCAACTGTTATCCATTATAATTGTCAATAATATTGAAAACAAGGGGACAAGAATGAATGAGGCTCTATGGGCATATGGTGATACCACTGCAATAGATCTTTCTTTAAACTCTTTTTTGGAATATTCATGTTTCAATCAGCCCCAGTGGCAGCACAGTATCTGACATTTTGCAGATGATCAATAAAAGTTTGTTGGATGGATAACTGGATGCACTAATGAGCCAGCTTTCATCAGTTTCGAAGGCTTCTGTGGGATTGTATTACAGTGTAACTCCCTTGGCTTCCCCTGCAGGCTTCATTCTCTACCAGACTTGCCCTCTTCACATTCACGATGAGTTCTCTCTTTTGGAGGCAGGAATCCTGTTTGCTTTTGACCTTGGCTACTGAAGTGCATGACCTATCCTTGCTGTCCCCTACTATTTCTGTTATATCTACTTACACACAGCCTTGTACCAGAAAAGAATGTAAGGTGGTCCCCAAAATGGCATGGATTACAACTGAAAAAAGAAAACTAAAATGACAGAGTAAAGACAGGGATCATGGATGCTTGTAACCATTCGTCCTAAAGCATGCACATTCCTTGAGAAACCTCCACCGGCCATGCACTGTGTTGCTCCAAAAGAGAAAAGTGCAGCTATTTGCAGAGTCCTGGGGGGAGGATTGTGTGGGGACTACTTGAGTCTTTGTTTTTGTTGGTTTTCTGCTAAGAATGTAGTCTGCATAAGATGGTGATTCCCAAGTTATCACTTGATTCTTTACAAAGAAGGGGACGATGAAAACAAGGTGGCTTATACAACTATAGTCCTTATGGTAGTAAACAGATTAAGTCATAAAAAGAATACCTGCATGCAAACCAGACTTTGTAGGGAAATTATTTATATTGATACATAATATTCACAGGTTTATATTGGTCAATTAAAAAATGATACCCATTCCAAAACTCCTTCAGTGTGTGGATTTTGAACACATGATGCGCAGATGAAGCTGGCTGAGTCTACTCATGGCATATCCAGTCACTCTGGCCTTTTCTCAAGGGCTACAGCAGCTTGAGGGCCTGAATTCCTTAGGGGTCCAGGTCGCAGGGCCTCTTGAAACCCCAAGTCCAGGTCCACTCCAGCCACACTGAGCTACAACTCCAGCCACAGTGAGCTACAACATTTTCTTCTGAGATGCAGGAACAGAGAAGGGATCTTCTGGTTTGGTTGCAATGGGGGCTTTCAGTATCCACTGTAAGATGTTAACATATGTGGCTTCTCCCCGCATCTGTCTGCTGTCTTTTCTCCATTCGAGCAAGTAGCTTATGCTTTCTTATTTGCAGAAAGTGTGATTTTGTTTCCCAAAACCTAAGTCTGTTAAAGAGAGTCAGGTTTGAGAGCAAAGCCATTTCCCAGATTAAGCTGAGATTCTGTTGGATGGGAGGTTCAGTGGAAGGTCTATGAGCCCATGAGTCTTGCTCCCTAATAGCATCCAAAGTACATGACAGGATCTCAGAGGAAATGGCCCTGTGGTATCAGAGAGACTGGGTCCCCAGACAGGGGTTCAGCTTCTCCCAAGATCTGTGAAGCAACCTGTGTGGCATCAAAGTAGCAGAGTCAAGGACCGTGTGGTCTGGGACAAAGGCTGTCTCTGGGGTGACAGTGGACAGATGACCAATGATGGGAGGGATTCCCTGATGCCTGCAAGGATAAGACTGGGACCTTGGCCCAACCTCAGCAGCATGGAGAGAGCAAGAAGAGAGCCAGTATCATCTGAAAGTTAAATCTTCTCTCAGCTTGACAGGAGGGGGTCCCTGAATTGAAATTAAGTAAATTTATAGAAAAATTTTAACATGCTGTATTTTGCAAACACCTAAGTTTGTGGCCTGAGATTCTTTGCTGCTTTTTGTACATTTTGGAAAGTGGACAAGTTGGACAGGGAGGACAATCCAGGCACCATTTCAAGATGGGAAACAAGCCAACCAAAGTAAGAAGGACAAGGAAGAGGACAAATGCTTCCTGCTACAGAGACATTAGTGTACAGGCTTCTCCCTGCAGAGACTACAGTGTCCCTCAGTATCCACTGGGGATTGGGTCCAGGACCCCCACAGATATGAAAATCCCAGGATACTCAAGTCCCCTATATATAATGGCCTAGTATGTGTATGCATATAACCTCACACCTCCTCCTATATACTTTAATCATCTCTAGATCATATATAATACATAATACAATGTAAATGCTATGTAAATAGTTGCCAGCATATGGCAAATTTAAGTTAAGCTTTTTAGAACTTTCTGGAATTTTTTAAGGAATATTTTTGATCTGTGGTTGGTTAAATCTGTACATGTGGAACCTGCAGATACAAAGGGCCAGCTATATGTGGGTTTAAGAATGGCAGAAGTTATTTTTATGGAAGTAGAGAACTTTTTTTATTTAGAAATATTTTCATTATTTCTTTTTGTTCTACCTTCTCAAGAATAGAAATTATTTATATAGTTAAAAATTTCCTCTTACCAGCACACTTATTTCTCAAAAGAATGATTAAATGGTTTCCACTTCTGTTTAGGACAAGAGAGAATTTTATTAAAATGAAAGCTGAGTTTCATAGTGCAGAGCCAAGTAGAAAGAGAAAATTAAGGGCTCTGAAGTTGTCTTGGTGCTGTTACCGCCACTCGAGGGAGGAGAACTGAGGCCAAGGAAAGTGCAGACGTATAGATAAGGCATAGCGATGCCATCTCAGGGAGGCTGTGACTGACCACATTATTATTAAAATACTGTGCAGTGTTCTAACCATGAAATAGCAGGAATTAGAGGACAGATCTGTCTCATTATTAAACAGTTGGCATTAAAGCTTTTTCATATGTAATTGTGATTATCCACAAAGTAGTAGGTATTTTACAGAATAAATAGTTCCTAGAAGAGCATTTCGCCCATATATATGGATCCTTAACTATTAAGGCTGATGGGATTTCAAATGAATGGATTCATTCAACAAACACTCCCTGAGCACCTGCTCTGTGCCAGGCACTGCTCTGGGTGTTGAGGATAAGGGGGTGAGCAAAATGGAGTCTGCCTTTAAAAAGCTTACATTTTAGAAGAGGGAGAAAGAGAAACAAAGAAGTAAACATTTAGCATATCAGGAGGTGAGACCAGCTATGAAGATAAGCATGGCAAGATGCAGAGGCTCCTCGAGGGTGCTATTTAAAGAGGGTGGACAGACAGAATGGCCATCATCAAAAAGTCTACAATTAACGAATGTTGGTGAGGATGTGGAAAAAAGGGAACTCTTGTACACTGTTGGCGGGTATGTAAATTGCTGCAGCCACTATAGAAAACAGGATGGAGTTTTCTCAAAAAACTAAACTACTGTATGACCCATCAATTCCATTCCTGTGTATGTATTTGAGAAAACCAAAAACACTAATTTGAAAAGATACATGCACCCCTATGTTCATAGCAGCACTATTCACAGTAGCCAAGACATGCAAACAACCTAAGTATCCATCAACAGATGAATGGCTAAAGAAGATGTGATATGTATATACAATGTAATACTACTCAGCCATAAAAAAAGAGCAAAATTTTGCCGATTGCAGCAACATGGATGGACTTGAAGGGCATTATGCTAAGTGAAATAAGTCAGAGAAAGACATACTGTATGATATCACATGTGGAATCTAAAAAAACAACAAACTACTGAATATAACGAAACAGAGGCAGACTCATAGATATAGAGAACAAGCTAGTGGTTACCAGTGGGGAGGCAGGGGAGGGACAATATAGGGGTGGAGAAGTGGGAGGTACAAACTGTTGTGTGTAAGATAGGTTCACGGATGTATTATACAACATGGGGAATATAGCCAATATTTTGTAATAACTGTAAATGGAAAGTAACCTTTAAAAATTTCATAAAAATAAAAAAATTTTAAAAATGAAGAGGGTGGAAAGGGATGTCTGTTGATAACTTTTGATCATGGACTGGAAGAAGGTGAGAGAATAAGCCTTTTGAGTATCTGGGGGAAGATCAATCCAGACAGAGGAAACAGCAAGCGCGAAGGCCCTGAGGGCATTTGCTGCATCTGGGAACAGTTGAGAGTCCAGTGAGTTTGGAATGGGCCAGGGAAGGAGAGGAGCAGCCAGGAGCCAGATCTGGAGGGCCTCATGGGCCATGGTGAGAACCTTGGATTTAATTCTGGGTAAGATGGAGCCATTGCAAGATTTTGAGCCGAAGTGTGACAAATCTGTTGTAGGCTTTATAAAGATTGTTCGGGTATCTCAGTGGATAAGAGACTGTAGGGTGCAAGTTAAGAGGCCAATCAGGAAGATGCTGCAGTCATCTTCAGGAGGATGAAGGTGGCTGGAACCTGGGGAGTTAAGGATGGAAGTAGTCAGATGTTGGGTAGACAAGTCTGTGATGATAATGGGGATGTCCTCTTACATATGGAGCTTCTGGTCTGGATCTGTTCACTGTAGTACTTAGACTCAAGTTTGAATCCCAGCTCTGCTACTTATACTGTCTTTGGTGCTGGACTAGCTTTTCATCAGTCTGGATGATGACAGTATCTATTGTATAGGCTGTTAAGAGGATTAAATAAAGAGCTTAGCACAGCAATGATCTTAACATTTCAGCATTTTAACTCCATCCTGTTAATGTTAGGAAGCCTGTTACGACCAAAAACGAGTATTATTGTGGTCATGTTTCTTTGTTCTGAATAGCTATTATTAAATGGACCACACGTTTTCAGTTGATGTAATGTTTGAATTTAAGAAATACAGGGTATCAACATAAAAAATTGGAACATACATAGGTATCCTGAGGATTCATTAACATTAGCTTTCGGATTTTCACTAAAAGTTATTTTTCGCTTTTAGTTAAGGATCCATTTCTTATTTTTCCTTATTTTTTCTCTTCCGAAGAGAAAAAAAACGCCCCTTTCCCCAAATTTCAAAACTGGAAAACCAACATTTCTTTAGGGATGCTAGCAAGTTACTTCTTCTTGCCTTGCCTGTTTCTCTCTGGCACTCTACTGAGTTGCAAGCAATAAATTATTTTTTTAGAAAAAGGAAAACATCCAATCATATGTATATTTTATTCCCCTGATACCATAAATCTGGATTTTAATTCTGGATTACTTGAGTTTTTGATGACCAGAATTAATCTTGAATATCATGTATGTACAGCCTTATAGGTCAGCATGTGGCTTCTGCCCTCTCTGTTTCTACATGGCAGTGGGTAGCCACCACAGGTTGCCACAGCACAGGCTCCTGAGGTCTATAGCTCCTGTTGTTCCCCAGTCAAGTCAACAAGTCTATATCTAGTCCCTGTCTATTATGTTCATAGCACCCTGGTAGGGTCTGTGCATAAAGAAAAGGAAATACTGAACACTGCTTGTTCTTTAAGGATCATCTCAGCTTTTACCTTACTGGGGAGAAAAAATTCACCTGCTTAAATGAATTGAGAACAATAGCAGTAATGTAAAATAGATTACTCAGTAGAATTATAACAGTATATCAAGTTGAATGTTATAAACCATAGATCCCAACTCACCCAATTTTTGAGGTCAGCGTCAAAGAAAGAGGAGTTAGCTGACCTGTTCTCACAAAAGGAGGAGCCAAGAGAAGGCTGGAAGCCCCCAATTTTCCTGCCATCTTGTGACCAACCTGGTCTATTAAGTGTCACATGCCAGAGAATGAAGGAGCAGAAGACTAGGGCTTCACAATTCTAGGAACTAGAGAGAAAGCTAGGTGCCTAGTGCAATGTTTCCCATTGCTCAGGGATTGAGATTAGTCCCATACACACTGTACAGTCCTGTACAACTGCCAAGTACGGTAGTCAACCATGTCCCCCAGGGCTTGCTGAGAGGTGGGATTTCAGCAGAACCAGCCCTGGAACCATCTCTACCAGCCGCTCACCCAAATGAATATAGAGAAGCCTACTAGGGAGAGAATGAGAGGTCTCCTTGTAAAGTAGTGTGGTGGTCTTCCTCCTTTCACTAATGCCCTACAAGGGAATGGGGTATTTCACCTCCAACCCCAAAGCCAAGGGGGAGACTCCAGGAGAATCAGTCATCAACCTGCCAAACTGTCCACCATCCTCAAAATCAGGGACAGTGATGGATGCCATTCTGATAGTTATCTAGCCACTGGCAACTGCCAGGGTGTGGAGGAAAGATCAGGGGAGAGCTGGCTGGTACGACCTGGGGCAAGGGCATGAAGGGGCATAAAAGGGTGTGGGGCAGCAGTTAGGCCCTAAACGTGGAGGGGACAGGAACTCTCCGTAAGCAGAGAAGCAGGGAGAGGTCTCTTTCTTCCCTCGTTCTCTTGGATTAGCACCAGGAGAAACATGCGAGGAAGAGAGGGGAGAGGTATCCAAGGGGCAGAAGGCCTCCATCTTCCTCCACTCTCATGTGCCAAAAGTGTCTTGACTAGGGTAGGGTCAGGGAAGGGGAGGGAAGAGAGATGTGAATTAAATATGAGGTAGACATTTTAAAAGGAGCAGGTCTGAGTCTAGAAAGTGTTTTAAGAAAAGTGCCTAGAAAGATACGGAATTGAGCCAACATAGCCTCATGAAAAACATCACCCAGTGGAGGAGGTGGAGCAGGTCAAGCAGTGGAGTTGGAAGCAGTGACTGGGGAAAATGTTTATAATCCAATGAGGTAAGAGTCTGTGTGGTGGGAGGTCAGGCAAGGGAGAGGTCAATTTGACCAGAGAGGTATCAAGAAGACTTCAAGGAGGCGGCGCAGCTTAAATCCTCTATTGAAGGGTTCGTAGTTGATGAGTGGAGCTGGGAGAACAGGTGAGCCATGTGGGGTGGTGAGGGGCCCAGCCTGGATGAAGTCCAGCCTCAGGGAATGTGACGAGGCTGCACACCTGGACCAGAGGTACCTCAAGCTCCCTGGTGAGAAATTGGGGCTCAGCCAGAAAGCCGGCAGGTAGTCATTGCATGTCCTTTAGCACCAAGTGATGTGATAGGAAGAGTGCCTTAGGAAGATGACCGGTCTGTGAAAGACAGGAAAGGAAAAGGTGCCCTTAGGAAGCTATTCCACCCTCCGTGTGCGGGGAGAGGGACTCAGAAGCGTGACTGTGCCTTGTTACACCCGCACCTTTATCTAGCCCCATTTATTGACTACAAATAATGTAGTTGTGCACTTGTGCACCCTTCTTTTCAGCATGTAAAGGGCTCACTGGGTAGAGAGGTGGGGACTTGAAGCTCTGCAGCCTGTTGATAGTTATCCATACTGAAGCCAAGTCTCCATGTCCTCACATGTGCAGCGATCAGCTTTGGAAACCCCAAATGTGCAGCACATATTTGATTTATGCTACTTACTTTTCTCCTGTTATCTATAATTTTACACTGCTCTATGCATTAGTCACCATGGAAACGTGATGCTCTGAGAACGGGTAGAACCAGTGACGTGCTCAATGGGATGGCAGTATTAAGGTGGTTTCACGTGACAGCTGGCAGTGTGGATGTCTTTGCTGAGTAAAGTAGGTGGCAGGTATTGTGACCACATTTATGTAGACTGTCACCTCTGGTAGGAGACATGGCTATTAAACTTAAAAAGAAAATAGGGCTACATCGTTACCTTGAAGAAGACCAGTTCCAGAGGTTTTAAATACAATGTAAAATGAACTATTGAGAGTACTAGAATGAGGGAGACTTCTAATACGCTAAAACCAATCGAATTTCCCCAACATATGTGTACAAGAAAGAACTGTGGACATGTCAAATATCTCATAATAATGAGCGTAGTTCTATGTGTATTTGAATGGCCCAAACTCTACTGTGAAGAAATGGGATTATTACTGCAAGCTCAGAGGGTGCAGGTTGACTGTTCATTTGGCCCTTTCCCAATGGTTGTGGAAATTTCTCTCAAGGAAAGAGGAATGTCGGCAGCTGCCTTTTGGGACAGAAATGGCCCCAAGCCTGGCTCCAGCCAGAATGAGCCCTGAAGCCCTCTCTCACTTTGTGAGCACTCTGTTCCCAGCAGCTGAGTCTCCTTAACCCCTCACCCCACCCAGCATCTCTGACTGGGTCTTTTTTTGCTTCATGTTTCTATTTCTTACGAAATATTGACTATCTTACCCTTCCATGGCACCAGTAGCAAACAACATTTGCTCAAATCCATACATTCAAGTGAGATTCAGTGGAAGAATTTAAATAAATTCTAATTAACAGGAGACACAGTATGACTTGGGTATGTGTCTTACTGACTCACTGACATTTGCTGGATTCAGTGTTAAGATGGACTGGAACAAATCCACATTGTTTGGTAGGAACTTCCTTTCTCCTTATTTTATTGGCTATGGTGGTGGGCTGGATAACGGCCTTCAAAGATATCCAAGTCCTAATCCCTGGAACCTGTGAATATTACCTTATATGGCAAAGAGAACTTTCAGATGTGATTAAGTTGAGGATCTTGAGATGGGGAGATTATCCTGGATGATCCCAGTGGATCTTAAATGTAATCACAACTATCCTTACAAGAGGGCGGCAGAGAGGGATTTGACTACAGAAGAGTCATAGATAATGCATTGTGATGACAGAAGCAATGAGTGATTTGAAGATGTTATGCCACTGGCTTTGGAGATGAAGGACAGGGCCAAGAGTCAAGGAACGAAAAAGCTATAGAAGCTGAAAAAGGTAAGGAAATAGATTCTCTCCTAGGGTCCCCAGAAGGAACCAGCCCTGTTTTCATCTGGACTTTAGCTCAGTAAAACTGATTTGGGTCTGACCTCCAGAACAGCAAGGCAATAAATTTGTGTTGTTTTAATTTAAGACACTAAGTTTGTGGTAGTTTGTTACAGCAGCAATAGGAAACTAATACAGCTACCTATCAAGCTAAACCCAGGAAAATGGAGGGGAAACATCGTCAGTGTTTTAGTGACCAGAGCGTGGAGTGACATTCTTTTTGAGCATTGGCCAGTAGAGGGAGGGGAATGATTTAAGCTCCAAGCCCCCTTCTCCATTTAGCCTTCCTTTCCCATCTGGTCAGAAGGGAGCTCTCTCTTTTGCCTCTGTGTATACAACTCACATACGACTTACTTTCTGCCAAGCATAATTATTAATTATCTGGTAAACATCTTATCTGTCAATTTGACAGTAAACTCCTGGAGGGCAGAAACCCCATCTTATACTCATCCTTGATTCATACATCCAACATTTATTGAACACCTGCTGTATAGTAGGCACAGTTCAGAGCACTGGAGGGACAGAGTGAGAGGTAGGTGTGAAAAGGCAAAAATGTAAGTAAATTTTTATAATATATTAAGTGCTATGTCGAAAATGTACAGACTGGAGTTACCACTCATTGCATTCTTACTATGCATAGACACATTGCTAAGTTCTTACATTTCTTCTAATTAAAACTCTCAAAAAAAAAAAAAACTCTAAACATGTCTATGAGGTTGGTGCTTTTATCTTCATTTGACAGGCGAGTAACTGAGGCTTAGAGAGGAAATCAGTCCAAGGTCACCCAACCTGCCTGACTCCACAGGTCAGCCTCTTAACTGTTCTGCTTTATTACTTCAACATGTCTGCCCAGCTAGAAAGCAGTGTGAGCAGGAACTTCAGGGATAAGTAACCTCCACAGCCCTGAGTCAGAATCTTGCACATCAAAGGCATGGAATGCCAAATGCCTATTGTCTAATTAAAAGCTGGTCATAGATCAGGAGGCTGTGACAAGTGCACAGATAACTCCAGCTCAATATACAAAGAATTAATTGTCCTTCATCTTTGTGTGGCAACATTTTCTTGGGTCCCTAAAAATATCTTTAGGAATCTTGTGAGCAAGAGGCTGGAAGCTGGTACATACTTTGTTGATAAGAAAATTGAGTCATCAAACAAATTACGTGGTATTCCCAGTATCAGAGAATGAGCCAAAAAGATGGCCAAAGGAAGGTGGGCTTATCTCCGTGGTGCTGAGTGCCCAGTTTTCCCTCCTGAGGCTGTGGCTGGCCAACCCTGGCAAAGGGGGAAGAGGCCACTGTCACTGCAGCTATAAGCAGAGCAGGCTGGTGACCAGGGAACACTCAGGGGCTCCAGCTTTGCCTCTGCTTGATGGTGAACATCAGCCAAGTTGCTGAGTTCTCCGGGAGCTCCCTGGCTACCACTTCCACAGCAGGGAGCATCTTGCTCACTGAGCTGTCCTGGATTCCTCATGACCTGAGGCTTTATGGATTAAAACATTGATTCCCATTTCAAGCCAGTGTCCCAGAATATAGTCAAATATCTACCCACTTCCCAGCTTATGTAAAGGAGGGGAATCCATCTTTTCACTGTTCCTTGCAGAAGTCTGTATTTATTTTTTTTATCTCAACCGTAACTAGTATGGATTTTATATCTCAGCTATAGCATAAATGAGCCCAGTTTAAGAAAAGAGTCCTCGTTCCTGTTCCTGTGGGAGTGAAGCCATTTTATAAAATATATCTTCCTGTCTATATTATAATATTCCCTAAAGTTATAGGTGTGTCTTGTTACACAGGGAATTATCAATGGTAAGTGAAATTTTCTTACTTTTTAAACTGATTGAATATAAATGTGGGATCCTAATAGTTAGGACTTATACAAGTTTGAACTGTGGACAAATAGTAGTAGATGCCCTAACAAAGGGTTTGTATCATGGAAGAACAATGATGTTTTAACCTACAGAAAGAATATGACACATTCCACATGTGTGAGCACACACAGACATATATACATAAGTATTTATAGAGAGATCTGCATCCTAATACTGTTACAAATTGTTTTACCCAAGGAGAAATAACTTAAATTTACATAGTACTCACATCCTTTTAAGGTCTTTTCACATCTCTTATCTCACTTTTATTCTTACAAGAATCCTGAGCAATAATTGGAACAAGTCTATTTCCCCCATTTTATTTTATTTATGTATTAATTTTTTTCTTGAGGTATAATTGACATATAACATTACAGATCTTCCTCAACTTATGATGAAGTTACGTCCTGATAAACTCATTATAAGTAAGTCAAAACTGCATTTGATGCAAGTAACCTACCCAACATCATATCTCAGCCTAGCCTACCTTAAACGTGCTCAGAACACTTACATGAGTCTACAGTAGGACAAAAATCATCTACACAAAGCCCATTTTATAATAAACTATTTAATATCTCATGTAATTTATTGAATACTGTACTGAAAGTGAAAAACAGAATGGTTGTCTGGGTACAGAATGGTTGTAAGTGTATCCATTATTTACCCTGTGATGTGTGGCTGACTGCTGCCCAACATCCTGAGAGAGAGTATCGTACCACATATTGCTAGCCTGAGAAAAGATCAACATTCAAAATTTGAAGTACAGTTTCTACTGAATGTGTAGAAAGATTGGTGAAAAATTTTAAGTTGAATCATTGCAAATCAGGAACCGTCTGTATATAGGTTTCAGGTGTACAACATAATGATTTGATATTTGTATACTTAGGAAAATGATCACCACAGTAAGTCTATTTACCACTTATTTCCCCCATTTTATAGAAAATAAAACCAAGGTGGCTTTACAAAACCAACATGGCCCAGTTCAACAGTGGTAAAGTTAAGCTAGCTCCTCTTCTTGGGCTGGAAGTCCAGATGCTTTTCTTAACACTTTGCAGAAAACCAACATAATGGGGAGTCTGTTATAGACCTTGTTCAGTATTGGGTAAGAGCTTGGGCTAACATCTCAGTTCAAATCTTGACTCTGGCATTTACTAGCTGTACAATCTTGTACATGTCACATAACATGTCAGAGCCTCAATTTTTTTTTTCAGTCTATAAAAGGGAAATGGTAGTACTGTGTTATTCAGAGTCCAGAAAATAGATGGCACTCTCAAAGTAACTGAGAGAGTTTAATGAGGGACTAGTGACAAGAGTATAGGCAGAAATAAGAGCACTCAACAAAGGATGGTAAAAAATCCTGGAGAGAGCAAAGTAGCTCCCATATCTGAAGGGATGAGGAGGGGAGCAATTACCGGAAGCTGAGGAGAGTGTGGTAGCTTTAGGAGAAGACCCCAGACGGGAGCTGGGGTGACGGAGAAAGAGCTAGCTCAGGGCCCCAAAGAGACAGAGGTGGAAGAATAAATACTCAGACTTCATTCTCATCCCACTCTGGGAACCTGACAGAAGCCAGAAGGCGTGGGAACTCGATGATGACATCTATAAAGGTCAGCACCCAGGGCACAGAATAGGATAAGGAAAGATGGAAAATGGACCCAAAGGGTTAAATGGAAAATGCAGAAGAACCATGTCTTAGGGTAGTCGTGATGATTATACAACATAAGGCAGGTACCATGTTTAGCACAGGGCCTAGAACATAACAAGTTAGCAATAAAAGTTCCTTGTTGAAATTATTTTTTATTATTGTTCCCATTAATATTTGGTGCTGTTTTTCAGCTTCTGGGAGATATTTCTAGAAACTTAACTGAAAGGAAACCACTTTAATCTGGATCTAGAGTAATTATTCTGCTCAGAGGTGGGATAGGTAGGTCAGACACTAGAAATATAATTCTAGACACATCTACAGGACTAATTCATAGGATTAAAAGGGAATATTTATAGGTACATTTTAACGTATCTGGTGACAGTGTAATTAAGACTGTGTCAGGGTTTCCCTCGTGTCTTGCTATTTTGAAGCTTTTATAACTTGGTTATAAAGTTTTGCTCTGGTGGAAACTTGGCTTACTAAGTCTCAGCCATTAGATGAAAATTTTTACAGAGAAAAATGATCTTTTAGTTGTCTTTCACTTGAGTACTGGAATATGTGTGTGTGTGTGTGCTGTGGGTGTAGATGTGTGTGTATATATCCATTAAGATGTGTGGTAATAGTTTTGGTGTTCCGACTTACTTCTTCCCTATCTTGATACCATTAACCCTGCTACTTATTAAGGAAATGACTCAAAATATGACTCATATACAACCCCTCAGGAAGAGAGAAGAAAGGAAGAGCAAAAGAACAAGAAAAGAAAGAAATAAAAAGAATTGCTATAGGATAGATGACTTATAATAATCTTGCAAATAATTTTCTAGTACCTACCAGCCCACATACTTTTTACAAAGCCCATTCCCATTGGACCTGAAACACAAAACCATTACTCGGTACCCACATGTGTTCTTGCATTTGCTGTGAAGGAGAATGATGATGCAGTTAGTAAATAACATTGCAGAGCAAACAGAAGATGTTCCAGAATCTTGTTAAAGGGATATGCTAATTTCCATCCAACTGCTGAACTAAAATTTTAGACAGGTAATTAAACATTTAAGATACCTAAGGTATGTGCACCCCTGGTTATTTACAAAGCTAATCTGCATCTCCAGAATGAAAAGCCTGCCCTCTGAGGGCAGCAACAGAGGGAGGGAAGGAGCAGGATTGAAGCCAAGGAGACATGGCATGTGCTGGGTATATTTCTGTCTTTCCAGAATTGTACAGTCGAGTGAAAGATACTGGGGCTAGGAGGGAGAGAAGGCAGAGGCAATATCCTTTTTTTTACATATATCCACAGCTCAGCTTGTACAATTTGTAACAGTATTAAGATGTAGATTTTCTGTAACACACTTGAAAATACTGTTTTCATTTTATGTTGCGTGTACTTTTAGAATCCTGGCTGTTAGGAATAAAGGACTCTGAGAGGTCACTTAGTCCAAGCATCACAAACTTAGAAGCCTACATGGGCCAGACAGGTAAAGTGAGGGCCTGGCTGGGCCTTCCCCACACCTGCAGAGGTGGGACCCAATACTTAGTCTAAAGGTACAATTACTACTCAGCTTCTCAAGAATTCTTACTGTATTGAAATATGGGCCCCATGTCGCCAGATCTTCCAAATTTTTAAGATAAGCTGGAAATCCTCTAGAATGTTAACTCTAGGAGGGCAGGGATTTTTTTTGCTTGTATTGTGTATTGCAGTAAATCCAGTGCTTAGAAGAGTGCGTGGCATTCAGTGAGTGCTCAATAAATATTTGTTGAGTGGATGCACGTAGAAAAGCAAGCAAGCAATCAGCAAGCTGGATTTTATGTGAATTCTTTTGACTTATAATGTTGACAAATAGATTTTTATGTTGTGACTGTCTGATTAAAATGTAGAAAACCACACCTATGTGGACTGAACAAAACCTATCTCAGGGCTGTGTAAAATTCACGGGTTGCTACTTTGCTACCTAGGGTCTAATTCAAGTTCCCTGTGCCACAGACAAGGAAACTGAGGCCCCAAAATATTACTGCTTTGTTTAGGGGTCACACAGATGGTTAATGGCAGAGCCAGTAAACCAATAAAACAACTTTCACCTTCTAATTCCCCATCTAGAGCCTTTTTCTCCTTCAAATCTCAATACTGCTTCAAAAACAACAACAGCAACAATGAGAGATCAAGAAATAAAGTTATATGCCTTTATAAGGGGTCAAAGCATAGCTAAGAGCTTTGAAATTAAAAGATAATTGCAAGGGGGTCAATGAAGCGATTTAGAAACATACAGGAGGGGTCCCTCTAGGGATTCCTGCCCAGCCAGCCTTGCAGCGAGAAAAGCTCTCCTATCCCACTCTTTGTCTGTCAGAACCTAAAGTCCAGGTTACGCTGCAGGAGCAAACAGCCCCCAAATCTCAGTGGCTTCAGACACAAGGTTTATTTCTCACTCCAACTGCCTGTCTTCATGGGTCAGCTGGGGACGCTCTGCATTGTCCTTTCTCTGGGACCCATGTTAACAAGCAGCCACCTCTGGGACATTGTCCATCACTCTGGCAGACTGATAAAGAGAGTATGGCAAATGGCACGCTGGCTCTTAGAGCTTCTGCCCAGAAGTGATGCCTGACACCTCTGCTCACATGTCATCGGTCTTGTAAGTCACATGGCCACACCTAACTTAAAAAGGGCAGCAAGGAACAATTTTACCACATGCTAGGAATGCACGGGGCAGAGCCTCTGGTGAAAGACTTCACTAACACAGCTCGAGAGCCCTGAGAAAAAGACACCACTTGAAAAGCACTTACTTATGCCTAACTTTATTTCTTGGTAAAAGGAAAACTAAATCTTCAATTTGTCAACATTTCCTATTGAATATTCTCTCTTGTGCTTTCTTTTTTTTTAAAATTATTCCTAATACCCTGGTAGTCAAGTGCTTAACCAGTTGGAAGGAAACAAAAAGCTTAGAAATCTGGCTTGTTGTTACTCTGGATTTCCAAATAAATATGTGTCTGCTTTGGTGAAGTCCAGTTTTAACGCCAATCAGAGACTCCCCCCCACAATTTCATGAGCATTTTAAAACATGCACACGACCAGCATACTCACTCTGGGCAAGAGCAGAGCTGGGTTCACTCCAGAAAATGCAAAATGTACTCAGAGACACCATATGCCCTTTTTACGCACTCTGAGCACCCTCCAGGCTATCAGCAGGGCTGTGCACAGAGAGGGCCAGGGAGCCACACTTTGGAAACTACAGGCTGAGCTGCTGTGTCCCAGCTGCACTGAAAAGCAGAGCTTTGGTTTGTCAACAACCAAAGATAAATAAGTCTGCTTCTAATCAAAGCTGACTATTTGTTCTCCCAGATCTAAACTGTGAGCTCTTTGGGGTAGGAAATATTCCTTAAACGAAAAACAAACAAGTAAAAGGCTTACTTATCCCTTTTTTAATGTTAAAAACTTTATAGTAACAGTTGTATTATGATTTGACTTCACATACAAAGTTAGAATGGCAATTACACTGATGATGAACTCATTAAAAATGTTTAAATATCATATTACAGATATGCACTATTGAAGTTCCAGAAGGTGTTCTCAGAATCTAACAAAATTCTAAACAAAAGATTTACTGAGTGTGCGAATAAATGGATGAATGGTGCAAGCAATTGGGATATACTTAAATGCACTGAAAAGGGTCAGGAAATATAATTTTCTTCCCCCAAATATGTTTTATTTGAGGATACCTTTCTTGAGATCGAGAAAGTGGTGAGGATCCACCCAAGATTCTGGGTGTTTTTACTTTGTGTACAATCCACAGTCTTCTGCCATTTTCCTGTAGAGGACATTTGGGAGACCATGGAGAAGATCTAGAAGTGGGAGGCCAGCCAGTGGGCCTGTGTGGTGAAGAGCTAGATGTAGGAAGGCAGGGCTGAGGGGAAGCCCCAGGAAGTAGCCAGAAAAGCTCCCACTTGTCCTCACTGCTCTGGGGCTGCTCTGTAAAGACACTTCCATGAGAAATGTCCAGTGGACTTTGGGAAGCCTGGAGGAATTCTCCTCCCCCTCATCACCTCATGTCCTTATCTGCCCCTGGCTGCAGACACCTCCAGACTGGAGGGGAGCAGAATAAGGGCAGCACAGTGATTGGCCAAGCAAAGAAGCAGGTGTAGGAGCATGGTGAGGGGAACTTCTCCCAGCTCCCTTCTCTCAGCACACACCTCTCTTTTTCACCTTTTGAATTCAAATATTCATTAGAGTGAATGTTTCTATACTAAGCATGATTTGATTAAGATTTTTGAGTTCCCCCTTCTCAAGAATGGCTGGAATTTGGAGAAACACAGGTACTGGAAATTTTGTAGTGTGTGAGCAGTTCATACCCAGAGAAATAATTGTAGGAGCAAACACAGAACATTTTAATGTGCAATGTGCATTATTTTGGCTGACTGTATCTTCACACATACCTCTGAGAGAAATACTCTATTAGCCCCATTTTATTGGTGAGCAAACTGAGACAGTTGGTCAAGGCCAAAAGCTAGTGAGCGATGGCCTTTGAACACAGGCAGCCTGGCTCGAGCACTCTTAGCCACTGGATTACATTTCCTTTTCTATACCCCTTTTCCTTGGCAAATACATGTATCTCAGAACAAAGATGTATGTGGTCTATTCTGGGAACACACATACCTTTTGCACCATTTATAGGATTGTTTTTATAGCAAAATGCATTCTGAGTTCCAAACAGCCAGCTTGCAAATAAACTTTTGAGCCTCAGTCTATTTATAAGCTTGATATATTTTGAATATCATTTCAAATCTCAGGTAGGGAAAACAGCATTTGAAAGGAAACAGAAAGTCTGGTTCCAGAAAGTCAATGTCCTCTGACATATCCTAGAATTAAAAATAGGGGAGATGCATTTTACAGGCCAGGTACATTCCAAAGTCAGGGGGTAAGGAGAAGACTAGGTATAATCAAAGTTACCCTTGAAAATCCTTTAGGAAGCCTCCACACTGAAGGCCAGCAGACTACCTCCCAGCCTCCTTGTTCTCCAATGCTGTTGAACACCAGGTGAAGTAGTCAGCTTGTGTTTAAGGCCATGAACTTCAGAATGGCTTAAGCCCAGTGAGATGGTCACTCTGTGTCAGCCATGAGAAACAGTGTTCAGTTGAGGAAATGGCAGACTCTCTCTCCCACCTTCTGCCCACCCCAGAACAGTCCTTAGAGGAAGGAAATCACCAGCAGAACGGCTTGAATTATTTCTCCTCCTTTCATTTTTCTGATCCAGTGCCTTTTGTTAAATTCGAGTATGTTAAATGGATATTTGATGTGACTGAACTCGAAATACATACATAGTAAGCAGGACGTAAGGCCTCAGACTTATCTTAGAAGCTTCACACAAGCTCTCATTCTTACATCTTCATCCACCTCTGAAGAGCACTTTAATATTTAACAGATTCCAAGAGAATTTCCACTAGAAACACGACATTAAGGAGCAGAGGAATTACCAGACTGCTCAAAGCGCCTCTGAGGGTCCTGTCTCTCACTTACTGAGCCTGCTTTCTTAGCTCACGGCAGGCCTCAGGTCTTTTAAGTCAACATGTCTGAAGAGGCTTTATGTAGAGAGGGAGCTGCTTGGATTATGAGATATCAGCTCTCCTTTTTCTTTAAAAAAAAAAAAAGATGATGCTACAGATGTGCCAAGAGGTAGCCCACATTTTAAATGATTTTTCTAAGAGGGTGAATCTACACCAACCAGCCCCACCTTTTCTTTGGCCTCTGCTTGGTGCCTAATCAGCAGGTCCCTCAACCCTCTGGTGGACTTATCCTCCATTGTTTGACTCCTAAATCCTTCTCAACTTTTCATGATTTGAAACTCATACAGGAAATGAGTTCTTTTTTCCTTCCACATTGCTGTGTGCATATAAGTGACTGGTTGCCAGAAAAATTCTTTAGGTAAGGTAGTAGATATTAAGGACCAATGACTGGAGTGTGTTGGATGTGCCTTTCAAAGCAGCATAAAACAAATGCTTCAATTGCACTGGTATTTGGGGAAGGGGTGGGAATGGCACTCACTTTCATTAAGCTTTTCCTCTAACCGATGTACACAGGTTCGTATTAATTTACATCATTACAGTAGAACTTCAAGCCAGTTAAACCTGCAAAAATATATAATAATCATTCATGTACTTGGTTCTTCATTTTGTCTATACATTGGCCACCTGCTTCCTAAAATCTATCTTTCATCTATTAAAAATAGCATTGGAGAAGTATTTTTTAAACAAATCCCTTGATTCTGTGTGAGATCTGTGTCATTCCGAAGAAAGAATTTGAGGTGTTTCTTTTGTGTGTTTGAGGTTAAGTTGCCATGGTAATGGCTTATTGTGAAATACTGGGAGAAGTGCATTAGAAACATTGCATGTGGCAACTACATATTGGGTGGGTTCCTGTTATTATAGCCTGGGCAGAACTTGACTTTTCTTGGTTCCGAACAATCTTTCCATACTTTATAAAAACAGGAATTTGCATTTCTAGCCTAAGGCTGCCTTTTTCCTACCCCATGCAGCTTTTAGAACACACAAAAAAAGAAAAGGCTTTGTATTAGGTGTTACAGAGAAACAAAATTCTCATGACTTTTACAGCATTTCAAACATTTAGAGCACTTTATTTTCAATTCCTTCACTTATGCACTGTTACTACTTCTTAAAACCCAGGAACATCACATAGAACAATTGCCAAGGACTGGAACAATTTATTTTGCATTTTTTTACTTTCACTTTCAATTCCTCAGGCTAACACATACGTTTTATGAAAATGCATGAGGAATTGAGTGTGCTTTCAGTCTCTTTCCAAGTAAATGTGACTCATAGACCTAGGAAGAAGTAGATACTATTATTTAATGCATTTCTGAAAGATTTAGGAGTTAAATAAAGAAAATAACTTTTCTTGATTTCCTTTGAATACTTGTTCCACTTTAAAAAAGCAAATTTTATATAGTAAGAAATGCATATTTTATTTTTTAAAATAGTAATGTTTCTGCATTAAGAAAATATAAAGTTTCAGCATAGCATGAAAGTCTGTGTCACGTGTGTTTGGCTGCTTTGAAGTTTTTCTCTGTATCTTTGGTTTTTAGCAGTTTGACTTATGATGTGCTTTAGGAATGGGTTTCTTTGTATTTTGCTTGGGGTTTGCTGACCTTCATGAATCTGTAAATTAATATCTTCACGAAATTAAAATTCCAGTACCAACTACTAAAGTTGGTAAGCACTGAGTAGAGCCTGAATTTTACTAACAACTTTGGCCTAATTAGATTTTTTAATTGCACAAAGGCCCCGTTGCTTTGCCTGAAGGAAGATGGGATTTACTATTAGGATACTCACAATGTAATAGAACATGAATGACAAGTCTCATGGACTTCTCAGAAAATAACCATAGAACAGCCAGTTCTCCCCTGAAGCAGGTGCCAGGAAGCTCTAAAACCCTCAGAAGCAGGAGTTAGTGCATCATCTACCTATGGTGGGTGCTTCTCCCCCAGTCGCACGCAGCTACTCTCTGGCTGTCTGCTCCCTTCTACACCTCTGACTTGCTTATTCATTTTTTCTTTCCTGGATTTTTTCATCTATCACATTGGATCTACTTATTTATAATGTATAACTCATAACTTTCTTTGCCATGACATTTCCATACATCTTTTTATACTACCTGTCAATAACCTCATTTTCTCATGTCTCCTAGCTAGAATTTCTGCAGGAGAGCATCAGATAGGTCCAGTTTATGACCATCTTCTCTGTTCAGACAGAATCCTTGACACCATATGTCAGAACACTGGCAAGTATATAGAAATCTCAACTCCTGTAGGAAGGAACTCACCCATTCTAGTCCCAGCAGCTCTCAGTGTACAAGGGAGTGAGATTCTCATGATGTTGAAAATACGACTTCCTCATTGCTTCTAGAGCAAGGTCAGGAGTGGGATGTTTTCCATTAAGGGAAACTAGAGGCATGGTTGGTGCCATGATGGACATGTCTAGTTTATTCTGAATACTTAATTTCCATATGTAAAATTCCAAAGTTGCCCCCAGAAAACTGCCGTGACAACTGTGCAGGTTGGGCTTTCTAGCTGGTGGCTTTCAATGTAGACTATGATGTTTTTAACGAATTTTTCTTTGGTCTGGTTGTTCTGTCAGTTGCTGAAAGCTGAATTATTTCTATTTTTAATTTTCAATTGTTTCATATATTTTGGAGCTCTGTTATTATAATGTGTATAATTGTTATGTTTTCCTGATTAATTAACTTTTTTTTCCGGACGCGCAGGCTCAGCGGCCATGGCTCACGGGCCTAGCCGCTCTGCGGCATGTGGGATCTTCCTGGACCGGGGCACAAACCCGTGTCCCCTGCATCGGCAGGCGGACTCGCAACCGCTGCGCCACCAGGGAAGCCCTAACATTTTTATCATTATAAAATATTTCACTTTATTTCTTTTTTTTTTTTTTTTTGCGGTACGTGGGCCCCTCACTGTTGTGGCCTCTCCTGTTGCGGAGCACAGGCTCCGGACGCGCAGGCTCAGTGGCCATGGCTCACGGGCCCAGGTGCTCCGCGGCATGTGGGATCTTCCCGGACCAGGGCACGAACCCACGTCCCCTGCATCAGCAGGCGGACTCTCAACCACTACACCACCAGGGAAGCTCTTTTTTTTTTTTTTTTAGAAGCAATATTTTTTGGATATTTTAATTTTATTTATTTAGGCTGTGTCAGGTCTTCGTTGTGGTGCGCAGGCTTCTGTCTAGTTGTGGCGTGAGGGTTTTCTCTCTCTAGTTGTGGCGCACAGATTCCAGGGCGCGTGGACTCTGTAGTTTGCGGCATGCAGGCTCTCTTGTTGAGGCAGGCAAGCTCAGTAGTTGTGGCGCCTGGCTTAGTTGCCCCATGGCATGTGGGATCTTAGTTCCCTGACCAGTGATCCAACGCATGTCCCCTGCATTGGAAGGTGGATTTTTTACCACTGGACCACCAGGGAAGTCCCTCACTTTATTTCTGATAATACTCTTTGTCTTAAAGTTTATTTTATCTAATATTAATATAAATTCATATAGCCACCCCAACATTCTTCTTATTATTGTTGGCATGGTATAATTTTATCCATCTACTTACTTTCAATTTACCTTTATATAAAAAGTGCATCTCTTGGGCTTCCCTGGTGGCACAGTGGCTGAGAGTCCACTTGCCGATGCAGGGGACACGGGTTCGTGACCCGGTCTGGGAAGATCCCACATGCCGTGGAGCAGCTGGGCCTGTGAACCATGGCCGCTGAGCCTGCACGTCCGGAACCTGTGCTCCGCAACAGGAGAGGCCACAGCAGTGAGAGGCCCGTGTACCGCAAAAAAAAAAAAAAAAAGTGCATCTCTTGAGGAGAACTTATGTTTGCATCTTGATTTTTTATCCATTCTAACAACCTCTGCCTTTTAGTTGGAGTGTTTAGTGTATTAACATTTAATATAATTATTGATAATGTTGGATTTATGTTTGGATTATGTTTTCTGTTTTTCCCCTCTTTTTTTTTTGATCTTTTTTACTGTCTTATTATGGCATTTAAAAATTGCATTTGTAAAAAAAATTGTATTTTGGTTTACCTATTATCTTTTTAGCTATACCACCTTGCATTATTTTTTTAAGTGGTTGCCCTAGGGAGTATACTATACATCCTTAACTTTTTACAGTTTACTTAGAGTTAATATTTTATTATTATTTTTTAAATTTATTTTTGGCTGCGTTGGGTCTTCGTTGCTGTGTGCGGGCTTTCTCTAGTTGCGGTGAGTGGGGGCTACTCTTGGTTGCAGTGCACAGACTTCTCATTGCGGTGGCTTTTGTAATCGCGGGGCATGGGCTCTGGGCACACGGGCTTCAGTAGTTTTGGCTCGCGGGCTTAGCTGCTCCGCAGAATGTGGGATCTTCTCGGATCAGGGCTCGAACCTGTGTCCCCTGCATTGGCAGGCGGATTCTTAACCACTGTGCCACCAGGGAAGCCCAGAGTTAATATTTTAACACTGTATTTAGAATATAGAAACTTTGCAAATGTATAGATCCATTTATAGCTACCACATATCCTTTAGATTATGTATGTTTTAAACTCTCAAGACAATGTTATAATTTTAAATTTATAGAGTCAAATATACTTTAAAGAAATTAAGAGAGAAAGTCATCTTTTATATTTACCCACATATTTATTATTTCCAACACTCTTCATTCCTTCCTAAAGATTTTCTGTCTGGTATTATTTTCTTTCTACTTTAAGAAACTCCTTTAGCATTTCTTATACTAAAGATCTGCTGGTGATACTTTTTTTAGTTTTCTTTTATCTGAAAAATATTTTTATTTTGTGTTTGTTTTGTAGCATATAGAATTCTGGGTTGAAACTTTTCCACAGTAATTTGAAGATGTTGTTCTGTTGGTTTCTGGCTTTCTTATTTTCTACTGAGAGATTAGTCGATTGGAATCATTGTTACTCTGTCGATTATATGTCATGTGTCTTTGGTTGCATTCAAGTTTTTTTCTATATCTTTGGTTTTTAGTAGTTTGTCTATAATGTGCCTAGAGATGATTTTCTTTGTATTTATCTTTCTTAGGGTTTGATGAATATATAAATTAATGTCTTCACCATATTTGGGAAATTTTTAGTCATTACTTTTTAAAGTATATTTTCTTTCACTTACAATTACATATTTTTAGACTCTTGAATATTATCTCTTAGGTCCTCGAGGGTCTGATCATTTCTTAAAATCTTTTTTTCTCTCATTTTAATTGTGCATCTTCTATTCATCTAGCTCCAGTTATTGAGTTTAGTTTATTGAGTTTTTCCTGTTATCTCCATTCTAATGTTAAACCCATCTAGTAATTGTTTTCTCATACATTGTATTATATAATTCTGAGGTATGCATCTTTTAAAATTATGTAGCTTCTATTTATCGTCTGAAATAACCTTTTTTTTTCATTATGAGGATATTTTACTTTCCGTCCTTGAGCAGTTATAATTGCTGCTTTAAAAGTTTTGTCTGCTAATTCCATCATCTAGGTTACCTTAGGGTCATTCTCTATTTGTTGTTTTTATCTTGAGAATGGGTCCTATTTTCTTGTTTCTTTGTATGTTAAATAATTTTGGATTATATTCTGGACCTTGTAAACATGTTGTAAAGACTCTGAATGCTACTATATTTGTCCAGAGAATTTTTGTTGTTGTTGTTATAGCAGGCAATTAACTTGATTGAATTCAAAGTGCAAACTCTGCTATTGCGCAGCTGTCTCAATCTTATTTCTGAAATTTTAGTCTCTCCTGGGCCATTTGGAGTCTGCCTTGTAAACGCATGGTTCAGAGGTCAGCAGACATTTGGGCAAAATTAATACACAGAATTTATAATTCCTCCCTCGGACTCTCTGATTTCTGTGATTTCCCTTTCACTTTCCAGTGGCTGTGGTTGTCCCAGACTCTGCCCTCTGATTGTTTGAGCCAGAAATGCTGCAGGCTTTCTATCAGAGTCTTAGCTACTCCATATGGCATAGACTGAGACCTGGTATCAGGCCAGAAGTCATGAAAATGGAAATCCATCAGGTGCCATTCCCTTCTTTCAAGTGTCTGCTTCCCTTTGTCAAGGTCTGCCATTTGATTTTATGTATGTATAAGCCAGTAAATAAGCCTGGTACTATTTCATGGGTCAGAAACAAGGACACAGCAAGTATCGTGAGTATCAACATGCTGGCATTGATTTCTCTTGCCCTCAGGTCCCACAGGAGTGGCTTCATGGGCCCAGATGGAGGCCTGCACACACAGTGGGTTACATTACAGGGGAGGAATACTGAGGTTGGAGAATCTACCTGTTCTACATTAAGCAGTTAACACGCCCACTGTTTGTCTCTCAGGGAGACCTTATATAATCCCTCAAGATTTCTCACTGCAAATTCAACCCTGAGTAATGGCCCAGGTATTCTGGGCCTTACCTCCTAGACATACCCAGAAAGAACATGCAAGGGCACTCAGAATTTACGGCAGGTTGTTTCTCCCAACACTCTCCATAGTGTACCTTCTTTTGGTTGTTCTTCAGTGCCTTCAGGTAGTTGGGCTTTTTAAAATACTTTGTCCAGAGTTTTTTGTTGTTATCCTCAGGAGGATCATTCTGATAGGAGCTTATTTGGCCACTACAGGAAGTGGAGTTGGCAGCTTCGCCATTGTAAACAACATTGCAAATAGATTGGGAAGAGCCCCACCAAGCAGTGGCCCAGAATACATACTGCCTAGTATAGCACCCTAACCTTACAGTAAGTGGGTCTTGTTCAGACATCATAAAGCTGGTTGTGTGTGAAAGATCAGCTAGAAGACAAGGCCCTGGGGTTCACAGGCATAGCCTTTCCACCCCTCTTCTTTCACAGTGCATTGAATCAGCAAATCTGACACACGCTTGCTCATCTTGGAGTTTGGTTTAATAAACTGAGTTGCTAGATAAGAAAATGTCAGACAACTAAGGTTCTCATAAATTGTACTAACAGAAAACCTCTGGGCCTGATAAATAGGGGTTTCTGTTGACTCAAGCCAATATAACAGAAGTGTCAGCCCCTTGAGGAAATCCCAGACCAGGATGCACAGGATGAGAAGACAGGTGGATCTGCCTTATTTGCTGACGCCAGAAGATGAGGACTTGCTGTCATCATGGGACTGCTAATGGGGCAGTCCTCCCAGAGGGCAGAAACTTGGACAGGAAGATTTGCTGACCAAGAGGCTCTTTCTGCTGCAAACAAGGTGAAGTAAAGAAGCTGTGCCTGTTGGGTCCATCAGTCTTACCACATTCCTTATCATCTACAAGCATGTGGACTTTACACTGCACTCCCTTCCACTGAAGCTAGAGTGACCCTTTTAAAATACAAATCATACCATTTGATTTGAGCAGTTACAAGCCTTTTCAAATCTCCAGTGACTTCCCATCACACTGAGAATAAAATCCAAAATTCTTCTCTGACTCTGCAAGATCTGGCCTCTGGCAACTTCTCCAGCCTCAACTCATCACTGTTTTCCCCATTCACCATCCTAACAGTGATATAGTCTCACCAGTCCTCAAACACTGCAAGCATGTTCCTGCTGTTTCCTCTACTTGGAATGCTAGTATCCAAGCAATTAGCATAATTCCGTTCCCCACTTCATTCAGTTCTGTGCTCACATATTACCTCGTCCTTGAGGTCTTGTCTGGATACATTATCTAAAATGGCAATTGCTGTCTTTCTCTTTCCTTTTACCTCATTTATTTTTCATTATAGTATTTATGACCACCTAGAATAATGTTGTATATTTATTAAATTGTTTGTTTTTCTGCCCTCCCCACTAGAACATAAGGCCCTTGAAGGCAGGATGTTGCCAATTCTGCTGCGTGGTGTATTCCCAGTACCTCGAATAGTGCCTAACACAGTGGGTGCTCAATAAATATTTGTAGAACAAATGAATGACTAAAGCTTATTAGCACTAAGAGTAGAAAGAACATTTATAATATTGTAGCTCAGGCTCCACGCTCTGAAAAGCAGATAAGAAACAACTGACAAGAATGCTGGCCCATGAACCTCTCTGTGTCTAAGTTAGGTGTCATTCTTTTCGAAGTTTTCTCACCTACTTAAGCATATTAAAAAATCTGCTAAAGGCAAATGTAAGAGCAATAATAAAATAGCATGTTTCTATGGTAGGGATTTAGCCCACTCACATATTCAAGATGTGAAGGACAGTGAAAGGGTTTTATGTTAATATCAAGCATTATTATTTCCTTCTAAGCAGAATACTTACAATTCACCTAAATTGGCCCTAAGCATTCAGGAATGCACATAGTGAAGCCATATGATCCAAATGCCTTGCCTTTGAATAGCTATGACTAATTTAGAACATGGATTGAAAAGCATTTTCTACTCAATAATTATTTTCTAAAAAGATGATTCTCTCATAATGAGATAGTTCAGGATGCACTGATTCCTACATGCTAATATTGGCCTTATACCTTGAGAAATATCATTTTCAAGCAAGATTTAACAGGGTAGATTCACTATTAATTTATTAAATATATTATATACATATATGTATATATATGTGTGTACATGCATACATATAAATACACAGGTGTGTGTATATATTTATATAGTGTATACTATGTGTCAGATACTGTGTTACTGATACAGATGTAGTACTATGGGCTGGATCCTGGGATTACATAGGTAAATCATGGCCATCAAGCAAGCGTTCAGTCTAGTATGAGAATTGGAAATGTAACAAATAATTGAATATCTGGGCTACATGCAATTTTTTTTTTTTTTTTTTTTTTTCGGTAAGTGGGCCTCTCACTGTTGTGGCCTCTCCCGTTGCGGAGCAAGGCTCTGGATGCGCAGGCTCAGCGGCCATAGCTCACGGGCCCAGCCGCTCCACGGCATGTGGGATCTTCCCGGACCAGGGCACGAACCCGTGTCCCCTGCATCAGCAGGCAGACTCTCAACCACTGTGCCACCAGGGAAGCCCCTACATGCAATTTAGTAGAGAAATATTCGGGGTACAGAGTTGCTACAAGGAAGAGAGTAGTCAACTCTATCTTGAAGTCAGGAGAGACTGGAAAAATAAAGATTTTTAAAGTTTTGGGAAATTATTAAGATAACAAATGAGGCAAACATCCCAGGTAGCTGGCTCCCCTCATTCCCACTTAACTCTTTTGCTTCAACTCCTTGACTCTCTACCATAGCTTTGATGTTTCCCTTTGGCACCCACCCAACATTTGGGCTTCCCCAAATGTGCACAGCCCGTGTCTTTGTCTGTTACTTTTCATCTGTGCTCTCATGCTGTCCAGTTCCTCACTCCATGGGATTCTGTTCCCCACACCTACCCACTACCCCTAATTCTGGCTCAACAGTCAGCATCCCTTCCCATCCATACTTTCCCATACCTCACAGCAGAGGTGAAATTTTAGACAAGGACAAGCTAGACAAAGAAACAAAAGCACAAAAAAGCATTTGGAGGGAGTTGCGTGTTTGGAATGAGACAGCAGGTAGGAAACCAGAACAATGGGAAATGAAACTGGATAGTTGAAGTAGGTCATGTGGGCATGGCACACCATAAAAGGAGCTTGAACTTTGTTCTGGAGGCAGTAAAGAGCTATAGAATGCTTTTGAGGGTGAGCTATAACACTTAGAGGTTGGATTGAGGAAAGATGTCATTTTCTAGAACAAACTCTAATGAGATACAGACTTCTTATGGATGCGGATCTTCTATTAACACAGCCCCAAATCCACTAGATTTTCCAACTGTCGTGTCTCATTCCTGGCACATATTATTATAATGGTTAAGTCTTCTAGGATATGAATTTGGTGCACCTTTGTTATTTAACTGGGTCACCTTTATCCTGTAGTTATGACATTATTATATTAAATATAATTGCAAGACAGAATTATTATTGAGTTGAGTTTCATCAAGTTAGTCTTGGCCCATTGTTGCAGCCAGTCTGTCTGTCCTTCTTAATTGTGAGCCAACTACAAATTTGATAATCACATCTTCTGTTCTCAGCAAAATCATTAATAGACTTGTTGAACAGAATGCAGTACATTACAAAACAATGTTACACAGCATTAAAGATTTTCTCCCAAGGAGAAATTGATCTGTAATTCAATAAGCTTCAAGCAAGTTGTTCAGTCAGCTATAAATCCACTTGACTCCACAGTCCATCTGGTGAGTCTTTGCCTTATCAGAATGAAGGTATTTGATATTTATATCATTTTTCTAATCTGCCAATCTAGTATATCTAAGCATCTAGCATCTAAATGGGAAACGAATTTACCTTTCTGTATTATCCAAATTTTCTATAGTGGGTTGTTTTCCGGGTGGGAAGTTATGGTGAAGTTCTACAAATGTACTTTTGCTGCACTTCCTTTTCGCTGGTGAGTACCTTGCATTCAGCCAGTCAGCTCAAGCTCTCTAATACTTCCAGAGAGTTGTGAAACCAGGAACAAAACCACGAAATTCTTGACTTTAAAGATCAAAAAGCCAAAAGACGGGGGAAAAGATTTAAAATGCCTTCAGACTGAGGTAGTCCCCATCTTACTACATCTTCTTCCCTTTATCCCCCTTGTATGGATGTAAAATCAAGATACTGGGCAGAGGAAGGAGAAAGTGGAAAGCAAGCAAGAGAGTTAGATTCTGGGGTGGGGTTGAGGGAGCAGGTCCCCTACCTACAGCCATAGGTCAAGAAGAGAATGGAGATAACGGAACTCTACTTTTAGGGATCCAAGAGTAGAGGGAACCTGGGACCTGCTGCTGAGCTGGAGCTTTGGGAGTGAGCTGCCTTGCAGACTGGCGTTATGCACCAGAAGCATGAGATGGGGCTAGTGTGGGTAGTAGAATAGAGAGGGCTGTGAGGAGTGTCTTGGATGAGTGGTCCTAATGCAGCCACACAGAGCTTTCTGTAGCCCCAAAGGAGAGTGGGAAAGCAGCTGAACTCTCCCAGTGTCCCAAGTAAAGCAGAGAAAGATTAAGAGAGTGGGAGGATGAGGCCATTCCACTTTTGCAGAGAGGGAACAGCAGAGAAGAGAGTGGCATGGACCTTCCAATAGATAGCAGTAGGAGGACCAGACCAGCGACTCTTAGCAGATGTGGACATAGAGGTAACTGTCCTTTGATTAAGCTCAGGCAATTCTACATTTCAAGGAAGTCCAGACCAGGCTAGATTAAGATGTAGAAGTAAAAGCTTTTCTTCATTCAACACTGGCATTTGCATAAACCCAGAGCTTATAATCAATCCCAGGAGAAAGGAGGTGAATAGAGAAAGGAATCCTGAATAAGACTGAGTTTTAATTGCAAAATGACTTTGAAATCATAACATTTCATTGACTTTCCCCCAATATAATTAGGTTAAGTTTTCGGAGAATGAGACCCTGAGATAGTTACATAAAAATTTTAAAACTTGCTTTCTTGCAAACTGTATCCCCTCTGCCACACTTTCATAGTAAAACAATGAAAAGTGAGAAAATAGGACTGGCTTTGTCTGGCTTATCCATGCTGTTGGTTAATTATGAGTTATCACCTTTTTCTCTGCTAAGTACATATCACTGGTCCAACTTAACCAGTGTAACACTTCCAGGCCCCATTTTTTTCTCATTAAAAAAAATCACGGCAGCATTTACCTGTCTCTGTTCTTCAGGCACTTCTCCTGCTCACCATGATTTCTCCCAGACCCTTGACCAGTTCTAGAGTCTTGATCTCTAAGCTCATTGACGGTGACCTGGAAGTCTTCCAAACAGAGCATTTATATGGCCACAGGGCTGTTTTATTCTCATTCCCAGTGCTGAGTCTCAGTTCCACTTTGAGTCATTTCTTCTGACATTTTCCCCTTGAGAACATTGTTCTTCAAGGAGAAAGATGGGCTCAAAAGGAGAGCTGAGAAGTTTTGCTCCTAGTTGTCACCAGCCACAGGAGATCACCTGCCCCACGCAGTGACCATTCTTTTATGACTTCCCAGGACTTTCTGACACAAGAAAACTTCTGTGGAGTGAATGAGCACTCACAGCATCATCTTCTATGGCCCTTGAGCCGTTTTAGTGGTCCTTTATGCTTTTGGTAAACCTTAGCTCACTCACTTCTCCTCTCAGGACACACAACAGGCTTTGAGGTCTTCCAAGCTTTGCGGCAAAAAGCCTGGCATTCCTGCTTCTAGGTTCATGTTTGGGGCTCCTCTTTTAGAGTGTGCCCCTTATCCCTTAGTAAAGCTGTTTTTAAAGAAAAGGGCAAGGAGACTGAACCTCCCCCTCACTGTGAGTATAGCCATCACCTTAGTCCAGGACGATATCTTGTGGGCATGGACGTGGCTCTGGCCCCAGCGCATTGCTGGAGAGGGACTCCTCATCCATGGTCAACACTCAGGCACTGGAAACCGGTTCCTAGAAGCCTTGAAGTGATTGACTTGGATTTGCAAACAAATATTTTTTAATCAGCTCTTAAAACCTCAGATTCTGTCCTGAACACTTAACCCCATAAATCCTGTAGATATTCTAAAAATGGACAGCACATTCCTGTGTGGACTTGGTATTCAGAGGCAACTAGAAAACAGTCAAGCTGAGGAAAGGGAAGAAACAGGCAGGTGCTGTGCAGATCAATGGGATCAAACCACCTGGCTGGCATCCCACAACAGTTTTGGAAGAAGATTTCAACAGTACCTGCAGAATTAAAAAAAAAAAAAAAAGTATCCTTCTTAAGATAATTTTTAAAATATTTTTACATGTAGACACATATCTAGTTTTACATGGATGACAGCATATATGTGACTTTTAAAGTAAAATTTAGAGAGAGTATTTCCTTTCACTTATTGTGGTCTTAAAGGCTTTTTAAAATTTATGAAAGCCTGGTATTAGCAGATGGTGGTGGGCATTTTGTTTGTACATTTGTTAATGTCCCAACATGGCAAAATAAAAGTTAGCCACCTTATGTCCATCCGCCAACTTCTTTTAGAATCTTTGCTTGTACTTGAAATCCAGACATCTGGAAACCCCTAGTGTTGATGAATTCCACGTGCACCAAATTTTAGCAGTAGGGGGTCGCATTTTTCCCAACAGTCTTGTGTTCTGAGACCCACAGGGATGAGCCAGACAACCAGTAAAAGAAGGGAGGATCGGGAATTTCCTGGTGGTCCAGTGGTTAAGACTTGGCGCTTCCACTGCCATGGGCCTGGGTTCAATCCATGGTCAGGGAATTAAGATCCCACAGGCCTCACGGCATGGCCAAAAAAAAAAGGATATGGGGAGGATCTACATCTAGGTAGAGTTCAGCAGGGATCTGGAAGTTCTCCCCGCCCCTGTCAAAACATTGCTGAGCTCAGAGGTCTAAGGCTGAGATGCAATACGACTGCCTTGCAGCGTTAATCTAAGTGGCCACGTGTAAATATTACTCTAACTCGGTCTGATCTTGATCAGTTACACGTCTTGACAAATTTTATTTAAAATAGTAAGCCATGAATAATATGAGCTTTTGTTTTCTTTTTTCCACAGCGTGCCTAACTTCTTGGTTGTCTTTCAGATTCTTTATTTTGCTTAACTGTAGGTTTATTTTATTTTTTTATTTTTTTAACGTCTTTATTGGAGTATAATTTCTTTACAATGGTGTGTTAGTTTCTGCTTTAAACAAAGTGAGTCAGCTATACGTATACATATATACCCATATCTCCTCCCTCTTGCGTATCCCTCTCACCCTCCCTACCTCACCCCTCTAGGTGATCAAAAAACACCGAGCTGATCTCCCTGTGCTATGCGGCTGCCTCCCACTAGCTATCTGTTTTACATTTGGTAGCGTATATATGTCCATGCCACTCTCTCACTTCGTCCCAGGTTGCCCTTCCCCCTCCCCGTGTCCTCAAGTCCATTCTCTACATGTGCATCTTTATTCACGTCCTGCCCCTAGGTTCTTCAGAATCTTTTTTTTTTTTTTTTTAGATTCCGTATATATGTGTTAGCATATGGTGTTTGTTTTTCTCTTTCTGACTTACTTCACTCTGTATGACAGACTCTAGGTCCATCCACCTCACTACAAATAACTCAATTTCATTTCTTTTTATGGCTGAGTAATATTCCATTGTATATATGTGCCACATCTTCTTTATCCATTCATCTGTCGATGGACACTTAGGTTGCTTTCAAGTCCTGGCTATTGTAAATAGAGCTGCAGTGAACATTGTGGTACATGACTCTTTTTGAATTATGGTGTTCTCAGGGTATATGCCCAGTAGTGGGATTGCTGGGTCGTATGGCAGTTCTATTTTTAGTTTTTTAAGGAACCTCCATACTGTTCTCCATAGTGGCTGTACGAATTTACATTCCCACCAGCAGTGCAAGAGGGTTCCATTTTCTCCACACCCTCTCCGGCATTTATTGTTTCTAGAATTTTGGACGATGGCCATTCTGACCGGTGTGAGATGATATCTCTTTGTAGTTTTGATTTGCATTTCTCTAATGATTAGTGAAGTTGAGCAGCTTTTCATGACTTTGTTGGCAATCTGTATATCTTCTTTGGAGAAATGTCTATTTAGGTCTTCTGCCCATTTTTCAATTGGGTTGTTTGTTTTTTCGATATTGAGCTGCATGAGCTGCTTGTAAATTTTGGATATTAATCCTTTGTCAGTTGCTTCATTTGCAAATATTTTCTCCCATTCTGAGGATTGTCTTTTCATCTTGTTTATGGTTTCCTTTGCTGTGCAAAAGCTTTTAAGTTTCATTAGGTCCTATTTATTTTTTTTTTTATTTCCATTTCTCTAGGAGGTGGGTCAAAAAGGATCTTTCTGTGATTTATGTCATAGAGTGTTCTGCCTATGTTTTCCTTTAAGAGTTTTATAGTGTCTGGCCTTACATTTAGGTCTTTAATCCATTTTGAGTTTATTTTTGTGTATGGTGTTATGGAGTGTTCTAATTTCATTCTTTTACATGTAGCTGTCCAGTTTTCCCAGCACCACTTATTGAAAAGGCTGTCTTTGCTCCATTGTATATTCTTGCCTACTTTGTCAAAGATAAGGTGACCATATGTGTGTGGGTTTATCTCTGGGCTTTCTATCCTGTTCCATTGATCTATATTTCTGTTTTTGTGCCAGTACCATGCTGTCTTGAATACTGTAGATTTGTAGTAGAGTCTGAAGTCTGGGAGCCTGATTCCTCCAGCTCTGTTACTCTTTCTCAAGATTGCTTTAGCTATGCGGGGTCTTTTGTGTTTCCATACAAACTGTGCAGTTTTTGTTCTAGTTCTGTGACAAATGCCAGTGGTAATTTGATAGGACTTACATTGAATCTGTAGATTGCTTTGGGTAGTAGAGTCATTTTCACAATGTTGATTCTTCCAATCCAGGAACATGGTATATCTCTCCATCTGTTTTTATCATCTTTAATTTCTTTTATCAGTGTCTTTTAGCTTTCTGCAACAGGTCTTTTGTTTCCTTAGGTAGGTTTATTCCTAGGTATTTTATTCTTTTTGTTGCAGTGGTAAATGGAGTATTTCCTTAATTTCTCTTTCAGATTTTTCATCATTAGTGTATAGGAATGTCAGAGATTTCTGTGCATTAATTTTGTATCCTGCTACTTTACCAAATTCATTGATTAACTCTAGTAGTTTTCTGGTAGCATCTTTAGGATTCTCTATGTATAGTATCATGTCATTTGCAAACACTGGCAGTTTCACTTCATGTCTTCCGATTTGGATTCCTTTTATTTATTTTTCTTCTCTGATTGCTGTGGCTAAAACGTCCAAAACTATGTTGGATAATAGTGGTAAGAGTGGACAGCCTTGTCTTGTTCTGGGTTTTAGAGGAAATGCTTTCAGTTTTTCACCATTGAGAATGATGTTGGCTGTGTGTTTGTCATATGTGGCCTTTATTATGTTGAGGTAAGTTCCCTCTATGCCTACCTTCTGGAGAGTTTTTATCATAAATGGGTGTTGAATTTTGTCAAAAGCTTTTTCTACATCTATTGAGATGATCATATGGTTTTTCTCTTTCAGTTGGTTAATATGGTTGATCACATTGATTGATTTGCATATATTGAAGACTCCTCACATTCCTAGGATAAACCCCACTTGATCATGGTGTATGATCCTTTTAATGTGCTGTTGGATTCTGTTTGCTAGTATTTTGTTGAGGATTTTTGCATCTATGTTCATCAGTGATATTGGCCTGTAGTTTTCTTTCTTTGTGACATCCTTGTCTGGTTTTGGTATGAAGGTGATGGTGGCCTCGTAGAAGGAATTTGGGAGTGTTCCTCCCTCTGCTATATTTTGGAAGTGTTTGAGAAGGATAGGTGTTAGCTCTTCTCTAAACGTTTGATAGAATTCACCTGTGAAGCCATCTGGTCCTGGGCTTTTGTTTGTTGGAAGATTTTTAATCACAGTTTCAATTTCAGTGCTTGTGATTGGTCTGTTCATAATTTCTATTTCTTCCTGGTTCAGTCTCGGGAGATTGTGTTTTTCTAAGAATTTGTCCATTTTTTCCAGGTTGTCCATTTTATTGGCATATAGTTGCTTGTAGTAATCTCTCATGATTCTTTGTATTTCTGCAGTGTCAGTTGTTACTTCTCCTTTTTCATTTCTAATTCTATTGATTTGAGTCTTCTCCTCTTTTTTTCTTGATTAGTCTGGCTACTGGTTTATCAATTTTGTTTATCTTCTCAAAGAACCACTTTTCTTGACCTTTGTTTTCTTGACCTTTGCTATCATTTCCTTCATTTCTTTTTCATCTATTTCTCATCTGACCTTTATGATTTCTTTCCTTCTGCTAACTTTGGGGTTCTTTTGTTCTTCTTTCTCTAATTGCTTTAGGTGTAAGGTTAGGTTGTTTATTTGAGATGTTTCTTGTTTCTTGATGTAGGATTGTATTGCTATAAACTTCCCTGTTGGAACTGCTTTTGCTGCATCCCATAGGTTTTGGGTCATCATGCTTTCATTGTCATTTTTTTCTAGGTATTTTTTGATTTCCTTTTTGATTTCTTCAGTGATCTCTTGGTTATTTAGTAGTGTATTGTTTAGCCTCCATGTGTTTGTATTTTTTACAGATTTTTCCTGTAATTGATATCTAGTCACATGGCATTGTGGTCAGAAAAGATACTTGATACAATTTCAATTTTCTTAAATTTACCAAGCCTTGATTTGTGACCCAAGATATGATCTATCCTGGAGAATGTTCCATGAGCACTTGAGAAGAAAGTGTATTCTGTTGTTTTTGGATGGAATGTTGTTTAAATATCAATTAAGTCCATCTCGTTTAATGTATCATTTAAAGCTTTTGTTTCCTTATTTATTTTCATTCTGGATGATCTGTCCATTGGTGAAAGTGGGGTGTTAAAGTCCCCTACTATGATTGTGTTACTGTGGATTTCCCCTTTTATGGCTGTTAGCATTTGCTTTATGTATTGAGGTGCTGCTGTGTTGGGTTCATAAATATTTACAATTATTATATCTTCTTCTTGGATTGATCTCTTGATCATTATGTAGTGTCCTTCTTTGTATCTTGTCATAGTCTTTATTCTAAAGTCTGTTTTGTCTGATATGAGAATTGCTACTCCAGCTTTCTTTTGGTTTCCATTTTTATGGAATATCTTTTTCCATCCCCTCACTTTCAGTCTGTATGTGTCCCTAGGTCTGAAGTGGGTCTCTTGTAGACAGCATATATATGAGGCTTGTTTTTGTATCCATTCAGCCAGTCTGTGTCTTTTGGTGGGAGCATTTAATCCATTTACATTTCAGATAATTATCGATATGTATGTTCCTATTACCATTTTCTTAATTGTTTTGGGTTTGTTATTGTAGGTCTTTTCCTTCTCTTGTGTTTCTTGTCTAGAGAAGTTCCTTTAGCATTTGTTGTAAAGCTGGTTTGGTGGTGCTCAACTCCCTCAGCTTTTGCTTGTCTGTAAAGATTTTAATTTCTCCGACAAATCTGAAAGAATGAGATCCTGCTGGGTAGAGTAATCTTGGTTGTAGGTTTTTCCCTTTTATCACCTTAATTATGTTCTGCCACACCCTTCTGGCTTTCAGAGTTTCTGCTGAAAGATCTGCTGTTAAACTTATGAGGATTCCCTTGTATGTCATTTGTTGTTTTTCCCTTGCTGCTTTTAATAATTTTTCTTTGTACTTAATTTTTGATAGTTTGATTAATATGTGTCTTGGTGTGTTTCTCCTTGGATTTATCCTGTATGGGGCTCTCTGTGCTTCCTGGACTTGACTATTTCTTTTCCCATATTAGGGAAGTTTTCAACTATATCTTTTCAAATATTTTCTCAGACCCTTTCCTTTTCTCTTTTTCTTCTGGGACCCCCATGATTTGAATGTTGGTGCATTTAACATTGTTCCAGAGGTCTCTGAGACTGTCCTCAATTCTTTTCATTCTTTTTTCTTTATTCTGCTCTGCAGTAGTTATGTACACTATTTTATCTTCCAGGTCACTTATCCATTCTTCTGCCCTAGTTATTCTGCCATTGATTCCTTCTAGAGAATTTTTAATTTCATTTATTGTGTTGTTCATCATTGTTTGTTTGCTCTTTAGTTCTTCTAGGTCCTTGTTAAAACTTTCTTGTATTTTCTCCATTCTATTTCCAAGATTTTGGATCATCTTTACTATCATTACTCTGAATTCTTTTTCAGGTAGACTGCCTATTTCCTCTTCATTGTTTGGTCTGGTGGGTTTTTACCTTTCTCCTTCATCTGCTGTTTGTTTCTCTGTCTTCTCATTTTGCTTAACTTACTGTGTTTGGGGTCTCCTTTTCGCAGGCTGTAGGTTCGTAGTTCCTGTTGTTTTTGGTGTCTGTTCCCAGTGGCTCAGGTTGGTTCAGTGGGTTGTGTACGCTTCCTGGTGGAAGGGACTGGTGCCTGTGTTCTGGTGGTTGAGGCTGGATCTTGTCTTTCTGGTGGGCAGGTCCACGTCTGGTGGTGTGTTTTGGGGTTTCTGTGACCTTGTTATGATTTTAGGCAGCCTCTCTGCTAATGGGTGGGGTTGTGTTCCTGTCTTGCTAGTTGTTTGGCATGGGTTGTCCAGCACTGTAGCTTGCTGGTCATAGAGTTCAGCTGGGTCTTAGTGTTGAGATGGAGATCTGGGAGAGCTTTTGTTGTTTGATATTACTTGGAGCTGGGAGGTCTCTGGTGCACCAGTGTCCTGAACTCAGCTCTCCCACCACAGAGGCACAGGCCTGACCCCTGGCCGGAGCACCAAGACGTGTCAGCCACACAGCTCAGAAGAACAGGGAGGAAAAAAAAGAAAGCAAGAAAATAATAATAAAATAAAATAAGGTTATTAAAAATATATAATAGTAAAAATAAAATATTAAAAAGTCATAAAAAAAGAAAGAAAGAAGAGTGCAACCAAACCAATAAATAAATCCACCAATGATAACAAGCGCTAAAAAGTATACTAAGAAAAAGAAACCAAAAAAACGGACAGACAGAACCCTAGGACAAATGGTAAAAGCAGCAAAGCTATACAGACAAAAATGACAGAAAGACGCATACACATACATATGCACAAAAAGAGAAAAAGGAAAAAAAATATATATCTATATATATTAAAAAAAGGAAGGGCTTCCCTGGTGGCGCAGTGGTTGAGAGTCTGCCTGCCGATGCAGGGGACACGGGTTCGTGCCCCGGTCCGGGAAGATCCCACATGCTGCGGAGCGGCTGGGCCCGTGAGCCATGGCCGCTGAGCCTGCGCATCCGGAGCCTGTGCTCCGCAACGGGAGAGGCCACAACAGTGAGAGGCCCACGTAACGCAAAAAAAAACAAAGAAGAGAGCAACCAAATCAATAAACAAATCTACCAATGATAATAAAGTCTACATAGTAAGCTAAGATAAACATAAAACTGGAAAGAACTTAGATGCCAAAAGCAAATGCCAAGTCTACAGTTGCTCCCAAAGTCCACCGCCTCAATTTTGGGATGATTCGTTGTCTATTCAGGTATTCCAGAGATGCAGGGTACATCAAGTTGATTGTGGAGATTTAATCCGCAGCTCCTGAGGCTGCTGGGAGAAATTTCCCTTTCTCTTCTTTGTTCACACAGCTCCTCGGGTTCTGCTTTGGATTTGGACCCGCCTCTGCATGTAGTTCGCCTGAGGGCATCTCTTCCCCGCCCAGACAGGACAGGGTTAAAGGAGCAGCTGATTGCGGGCTCTGGCTCACTCAGGCCCGGGGGAGGGAGGGGTACGGAATGCGGGACAAGCCTGCAGCGGCAGATACCAGCATGACATGACGTTGCACCAGCCTGAGGCGCGCCATGTGTTCTCCTGGGGAAGTTGTCCCTGGATCACAGGACCCTGGCAGTGGCGGGCTGCACAGGCTCCCAGGAGGGGAGGTGTGGATAGTGACCTGTGCTTGCACACAGTCTTCTTGGTGGCTGCAGCAGCAGCCTTAGTGTTTCATGCCCGTCTCTGGGGTCTGCGCTGATAGCTGCAGCTCGCACCCGTCTCTGGAGCTCATTTATGCGGTGCTCTGAATACCCTCTCCTCATGTACCCCTAAACAATGGTCTCTTGCCTCTTCAGCAGCTCCAGACTTTTTCCCGAACTCCCTCCCGGCTAGCTGTGGTGCACTAGCCCCCTTTAGGTTGTGTTCACGCAGCCAACCCCAGTCCTCTCCCTGGGCTCTGTGGGAAGCCCAAGCCTCAACTCCCAGCCCCACCCACCTCGGCGGGTGAGCAGACAAGCCTCTCGGGCTGGTGAGTGCCGGTCAGCCCTGATCCTCTGTGCGGGAATCTCCCCGCTTTGCCCCCCGCACCCCTGTTGCTGTGCTCTCCTCCAGGGCTCTGAAGCTCCTCCCTCTGCCCCCCGCAGTCTCCACCCGCAAAGGGGCTTCTAGTGTGTGGAAACCTTTCCTCCTTCACATCTCCCTCCCACTGGTGCAGGTCCCGTCCCTATTCTTTTGTCTCTGTTTTTTCTTTTTTCTTTTGCCCTACCCAGGTACTTGGGGAGTTTCTTGCCTTTTGGGAGGTGTGAGGTCTTCTGCCAGCGTTCAGTAGGTGTTCTGTAGGAGTTGTTCCACGTGTAGATGTATTTCTGATGTATTTGTGGGGAGGAAGGTGATCTCCATGTCTTACTCCTCCACCATCTTGAAGGTCTCTCCTAATATGAGTTTTTTAATTAAAATATGTTGGTTTTTAAAAAAGGTTATTTCTTGGCTTTGTGTGTTTGGATTTTTAATAAGAGATTGTGGATGTGCTTTTATTTGAATGGTGTATTTTAAAATATGAAACACTAATGAAACTTTATACATGAGTAAAGAGGTCAGGCATAAGTCATTTGAAGCCAAGTTTTTCTTGCTTTCATACAGGATCCCACTCCTTCACCAAAAGGTTTTCACTAAGTTTGGTCATCCAATTTCTTTTCATAAAGTGGATCGTTTATACTCTGACCGTTTAACCAAATCAGTTGTACAGTATTTACTCATATACCTGTGCATTTCATTTACTTGGAACTGGTGTGTAATGGAATAGTGCGCCCCCTAGTGTGCGGGTTAGTTCCAGCCAGTATTTGTCATGGTCCATTCCTGCACAAGCACAGCTTTTCCACCGAGAATGTCTAGGCATTTGGCAGATGATTCAAACCAAGTCCCCCTAAAACTGAGTTCCTCTGCTGAGTTTATTATTAACACCTCTATCCAAAATAATATTACCTTTCCTGTCCAACGCCTGTTCTCCTCAAGATTGAGGAGTACCAAAGAAAAGGGGGGTTTGTAACTGAGCATAACCCTGTGGGGCTCCTGGGCACAAAAGCCTTTCTGTGTCCCCAGGTTTTGGCAACATGTCTCCACCTGCCAGATGAGGCCGAGGCCTCCATACTCAGTAAACATCTACCCTCCCTGTAAATGCAGTGATTTCCATCCAGTACTCAGACCACAATCAGAGCAAGACCATGGTCAGACCAAGAGGCCTGATTTTTTCTTTTTATCAGAAAATATGGCTATTGTGATACAAACCCTTTTGGTAAAATTTTAAAGTAATAATGAAATTGTGATTTATTGTTATGAAAACTGATTTATCCTTAGGTTAAGGAAAATGACAACACAGTACTGCCTACAATTTGTGACTTCCTCTGGGGAGACCAGTTTCACCCTGGATTTTATGATTAATTGTTGATTTCTAAGTTTTCATAACTGAGTTTGGTAGGAAGTCTAACTGTAAAATAGTTCTTATCTTTTCCTTGGTCCCTTAGCCAACCTTTGTGGGGTTAGCCTTACAGTGTGAAGCCTCAAGGAGCCTTGAAGCTGGCCAGAGATGAATGGGAACAAGGCTAAAATGTGGTTGGGTAGTATTCCTGCACTCCTATCCTTCTTGTGCATCATTGCTCACTCCCTTTGCCCTTCTTTATTGCCTTTCTCCTTTTATTTTGGAAGAGGAAGTGAATGCACACAGTAAAAAAATTTCAAACAATAAAAAAGGTACACAGTGACAAGTAAATCTCCCTCCCTTATCTGTCCTTAGTTCTTCCACCTTCGACTGTTACCCATTTTCCATGCATTTTAATAGTTTATGAATAGACAGACACATGTACATACATACATGTATACTTTTTCCTTAAAATATGGTGATATATTACATACATTGTTCTTCATCTTTCTTCTTTCCTTTAAAAATATATCTTGGAAATCAGGTGACTTCCATATGTATCTTCCGCATTCATTTTAGTAGAATATTCTTTGGGTAGCTATATTATAACTGACTTCGGAGGGTTCCTATTTAAATTGTTCCTAGTTCTTTTCTGCATGCAAACACAATCACTGCACTGATCAGCATGATACATGCATTTTTATGTATAAGTGTAAGTATAATCATAGGAGAAATTTCTAGAAGTAAAATTGCATGGTCAAGTGGAAAGTCTATTTAAATTTTCCATGCATATTGCCAAATCACTATGTAATAAGGTAGCTTCATAATATACTCCTACTGATGATACTTGAGAATATCTGTTTCCCATACCGTAGTAATGAATAATAATAACAAAATTTTTGATCTTTGTTAATCTGATAGGTAAAAAGTGGTATCACAATGAAGTTTTAATTTTTGTCTTTTCACGTATTTAAAATTCACTTCTGTTTCTGTTTTCTCTCAACTTTCTGTGAAAGTGTTCATTTTTCAATTGGGTTGTTGGTCTTTTCATATTGATGTATTCGAGCTCTTTATGATTTATTAAGAAAATTATCTTTTTGTATAGAAGATTGATTTTTCCAGAAATGTTTAGTTTTTATGTAGTTAAATATATCAGGCTTTAGAGTTTGTGTCATGCTTTGAAAGTTGTTCTAGATCTTTTTTTTTTCTTTGGCCTCTCTGAGAGGCATGTGGGATCTTAGTTCCCTGAGGAGTGATTGAACCCACGCCCCCTGCATTTGGAGGCGCAGAGTCTTAACCACTGGATCGCCCGGGAAGTCCCTCTAGATAATTTTTTTTAAGTCCCAAATTTTCTTCTAAACTTTTTAGGTTTCATCTTTTTACATTTAAGTTCTTGATTCCTCAGAAATTAATTTTGGAGTAGTGAGTATGTGCCTCTCTTTATTTTAGAAGAAATGAACGTTTCCAGTTGTGGCAGCACAGGGTCAGGGAAATAGAGACGCAGAGCCTAGTGGACCAGCTACACCATCAATAAGTATCCTTCACTGACCCGAGGCTCCATCTCCCTGGCTCCTTTTGACAAACAAATGACGTGTCGATAGAATGATGCTGTGGGCTCCTGAACACCAAGGCCTGTGGAGAAGTCTTCTTCCTTTGCCTCTTGCTTGCAGCATGGGTTCAGAGGCACACAGACCTGGGAGCGAAGCTCTGCTTTCCCCTTGTGAATAGTGAAGTTTCGGACAACTTATTTTATTTGCCTCAGTTTCTGCACCTGTGAAACTAAGAACAACCAGTTCCTATACATGGTAGCTACTGTGAGGGTTAAGAAAGGAAAGGTACATGTTGCTGGCTGGCACTGTGGCAAGCCTCTGAATGCTGCCCAATAAATGTAGTTTGAGCTTTAATTTCCCTTTGGATTTTTTTTTTTTAATTTAACTTTGGCATTTTTTCTCATATAAGTAGAAGTCAAGCCTAGTCAGAAATCATGATCCCTAGCTTCCCATTTTGGGAACACATCTCAACCCCTGCACCCACCCTTTTCTGGGACCTGAGACCCTCCGCACTACACCCATCAGAACTCACTGTGGACCATGTGCACCTTGTTGTGAATATCTAAGCCTGAACCTGGAATTCCACCTGGATTCCCTCAACTTCCAAACTTCCAGACTATCTCAGTGCTAAGATCAGACACTTCCCTCTCGATCATTTCCTTGACTCCAGCCTTGCCCCCTCCTCCAAATGTGTGCTAGAACCTGCTGGTAAATTGCTAGATTCTGCTTCTAAAAACCAATCCGTTTTTGTTACTTCCCTGCTTAAAGGTTAAAACCCCAGTGGCTCTCAACAGATACAGCTCTCCATGTGCTCACTCCTGTTGTCAGGTGCTTCTCTCCAGATGCTTCTAGATTCCCTAACACTCTGTTCTTTCCCACACCTCCCTGGCTTGTCCCTTGCTATTTTTTCATCCCAGAATGCTCTTTCCCGTATTCTTCTTTTGCCAGAAAACTCTCCCTTATACCTCTAGACCCTGTTCCTGCTTCCTCTTCCTTCTCTCTGTGAGTTCACACCCCTCTCTTCCTTACCACTTCATTACTTTGCCTTTGCCTCCACCTTGACCTGAGAAGGGTGGCTTTGAGTTCCTACTTTACTTCATACACACACGGATTACAACACTTACCACATGACTCCTCTATTATCCTCGCATGGGATTCAGTTATTCATATCTATGTCCGTTTTTTCCCTGGACTGTGAGCTCCTTGCACTTGAGGGCTACAGCTCTATTTACCACCAGCACACTGCCTAATACATAGTACATTCTCAAAATTATTTGTTAAAAATAAAGCATTAACCTGTCAATATCCAGACATTTTCTGGGTCTCCAGGAATAATCGAGTTAGGATTTCCAGGCTTTTGGAACATGTCGTTTTCAACTGACACCAAGATACCTCAAGGAAGAGCTTCCATTTTCTTTTCCTCTGTCAGCATTTTATCTGTTGTTTGGTATTTTATAACTTGAACCTATTATAAAACAGTAGCTAATGAATCAGAATTTTGCTTAGATATGAAAAGAGCACAAAGACCTTTTTAAAAAGGGATGCTATAAAGCTGCTTTGGAGTTTTTATTTTTGTTTGTTTTTTGCATCACACAGATAATGAAAATAATAGCTTGACATCCCTTTGGCCAACATTGTGTGTATCTTAACGTTTTTATGAGGTTGATTTGTGGTTATCTACTTGGGAGTAAGATATCAGAAACATTGATTACAACCCAAGGAACTATAATTATATGTCTAATTTAATTTTTGTAATTGAGAACATATTTAAGAGTAACAATACTGCTAACCATAGTGCTAAAATCTTGCTTATTATTGAATTAGTTTCACGACTGATGGGGAGCAGCAACAAAGCTCATCTACAGACTAAAACTCTGGACAGCAACCTGAAGAGAATTTGGAGCTTAATTCTGATGATCCGTGGAGTTGACATATCCAGGATGGCACAGGTTAAGGAAATGTGGTTGCTGATGTTTATAGTGAGGAAAAATTAGAATAACTTATTTGTACATATGTGACCCTGGTAAATTTCCAGAGATTAATCCAGGACATGACTTATGGAGATTATAAGAGAGCTTGTAGTCAGTCCTCTTCTCTTGGAGATTTTTCTCTCTTTTGAACAAGTCTTCACCATGAGAAAGAAATACAAGGAATGGTCAGGAAAGGAGGATGCCCGTTGGGCAGTCCAGTTTGCAGAAACAGTTGTGGAGTTCAGTGAGTTGATACATCACAACTCAGTCATACTCAGGTCTATAAGCAAGTTTCACATGACATATCCAAGGACCACAATTTCAAAACTAAAAGTTTTTATCATAAATGCAGATTAGATCAGAGTATATGTTTATAGCCATTGATTATGTAAGTATAGGGCATAAGTGCCAGTGAGAGTGCTATTGCCATGTAACAGAATTGGTAGGCAAGTAAAAATCAGTGTCTTACTAATGAGACCCTGTTGTATAGCACTAGGAACTCTACTGCACTTCGCTGTATGGTAGAAACTAACACAACATTGTAAAACAACTATACCCCAATAAAAAAAAAAGTAATCACTCTATAAGAGGGAGGAGAGGAAGCAAGGGATGTGACTAGGGAGACAAGAGGGCTGGGGTGAGGTGAGGAAGGGGCCACAAGGCCAGGGATGCAGGTGGTCTGCAGCAGCTAGAAAAGTCAAGGAAACACATTCTCCCCTACAGATTCCCCTACACAGGCTCCCCTACAGCCTCCAGGAGGCACCGGCCCTGCTGACACCTTGACTTTAGCCCAGTGAGACTGTTTCCAGACTCCTGGCTTCCAGATGTAAGAAAATAAATTTTTGTTGTATTAAGTAAGTTAAAAAAAAAATCAGTGTGTTAAAGTACTGCTATTCCTGTCACCATTATTGTCTCATTTTTTTGCCTTTGCTACCAATCTCACTAATTTTAACATAATTCACATAGCGTTTAGATGCACAGAAATTATTCAAATTATTTCCTTCTGCCGGAAGACATCAAAACTCCTCCTCTAGAAATAAAGTTTTGTTATATATAAGTGAGATAAGGTGGAAATAAATCATCATCTGGGGACACTGATGTTGGGAAGTTGCGGGCAGAGGAATTTGCTGTTTTGAAGAGTAGGTGGTGGGTGGCTTCAGAGCTATTTACTGGGAGAGGTGAGAGCATTTTTTATCGGAGTCAGAGAGCTGAGTAATACATTTGACTTGCTTTCACTTTCTTTCTTCCCCACTTTCTTCTTTTTTCCTGTACTTGTCTTTTATCCTCTGTCCTTATTTTTCTTATTCCTTCACCCTTCCTTCTGTTTCCTTTCCTTCTTCCTCTCCTCCGTCCTCCCCTAGGAGCCTAGTGACACCAATAGTGTCACACCAAAACTAATAGAAACTAATAGAAACACCAATAGAAACTAACGAAGCCCCCTTCGTGGAGCTGTAGCACATCCAGTGATGTGCGATGCCCTATGGTCATTGTACCATGTCCCATGACATGTACATGGGGTGCATGCATGGTCATTGGTATGTTTCCTTCTATTCTGGGAGCTTCTAGGACAGCATGGTGAGGGTAAAGAGAACAGACTTGGAGTTAGACAAATCTGGGCTCAAGCCCTACCCTCTCCACTTGGTATTTGTCACTAGTAACCTTAGGTAAGCTACCCAACCTTACATGTGGAAGGGGAGCAGCAACGCCTATCTCGAATGATTGTTGTGAGAATTAAATACAGTGAGAGTTCAGAGCCTGGCATAGCTACACAGCATGTGTTTGATAAATACCAATTTTCTTCCTTTATCCGGTTCCCCATTCAAAGTATTGCCTACTTCTCCCTTCCAAACCCAGTGCAGTATGAACTAACAGCATACCCCATCCTTAGGAAGCTCGTAATCCGGCTGGGAGGAGGATGTATACACTAGCAGTGAGACACCAGCACTGTGTGACATGTGCTGCCAGCCTCCAGAGGTGACAGGAGACCCATCTCCATGCCTCTCCCCTCACTGCCTGCCCCTCAGAGGGGTGGTCACAAATCTGATTGATGAAGTTCCAGGACACATGGATTAGGTCAAGTCTGCCAGGCTGGTAGTGGGCAGGGTTCTGTTTGTTCAAAGGTTTTGCATATGAGCACAGAACTCTCTTTTCTCCCTTTTAGGTTGGAAAGCGATGGCCCACTTTCACTTGAGAAGGCAGTCATCTTATACTTACGTTGGCATTTCCACTTCCTTTCACTTCATTAAGGCTTTCAGAGTATGGCAAATTTCAGATTTAAACTTAAGGAGGAAATAACAGACCCTTTAGATCTCTATCCTTTTCCCATGATTCTGCTCCAGGATTGCCAGCGGATCCCCAGCTGGCAGCAGAGTGAGCAGTTTGCTCATTGCTCATCCTAAGTGTCCTTGTCCTGTGCTTGTATCTCCCTTGGCGCCTCATGGGGCTGTGGGATGGGTGGGCAGTATGCCACAGGGCAGGATCGGGCAAAACTAGGACCCCTGACCATGATACCATTACCACCAACACCTCTAACACACACCTTCGAGAAGATAAAATCAAAATATAGAGAAATTCCCAGAAGGGGAACATTATTCCCAGGAGAGGGGCATAATGAGGGGTGGGGAGGCAGCTCAGATTGGAAGAAGCAGTCAGAAACCTGGCCTAGGCTTGAGGGACAGGGATATGAATGACCCAGGGGGGTTGGTCTACACTAAATGATTGTGACATTTTGTCCAAGAAAGTAGGAATGTGGGCCTCGATATTATATTCCAGGTAGAAGTGTGGTATGTCTGTTCTAGCAAATATTTAATAATGTTCCATAGTCACCCTTTTCTGATATCCTGGAACATAAAGACTATCTTATTTACTTCTTATAATAAAGTTTAAAGCAACAGGGTTTATTCCAAATGTTGTATGCCCCAGTTGGGGCCCAAGAAAATAGAAATAGCACCCTCCTCCAATTATTTAAGTGACTACCATGTGTAACCTTCTGATCTTTACAAAAACCCTGGATGGTGACTTTTAACTAATTTTACAGAATAGGAGTTGGTGCTCAGAGAGGTGAAGTGAGCTGCCCAAAGCCTCACAGGTAATAAGTGGCAGAGCCATGATTGGAACTTCAGATTTGTGGCTCCAGTGCCTGAGTTATCATGGCCTCTCCCCACAACTCTGACAACTTCAGTTCAGCCAAAAGACCAGCCCGTTTCAATCACAGTAACACCTGTGTCCATCTACTGACCTTCTTCCCAGGCAGGCAGCGGGCGTGTGCTATGGAGTGTCCCAGTAGCAGTCGCAAACCTGCCCCAGGGTGGGTGCCTTCTCTTGCCTTTGTGCCCCTGCAAACTACAGGACCCAGTGGAGGGTAGAGAGCTCACAGGCGTCAGGACAATGAGCCTCACTCTGGTTTTGTGGCCTCTTGTCCTCCTCCTGTGTGGGTCCTAGAGAGAGGGATGCTGGTTCATTCCACATCTTTCTGCTGCCTAGTCACATGAGGGAAACTCCTCTCAAGCTTCTGTGTCTCCATTCTCTCACCTGTGACGGTGGATAATAACATCTGCTCAACTTCTCTCAAGCTTATCATAAACATCAAATATGACTGTGAATGTAAAAAACAATTTCTGACGTTAAAGTACTGTGTATTATCATGGTTTGTATCAAAGGTAACTGGGGGAGGCATTATTTCTTAATATTAGAACAGAAGCATTCCTGAGAGACCCACAGAAGAATCCTACATATCTTGTTGCCTGGATATCAGCGTGACTCTGAAATATCCTTCACTAGGGCCCAGTGGAAAAGTCCATCTTGACTAGCATTCAGCTTAACTAAAAGGAAAAATCCAATGGAAACTGACTCTGGATAAGCTAAAAAATTATAATCCCTAGAGGTGTTAGCAGTGACTCAGGATTCCTTCTGAAAGGGAGGAAAAACTCTTGACAACCACCCGCCACGACACCTCTTTCAGAGTAACGGGGGCGGGGGCTTTAAAAACCACCACAGTCCACCATCCCCAATGGGAAGCTCCTTTCCTGAGAGTTCCAGGTTCCTCCCTCAGGCTTCCAGCCAGAATGCCCTCCTCGCCCCCTCAGACAAGGCTATCGGAAATAAATAACCAACATAGGAACCTTGTAGGCAGAATCACCACCTGCATCTTCAATGGGCCTGTGATGATCTCAACGGATAGGCCAAGTCAGTGAGTGTGAGGAGAGGAAATAGGTTTTATAATTTGGATGCCTTCCTGGATCGTTATTGCCGTTTCCTCATTGGCCATCTTTGCTGCCAAGATAGTAGTGGCTTCTTCCTGACATGTAATAGCAGAATATTTTACTTTTCTTATTGTTGTTATTTTTTACTGAGAGTTTTAGACTCTCCTAACAAACCCCCTCTCCGCTTTGCTACCCACTGCCCCAAATTAAGGTGAGTAGTAGAGAGATCTTGGTCTTACCAAATGATTATCAATGAAAAGAGACCCTCTTCCCTTTGTATAATATGCTGGTTGGGAAATTGTAGCATATTTTTACATGTAAGCATATTTTCATGGTAAACTTAATCATTTGAAATGCACTTATAAACTGGACTGTACAAGGAATATAAAAACTTCTTTTGTAATGTAAAGCCACTCTATGTATAGATATATATTTAACATATACACGTTAGTTTCTCTTAGGGTATTACTTACCTATATTTCTGGATAAGTCATAGGGTTGAAATCTGGTAGAAAGTTGTCGACTCTCAATGAAGGAAACTTATAAAATAAAACACAGATCTAGACCTAGGGGGAGTTCTTTTTAGGCCCTTAAACCCATCAGACTCATACCAAGTTTGGGGTGAGTACCAAGAAAAAGCCAAGGTGAGATGGTGAACTCAGCTGTCAGCATCTTAACCACATTGTCTTTCTCTGAATTTGTGCTGCAATTAAAGCCCGACTCCTGCTATTGAACGTCAGTACACATGCTGTTATACCTTCTACTCCTCTTAACGCCTGTTGCTCTCATAGCCCTATCAGTCCCTAAGCTTTGTCAGGCTGAGATCATGGCTTATCTTCCTGGTGGCCTGTCTCATGGTGACATACAGTGCTGTGTCCAATAAAATTTATTTTTTATTCTGTTGCAAAGAAATGTAATCCAGTGGCTCTCAAATTCTTTGACCATAACCATAGAAGGAAATACACTTTCCACTGTAAACAAATATACACATACATATACATGCATACCATAAACCGAAGTTTCACAAAACAGTAATTATCCTTAGAAGGACTCTGAACTCTGATATTTTCTATTCTATTCCACTCCGTGCCATTTTATCTTGCTTAAAAATACTGGACGTGACCTTTAAAAGAGATTTTATGACAAACTAATGGGTCACAGCTGTCAACTTGAAAAACACTACCTAGTGTATGTCGGGAAAGGATTATACATATCAGAGCCACCCCCTGGCAGCTGCTCCCTGCCCCATACACAGCCCCATGCTTCCAGTTGAGCTTGGGCCACCCTCAGATCCTCCAGGGGCACCACCCAAACACCTGGCAAAGTCCCCTCAGTAATACCCTATTCCCAAAAAACACATGAATTTCAAATAAGGTGTGACCGTGGAGGAAGCTAAACTTCCTTTTACGTCTACATTTCTTTTTCCCTCTACAGCACCAATACTACAGGTAATGCTAAAGGGAGACAACACTTCTGGTTTGCGGAGCCCTCAAAGGAATTAAAATATTCAATTGGAAAAGCTGACTGTAAGCTGCATCGCCTGTCCTCTTGATCCAAAGGAAAGCACCACAATAAGTTCAGCTCTTCACATAGGGTCTCCTTATGGACAGGCCCCCGTCTAACTGTCCCCCAGTTCCCTAGCTCTGCAGTATTTCTATGCTGTGGACCTCCATCCCCTGGAGTTGACCGAGGAGCATGTCTAAATGCCACCTCCTTCACCCCCATGGTCTCTTGTGACACACTGTTCACTTTTCAATTCTGGAAGGAGTTAGCCTGACCTGCACACACAATAGCTTTTTAAAAATATCTCTGCCCAGAGCCTCATCCCCAGGAATTCCCATTTAAGTGGCCTGAAGTGGGGTGTGGGTGTTGGAGTTTATGAGAGCTCTCAGGTGTTCCTGATGAACAACCAGGGCCGAGCAACACTGGGATTGGCTGACATTGCACGGGGGACTTCAGGAACAAAGTCCAGGGGTCTCAGCCTCCAGGCTCAGTTCTCCTCAAGATGTTCTAACCACCCTGAGGTGCACAACGAGAATTCCTCTTGGTCACAGAGATGGGAGCGATGGAATCAGACACACAGAGACTTCTCCCAGACAAATGATTAATTAGTAGAGTCGGTGCAGTTTACATACATGTTAAGGAAAAAAACTCTTACAGCAAACATAATCTGCACAGACCCCTTCATTATTATAAAGAATTGTGTCAGCCTCCCTCCCCCCACCCCCTTCTTCAATCTCTACCTTCCAGGCTGTGAACTTAGATCTTCCTGCATAAAATGGGCTCCAGACACAAGCTCTCTAACTGCCACAGCTTTGAAACATTTTTCTCTGTGCCTTAGGCCAATGTTCCTTGTTTTTTTAAAAACTTTTTTAAAAACTTTTTCTTTAAATAAATTATTTTTGGCTGTGTTGGGTCTTCGCTGCTGTGCACCGGCTTTCTCTAGTTGTGGCGAGTGGGAGCTACTCTTTGTTGTGGTGCACGGGCTTCTCATTGTGGTGGCTTCTCTTGTTGCAGAGCACGGGCTCTAGGAGCGCGGGCTTCAGTAATTGTGGCACGCAGGCTCAGTAGTTGTGGCTCGTGGGCTCTAGAGTGCAGGCTCAGTAGTTGTATGGCACGGGCTTAGTTGCTCCGCGGCATGTGGGATCTTCCCGGACCAGGGCTCGAACCCGTGTCCCCTGCATTGGCATGCAGATTCTTAACCATTGCACCACTAGGGAAGCCCAGGCCAATGTTTTTTAAACTTTAGCATGCACAGGACTCACCTAACGATTCTTGTTAAGTTGCAGTTTGTGATTCAGTAGGTCTGAGGAGGGGCCCCAGGTTCTGCATTCCTAACAAGCTCCCACATGTTGCTAATGCTACTGTTCCACTCTGAGTATAGGTCTTAAACCAGACTGGCTTCTGGCCAGGGATCCCCTACATGATATAGATCAGATCTTTAATATCAGATCACAAGATCCTGATCCCAAAGATTCTGCTCTAGTGCATCTGGGATGATTCTGGATGTTTCTGATCTGATCTATGGACTGCACTTCTAGAAATACTACATAAGAGGTAAAAAATAAAAATAAAGAAGTAAACTGAGAGAGTAGCATACACGTAAGTAGGATCTGTTTGTAAGTTTATGATCTGAGGCTCCAAGAGCCCATCATGACCTATGTCCAGTCTGGCCCTCCGCTCTCCTGTCATTCTAGACCCCGAGGGGGCGATCCTGAACAGAGGGATATCCCTGCTCCTTCCCGTCAAGGTTAATCATCCAAGTTCTGAGACCTGGCCTCTTTCTTTAATAATTGATAGTAAAACCCTCTATTTTTTCAGAGGGCCTCACCCTCCACCAGGAGGGGTAGCTCATTATGCCACTGAGTCAATAGGACAACCACATCTGAACCCAAAACAACATGCCTAATAGCTGCTCAAGAAGGAAACATAAACATACAGTGTTAATTAGTGGAGGGTGGGAGTGTGCCATTGGTCGTTAAAGAATAATGTTTAAAAGTTTATAACTAAACAGCATAATTTGTTTTATCCACTTGTACTTTAATTGCATGCTGTGTTCAGCAAGCAGTAGATCAGATTCAGGAGGCTTTGTAATTCTCCTTTTCCTAGTGACAAAGGGGAAAAACAAATTACTACATTAATAATGTTTGTTTGGGCGCTAAAGAAATGGATTGATGTTTTAGAAATAAATGTACCAGTTTTAAAGTTGCATTTTAATTTGGTTAAATTTTTGGTCCTTAATTCTCTAACTTTATTGTATAATTGAAAATAAAGAAACAGTCTATTTGTTCAAGTGTAATCTTAACACGAGGAATAACTCAAGTTCACTCTGTGAATTTGGAATTTGAGATTATGAAACTTGAATTTAGAACAGATTTATGGATTTGTATCTCCATTGTTAACACCTTATAGCCTACAAAATAAAAATGTTTTAGTTTGGGAATGTTCCATTTGAGATTCCTGGTCTCAAGGTAATGGAAATGTACAAAATTGTTTGTATTATTACATTTTGCTGGAACAAGCTCTATTAGAAGCAGAGTTGATAAGTTGGCCCTGGTGCTGGAGCAGGTTTTAGCCATTAAGTTCCTGGATAGTGGGGACAGATGGAGGGAACAAGGTAGTAGCTGGGACTGTGGTGGTTGGGACACTTGGGGAGAACTCAAGGCAGGAATTATTTTTCAACTGATTTGGAAGTTCTGTGTTAGAACTTAGTCTCAACCAACCCTAATTTGAACTACAAACAGAGAGAAGAATAATGACCAAATCCAGCCTCTATGTGAAAGGAGTAGAGAAAAAAGGGAAAAGAAGAAGAAAAGAGAAAGGGAAATAAATCGATGAGGGTGTCTCATGCTGTGCTACTGAACAGCGTCTCACCATAGAGCTAACTGAATTAAAACAAATTCAATTTTCCTAAGCCTAATTTTTGGAGATGTCACATTGTTCTGAAGGAACAAGAGCAAGCTCGAATTAAATGAACATTAAGCATTTACACTACCTGAAATAACAGCAAGGTATTTGTGTCTGTCATGGTCTGATACATAAATTTTCCAAGTTCATATAGTTAATTATATGATCTGGAGTAGTTATTAGCAAAAAACTCTTATAGCAGACACTTGAAGGGAAATAAAGCAAATCAACTATAGTTTACGCTCTACATTTCATTATTTTTTAACTGGTAGGAGAGAAGCTCAGAGGAAATCATGTAACGCATCCTGTATGAAGTACTGATGTACATGCGGTCCATGACACATTAAAGTCCATTAAAAAATAAGTTAGCAGGAACATCATGTCTCCAGGCAAATAAGGAGCCAGCCACACTTCACTAAGGAGTGTGGTACCTGGTGCAAAAAGGCTCAGAATTTGGAGTTGACCATGATTTCAGTTCAAAATATGACTTTGTCTCTAAGATGCTATATAATCAGGAGAAATCTTATTGTGTGTCAGTTTTCTTTTCTAAAAAGCAAGTGTAGTAAGCCTCAGGGTTTGTGTGAGGATTGAATGAAGTAACATATGTAAATTATCTTATTCATAAGTGATTGTCCAATGCTAGCTATGATAATCATCAAAAATTAAGTAGTCAAATATGAAGGACTCTAGGAAAAATGAAGTTGAGTAATGTTAGGAAAACATGTTTTGTTCTGTATTTCAGTTATAGCCCTTACATTAATTCAGCAGATGAATTTTCAGATGTTTTTCAGGCATCTTGCCCACGTGATTCTGTTCTTGTCAGCATGCCACTGTCTTAAAACCTGTGAATAGAGCGATCAGAGTGCTAGAATAAACACAACTCTCTCACTGAGATATGTTAAAAAGAGAGAGTAAGGGAGAGAAGAAGAATTTAAATGATATTGTTTTCTTTTAAGAGTGTCTGCAGCATAAATATATAAAGATGAAAAATAATCCTGAAATAGGAAACATGTATTTATTAATATTTTATCCATAAGGTTAAAAAAAATAACACAAAATTTAATAAGTCAAAAAAACAAAGAAAAAGTAAAAGTTTACCCTCAAGTACCAGGTGAAAAGTGTGATCCAAAATTTGGAATGTGACAAAGGAAACTCTAGAGTCAAGAAAAACAGGGCACCTGGGGCTGAAATAATCCCAGGAGAAATGAGATCACTGGTCACACCTAACTCAGCTGAAAATGCAGTTTTCAGCCCCTAGGAATCAGGCCTGACAGGTGAGTTGGGGCACTGGCACTTGCTGTTGGAGAAAAGGTCATCTTTCTGGGCCTGAGCCCTCTGCAGACTCCTTGTGACCCTAAGAAGATACCTCTGTCTTTCATGGATTTGTCATCAATGAGAACCTGATTCACTGGAAGGAGTTAGAGAATCAATAGACTTGGACTTTTATGATTTCACGTCATAAGAAACTCATCCACCAGTTAGCATATTATGTACAGAAACGCACCCATTATAGTATTTTATTGCCTCTGTGAGGAGATTAGTCAAAACAGCACTTAAAGAATCTGGAAACTTCCAGCCTTCAAATTCTTTCATAGACTCACATAACAACTAATTGAGAAAGCTTGTCCATCATTTCTGAGTGTTATTTTTCTTCCAAACGTTATTTTTTAGCTCTTTAAAGTTGTGACCTTTAAATTTTTTCAAGATTCACATCTTTGTATATTTTAAACTAACTTGGTGCTTCTGTGAGATTTCCACTGGAATTTCTCCAAATATGTGCAGTGTAAATCTGACAGGGCAGAGTCAATGAAACCAGGAACAGAGGGAGGGAACAATTAGGAGGATTCTGATCCAGTCTTCATTCATTTTTATTCAGGAAATATATATGGGCCATCTCTCTGCCAAGGGCCAGACAGTGTTCTAGACACTGGGGAGACGAAAAGAACAGGACACACAGGGCTCCCATCCTCAAGTCACAAGAAACAAAAACACATTAATAAAGGAATACAGGGGGTAGTCAGAGCTATAAAAGAAAACAAACTAGTAGTTGAGATATAAAGCATGATGGAAGACTTATTTTATATAGAGTGATCAGGGTGGGCTCTTTGAAGCTGTGATATTTAGACTGAAGTCTAAAAATGAAGAGACAGTCAAGAGTGGGTGGAAGAGCATCCTGAGGGTGGGAACAGCATATGCAAAGGCCATATGCTTGGGAGAATGGCTTGGAGGGATGCAGGAGAAGAAGCAAACCAGACAAAGAGCTATGTAGCAGTCCAGACAAGTGATACTAGGGATCAGATTAGGGTGGTTGCAGCAGAGATTCAGGGAAGAGGTTAGAGTTGAGATATATGCTGGAGATGGAACTGACATTTCTTGCTGGTGAATTGGACATGAGAGATTGAGAAACAGGACTTCTCCCTGCTTTCTGGTTTGAGTCATTGGGAGGATGGTGGTGTTATTAACTCAGCTGAGGAGCAGGTTTAGGGAAAAAAATTGAGTTCCATTTTGGACATGTAAGGTTTGAGGTGCATGACACGTGGAGCTGTAAGACAGACAGTTGTACTTGTGTCTGAACGCAGAGGAGTGCTCTGATCTGAAGAAATAACTTTGGGAGTCATCAGCGTAAATTCAATATTGCTGTTGAATCTATGGGAATCTATGTGATTCCCTTCAAGGCATGCACCTAGGATGGGCTCTCCTCTGTGTGAAGGGAGAGAGTCATGGTACTCATTCTTGATGAGTCTCTTCATTTTCAAAACCTCAGCTTAAAAATTAGTATTTACGGAGAGTCCTTCCATTCTCCTGGACCCTCCAAAACTCTCTTCTGGACCAAGTCAGGCCTCTGACTCATGTCAGATGAGAAGACTGAGGCACAGGGAGGTTAAGTAACTTGTGCTTGGTTTTGCAGCTCCTGAACTGTTAAACACTTCATTTTACCACATTGACTAACAGAAACGGTAACCAGTTCTAGAGGCACTGTCTTCTTTGTCCCTACAAGATTATTTAGGGGCAAATGGAAGAAAAGCAAAAGTAGAGGAATTTCGAGGCAGTACCTTCCTGTCATGTTCCAGCCAATGGCGGGACTGCGGCAGAAACCACCCCTCCTGTCTCTAGCCCAGCGCCATATGGGACCCCCAGCCCACTAATATTCCCATTAAAATTCCGCAGGAGGCCAAAGTTCCCTGTTTAAACACCTCTTTGTTTCAGGAGTACCTTCTAATGAAGAAAAGATAATCAGTAGCAATTGAGGTAGTTGTTGGTGACCTTCACCCCACTACCTCAATCTACAACTTCTTGCTTTGTTTTTCTTCTTTAATTTTCATTTCCTACTGAGTTCTTCTCTCCTCTTTATAATTTCTTTGTTTCCCTGTTATTTCTTACACATGCCTAGCCCTGTTGCTGTTGGCTAAAACAATTTCTGAGTTTTCTTCTTAGCTTAAGACAGGGAGCATTTGGAATTTTGTTCATCTTTTTTTCACACTATTTTCAAAATGCAGAGCTAAGTGTTCTGTTTTACATGTATCAACATTTGTGTGATTATCTTGCTGTTATATTTTTATATTGTTATCTGTGTCTTCCATCATTTTATTTTTGAAACACTTTGTGGACAGTAATCATGTCAGGATAATTAAAAGTTTGCCTCAGTGCTGAGCACACGAGTGCAAATGGATTTTTTTGTTTGTTTTTTGTTTTAAATAGATTAGATAAGCATATTGATCAAACAAATTAGTTAAAGGAGGTGATTTTCTTCATGAGGAAAAATTATTCTTGGGACGGTAGTGTTCTTAATACCTTCAGATTTTTGTTTGTAGAGCATTTACTTGACAGAGAGGTTGAATGAAGAAAGCTAGAATTCTAAATTGCTTCATAGCCATTGCCCCCTAAAGATGAGCAAAACATAAAAAGAAAGCATTTCAGAAGTTAAAACACGTGTCCATGAAGATACATGTTTTGATTCCCCCAAATTTCCAGGAAAACATTGTGTATGTAGTGCCAGAGACCCTGCATCACAAGTTCAACTTCAGTATTCAATAAGATCTGGTTGAATTAGAGAATTCCAAGTATGTGCCACGTCCCTGGCACCAGGCTAGGTGCAGGGGGAGGTGTTGCCAGGTGCAGCCTCTGCCCTCACCCAGGGGTGGGGAGCAGGAGAGCAGAGACTCAGCAGTTGGAACACCATGTGTTAAAGATTCTTTGAGAGAGACACACGGGGTGCAAGGAGGCACTTGGTGAATGAACGGAATCAGATGTTGCAGTGGGGGAACAACTTATTTTTTTTAAATCATCCAGTGTGGAAAGGCAATGAAAACCTGAACTAGTCTGGAAGCTCTCATAAGAAAAGTCTCTGAAATTTTTTGAGAAATCTCAGCAGACGCAGCAATACTTTTGTTATTCTCCTAGTTGGCAACACTGAGCAGATCTTGTGCCATATGCGTTGGGGAAGGGAAGGAAGAGAGCAAATGGAATCCTACTGAACAGAAGAGTCAGGGCTAAGCAGACAGCTCTGGGATAACAAAGGAAAGTTCCATGTCACAGGAGAGCGTGGACTTCGAGGAAGAGGCAGCAGAGATGACGGAGGGCGGCAGGAAGAGAGGCAGGCTCTCTGTCCCTCTCGCTGCCTGGGGTGCTGGGCTCAAGCCACAGTCTTATAGCATCCCTTCCCCCCCACGTTAATTAAACCCCAGTTTATCTCTAATTTAGCACTTAGTGTCCTATGGTTCAGTGACCCCTGGTTTCCTTTTACTTTTTAATCCTCATTTGGGGTTTAACTGGTAGTACAAACTTCTGGACTCACACAGAGAATTTCTCCCAGCCTGTGTGCAAGTGGAGGGGCCTGGGGTAGTGGGTCATGGCAGAAGATTTCCTCGATCCATAAACCCTCTCATCTGCCCTCCTGACAAGTGGAAGGCACCAAGATGGGTAAGAGTCTCACCCCACCAAGTGAGCTGTGGGAGACCCATGACATTCTTCACTTCTCTGTAACCGAGCTTAATTTTATGTGTTTTGTCCCTCATCCTGGCGGGTGTGTGAAACAATCTCAGGTAATTCAGTGTCTCTCCCTGCACTTCCTCTGGGGCTGTGGCTCTGTTCCAGGGGACTCTCGTGGTGCCAGAGCTAGTGTGAGCCGGGCTGCCCTCGGGCCCATTCAGCCTTGAGTCTCCATCCCCACAGGTCCCACCAGGGAGACTCCTCAGGCCTGGGCTGCTGGCCAGGGCCCAGGGCACATACAGCTGGCCCCTTCCTACTCCCCTCCTCGCAGCTCGGGGGAACTGAGGAGCGCTGAGAGGCTGGCCCAGGCTCATCTGCCCAGGCCTCCCACCAGCCATTTCAGCTCAAGTCCACCGTGAGGCCCAGGGCCTGAGTCTGGGGGACGTTGCTTCCTCCCCTGGCCACACTTCTGTCCCCAGACTCAGCATCCCCCAGTCTATCTAGAGCATCTACCTCTCCTGAGATTTCCTCTCCAGGACCCACATCAATATCTAGTTCTCTTCCTTCCCTCTTCAGAGTCTGTTGTCCACAGGCTGGGAGGTTCACAGGCTCTTCCAAAGCAGTTATTTGTGCCCAGTGTTCTTTCTCTTCTCCTCTGAGGGTGAACATCCTCATTCTGTGGTGTCACCATCACTCAGCGATGATGAGAATTGCGATTCCAGCTTCTGAAATGGGATGTCATGGAGGCAGGGGTGGCTGAGGTCGCAGGAAGTGCAAGAGAATGACACCTCAGTGAATATGTCACAGTATTATGTCCACACACAGCTTACACTGTTGAAAAGGACCTCAGAGTTTATCCACCCCAATTCCTCACCCCAGTTTAGCCCTTTCTATGTATCTAACACTTTAATGGCAGGTACCTCACCAGACGCTGGGATAACCCCTTTAGTGGCTGTCTGTCTCCTCTTTACCAAAGTCTCCCAGTCAGATTCTGCCCTGGGGTCCCACTCAACGGATCTCTTCCCTGTTCCCTTGATGTTCCTGGCCACCCAGGCTGCAGGTGAGCAGCCTGGAAAGGAACCACCCCTCCACCCTCAGGAGAAAGGCTTTGATTGGTCCTGGGCAAGGTAAGGCTGCAGCGCCCCCCAGAAGCCAGCTGGCCCGTTCCTGCTGTCTGCCCTCTTCTCTGATAAGCTTCACCTCACAGATTCCCCACCGGCACCTCCCCGCCATGGGGTGGGATTGGCTACGTGATATCAAGCCCGGCTGTGGACTCCTTTGTGCTGATTAGGCTTGGGCCTCTCACCAGGAGCGGCAGGCTGTCTAGGATAATGGGTCTGGCATTCTGAGCTCACATGTTTGACAAAAGCTCCTGAGATGATTTCAGCACACACCCAAGGGGAGAACTCTGCTAGGAGCAATTGTTAAGCCATTTACCAAATATAAAATTAATTAGAAGTGGAGGTAAAGTCTGTCACAGGCAGTGGGCTGTTAATTCTCAGCTTCTGTCAGCCTGAGTTTCCATTCTTTCACAGATACCTACCTTTTTCCCTTCCTCTCTCCTTCTGCCTGTCATTTTCTCCTTCTTTTTCTTCTTCCCTTTCTCAAACATTTATTGAGCTTCTGCTATGTGCCAGGCAGTGTGCTGGGTGCCAGACATACAAGGATGAATCAGACCCAAACTCTGGCCTGAAGGAGCTCACAGACAAGTGAATATAATATTGTAAGTGTTGGAGGTTGTATTAGTTGTTAATTGCTGTGTAACAAATTACTCCAAAATGTAGTGGCTTAAAAACCACACATTATCTTACAGTTTCTCAGGAATCTAGGTGTCACTTCGCTGGGTCCTCTGGCTCCAGGCCTCTCACCAGCTGACATTCAAGTGTTGGCCTGGGCAGCGGTCATCTCAAGGCTCAGCTGGGGGAAGATCCATTTCCAAACTCACTCACAAGCTCCCACATAGGTCAGCTCCTTGCTGGCTGTTGGCTGGAGGCTTCTCTCAGTTCCTTGCCATACGGTCCTCTCTGTGGAGGAGCTCATGACGTAGAGGCTGGCTTCCATCAGAGAGAGCAAGTAAGAGAGCAAGAGAGGGTGAGCAAGAGAGGATAGAAGGAAGCCGGAGTCTTTTTGTAAGCTAATCTTGAAGGTGGCATCCGATCACTCACTGTATTCTGTTTGTTAGAAGCAAGTTACTGAGTCCAGCCCACACTCAAAGGGAGGGGATTACATGAGGGTGTGAATACTGGAGGGAAGGGATGTTGGGGGATGTCAGAGGCTGTCTACCATGAAGGTGTTGCCATAATGTCTTTAAAAACATTTAAGTATCAGATCCCTTGGCTGAAACACAGTGAGTTAAAAATGTCAGTTACCCTTTTTTTTTTAAGATGCAATGAGGAAGACAGGTGAGAAAACTTAAGGAGCATTAGAATAAAGCCCCAAAGGTAGAATAAAGATGTTTCATTATTCCTGTTTCCTAACTTTGTGAAAATTTACATCTCTAATGGAGAATTGAGATAACCTCAGCAATCCTGTCTGACTGAGCATATTCCTCCCACCCATCCCCCCAAAAAGACCAGTGCCAGTGAGGCAAGTAGAGGATGGTCAACTGAATATTAAATATTAAGTTCAATAGTTGTCCCTATTTAGTTCCAGATAAACTAAGCCTCTACAGCTTGTGATGTATCTACTTTGACTCAATATGTTTTGTATTCATTTCCAAACAGCAAAACCTGCTGCCTTAAGAAGAATAGTAGCTCATACAAAATACCCAAATGAAAGATGTCCATTCAAGAATCTACCCTACAAGCCCTGTTATTATTCATTTACTGTGTCAGATGAGAGAAAGATTGAAGGCATTCCTAATTGGCTGCCTTGGGATAAGGCATTTGAAATGGAGTCGATTGATATTTCAGTATCTGTTCGACCTTATTTATAGGGACACATGTTTCATTCTAAAAGATTAATAATGTATCATACAAATGGATCCTGTGGTGAAATTTAAGACTTTTAAGAGTATATTCACACTTGGGCTATCATTTTTAAAGAAACAAATGCAGATTGGAAAGATCTAAATATTTTATACAGAACACATGACACATCACCAAAGAATCTACTATTTTTAATTTACATAAGTTGCCAGCATTGAATGAGACCCATGTCCTTAGATTCTAACTCAGACTCACAAGCATTAACACAGTGGCCCTGGAAAGCTCTCTAAGAGGTAGGTCACAGATGGTGGGACTGAGGTAAAGGGGATGTACCACTGCCTGGCTGGCGTCCTCACTCATGGTCAGTGCTCCACTTGCCTTCTTACAAGGCAGTTAGCTCTGTATGTGTTGACCTACTGTAAAGGTTCTTGTTCATTGAAGTACTGCAGCAAATTCATAGTGGAGGGCTTTTTTTTGGAAAAAAATAAAATCATATTTACTCTATAATTCAAAACTTAGAATCATGTTGCTAATTTTGTCAAGGAGTAAATTTGTCTCCACGATCAAAATTCAGTTTGGGAGGGCTTCCCTGGTGGCGCAGTGGTTGAGAGTCCGCCTGCTGATGCAGGGGACACGGGTTCGTGCCCCGGTCCGGGAGGATCCCACATGCCGCGGAGTGGCTGGGCCCGTGAGCCATGGCCGCTGAGCCTGTGTGTCCGGAGCCTGTGCTCCGCAACGGGAGAGGCCACAACAGTGAGAGGCCCGCGTACCGCAAAAAAGAAAAAAAAAAAAAATTCAGTTTGGGAGCATTCCATATAATGTACATGTTTTCTGATATTCATCTACAGTCACCTTTAGGGAGTTTGATTTTGAACCCTCAGAACCTCAGATATTGCATCAGATATTTCATTATTCTAAACTGCTTGCAATTTCACACTACAGAAGATGACCCTGAGTTAGAAAAACATGGAAACCTATCTTAATACATCACTTACAGAGGGGGTGAACGTGAGCATGAAAACTTTTCATTCTGCAAAACCAGTTTCCACAAGAGGCACATCAGGTGAGCCTAAGGTGGTAACCACAAAAAATAATTTAAATTCTGCCTTCATTTGTCAAATATGATAATTACTTCCAGAACTCATTTAAGTTTGTTTGTGTTATTTCCTTGACCACAGCAGGGATCAGCTGCCCAAGTTGCTGATGGTACAGGAGAGTCACAGAGGGGCTGGATGACATCGCAATCAGACACTAACTAAACCCGAGCTTTCTGATATTCATTCACTGCCTTTTATAAGCCCAGGAAGCTCCTAATTTTCAAATTTAGAAAGTAAGCAACTCTTCAAGCTCCCTTCCCCTGAGGTTTCCATGCAAATAATACAACAGAAAGCAGCACAAGTTAAATCTGTAATTAACTTGGGAATTTATAGTCACTGACCCCACAAAATACACATTGAGGTTCTAAATAAATTCCCTTACTGGCTGCACAAATTTCTGCAGAAATGTCCTTTACCACTGTAGAAAAGAAGGTCTCAAAGAGCAATATTTCTCTGAATTTTCCAGCAATGATGAAATCCCACAGAGACAGGACCATGTCGGAGCAGAAGTTATGTGGTGTCAGAAGTAGCTCCCAAGATGAATTTTTTTATCTTGTTGACTCTGTCTTACCAAGTTATAGCAATGAGGAGTTCCTTGAAATGCCCACTCAGTTAGCAGAATGCCTCTGGTGTGTTGTGATGTGGTGGGTGTTTTATTTGAAATGGTAGAGTGGAAGAAACAAAGTCCTAATGGCCAAAGTCATGAAATATGACTGTTTTCATGAGCATGTACTTACCACCCCCCACTTCTCTCTCTCTCTCTCTCCCCCCTCCCTCTCTCTCTCTCTTCCCCTCCCTCTCTCTCTGTCTCACACACACACACGCACGCATGCACGCACGCACACACGCATGCACGCCCTTGTTCTGAAGACTGGGTTCTGTTAACCAGGCTTGAATACATGCATGCTGGTTCTTAATAAAAATGCTGAAAGTTCTGAATCCTTTGGCTGGTCCAAGAAGAGGCTCATGCTGCAGAGTGGGAGCTTTCAAGTGGAGACATAGGTCAAAAAGAAAGTCATAATATCTGAGCTGTAGGGGGAAGTGTTATTTTTATGAGCTCCTCAAGAGTTCCATTTCTTGCTTCCTGTATGTTGTGTAATGTTTCATAAACCTAATGACTCTGCATTGTGTGTAGTATAAGATTCTTACTGTTTTTTCTTCTAGGCAATTTCACTTCTTAAAAAATCGCCAGAGCCTATTTGATGCTCAGAATACTGTTTGATGCTTTTATTTTTTTTTCTTTTGATGAGAACTCTTAAGATTTACTCTCTCAACAGCTTTCATATGTAGCATACAGCCGTGTTCGTTATATTTTTTCATGTTGTGCATTACATCTCTAGTACTTACTTATCTTACAACTGGAAGTTTGTACCTTTTGAGTATCTTCATCCAATTTCCCCTCCCCCTCTACCCCCTCACCCACCAGCCTCTGGTGACCACAAATCTGATCTCTTTTTCTATGAGTTTGTTTGCTTTGTGAGTATAATTGACCTACAACACTATGTTAGTTCCTATTACACAACATAATGATTTGATATTTCTACACAATGATCACCACAATAAGTTTAGTTACCATCTGTCACCATACAAAGATATTACACAATTATTGACTGTATTCCCCACACTGTACATTTCACTACTGTGATTCATTTATTTTTGCAACTGGAAGTTTGTACCTTTTAATCTCCCTCATCTATTTCTCCCCTCCCCCTAGTCTCCTCCCCTCTGACAGCCACCTGATTATTCTCTGATCTGTGACTGTGTTTCTGTTCTTTTATTTTTATTCCTTGGTTTTGTTTTTGAGATTCTACATATAAGTGAAATTTGCCTATCTCTGATTTGTTTCATTTGCCTTAATATCCTCTAGGTCCATCCATGTTGTTGCAAATGGCAAGATTTCATTCTTTATGGCCGAGTAATATATGTGTGTGTGTGTGTGTGTGTGGTGTGTGTGGTGTGTGTGTGTGTGTATATATATATATACACACACACACACACACACCACACACACACACACACACACACATATATATACACACCATATCTTCTTTACCCATTCATCTTTTGATAGACACTTAAGTTGCTTCCATATCTTGGCTATTGTAAATAATATTGCAATGAGTACAAGAGTACATATATCTTTTCTAATTAGTGTTTTCCTTTTTTCTAATAAATACCAAGGAGTGGAATTGCTGGATCATATAATAGTTCTATTTTTAATTTCGGGGGAAATCCCTACACGGTTTTCTATAAGTGGCTGCACCAATTTACATTCCTACCAACAGTGCATGAGGATTCCTTTTTCTCCACATCATCGCCAACACTTGTTATTTCTTCTCTTTTTGTTGATAGCCATTCTGACAGGTGTGAGAAGTTATCTCATTGTGGTTTTGAGTTGCATTTCCCTGATGATTAGTGATGTTGAGCATATTTTCATGTGCCTGTTGTCCATCCATATGTCTTCTTTGGAAAAATGTCTATTCAGATCCTCTGCCTATATTTTTAATCAGGTTGTTTGGTTTTTTTGATGTTGAGTTGTATGAGTTCTCTGTGTATTTTGGATATTAACTCCTTATCAGATATATCATTTGCAAATATCTTCTCTCATTCAATAGACAGCTTTTTCCCTTTGTGGATAGTTTCCTTCACTGTGCAAAAGCTTTAAACTTGATGTAGCCCCATTTGTTTATTTTTGCTTTTGTTTCCCTTGCCTGAGGAGACAGATCCAAAAAAATATTGCTAAGACCAATGTCAAAGAGCATACTGCCTAAGATTTCTTCTAGGAGTTTTATGGTTTCAGGTCTCTAATCTATTTTGAATTTATTTTTGTGCATGGTGGGAGAAAGTAGTCCAGTTTCATTCCTTTGCATGTAGCTGTCCAGTTTTCCAAACAGCATTTATTGAAGAGGCTGTCTTTTCTCCATTGTATATTCTTGCCTCCTTTCTTGTAGATTAATTGCTCATATAATGTGGGTTTATTTCTGGACTCTCTGTTCTGTTCCATTAATCTATGTGTCTGTTTGGGGCCAATACTCTCCGGTTTTGATGACTGTGAATTTGTAGTATAGTTTGAAATCAGGGATTTTTTTTTTAACATCTTTATTGGAGTATAATTGCTTTACAATGGTGTGTTAGTTTCTGCTGTATAACAAAGTGAATCAGCTATACATATACATATATCCCCATATCTCCTCCCTCTTGCTTCTCCCTCCCACCCCTCTAGGTGGTCATAAAGCACCAAGCTGATCTCCCTGTGCTATGCGGCTGCTTCCCACTAGCTATCTATTTTACATTTGGTAGTGTATATATGTCCATGCCACTCTCTTACTTCGTCCCAACTTACCATTCCCCCTCCCCATGTCCTCAAGTCCATTCTCTATGTCTGCATCTTTATTCCTGTCCTGCCCCTACGTTCTTAAGAATCTTTTTTTTTTTGTTTCCATATATATGTCTTAACATACGGTATTTGTTTTTCTCTTTCTGACTTACTGCACTCTGTATGACAGTCTTTAGGTCCATCCACCTCACTACAAATAACTCAATTTTGTTTTTTTTTATAGGTGAGTAATATTCCATTGTATATATGTGCCACATCTTCTTTATCCATTCATCTGTCGATGGACACTTAGGTTGCTTCCATGTCCTCGCTATTGTAAATAGTGCTGCAATGAATACTGTGGTACATGACTTTTTGAATTATGGTTTTCTCAGGGTATATGCCTAGAAGTGGGATTGCTGAGTCCTATGGTAGTTCTATTTTTAGTTTCTTAAGGAACCTCCATACTGTTCTCCATAGTGGCTGTACCAATTTACATTCCCACCAACAGTGCAAGAGGGTTCCCTTTTCTCCACACCCTCTCCAGCATTTATTGTTTGTAGATTTTTTGATGATGGCGATTCTCACTGGTGTGAAGTGATACCTCATTGTAGTTTTGATTTGCATTTCTCTAATGATTAGTTATGTTGAGCATCCTTTCATGACTTTGTTGGCAATCTGTATATCTTCTTTGGAGAAATGTCTATTTCGCTCTTCTGCCCATTTTTGGATGGGTTTGTTTGTTTTTTTGATATTGAGCTGCATGAGCTGCTTGTAAATTTTGGAGATTAATCCTTTGTCAATTGCTTTGTTTGCAAATATTTTCTCCCATTCTGAGGGTTGTCTTTTCATCTTGTTTATGGTTTCCTTTCCTGTGCAAAAGATTTTTGGTTTCATTAGGTCCCATTTGTTTATACTTGTTTTTATTTCCATTTCTCTACGAGGTGGGTCAAAAAAGATCTTGCTGTGATTTATGTCACAGAGTGTTCTGCCTATGTTTTCCTCTAAGAGTTTTATAGTGTCTGGCCTTACATTTAGGTCTTTAATCCGTTTTGAGTTTATTTTTGTGTATGGTGTTACGGAGTGTTCTAATTTCATTCTTTTACATGTAGCTGTCCAGTTTTCCCAGCACCACTTATTGAAAAGGCTGTCTTTGCTCCATTGTATATTCTTGCCTCTTTTGTCAAAGATAAGGTGACCATATGTGTGTGGGTTTATCTCTGGGCTTTCTATCCTGTTCCTTTGATCTATATTTCTGTTTTTGTGCCAGTACCATGCTGTTTTGAATACTGTAGGTTTGTAGTAGAGTCTGAAGTCTGGGAGCCTGATTTCTCCAGCTCTGTTTTTCTTTCTCAAGATTGCTTTGGCTATTCGGGGTCTTTAGCGTCTCCATAAAAATTGTGAAAGTTTTCGTTCTAGTTCTGTGAAAAATGCCATTGGTAGTTTGATAGAGATTGCATTCAATCTGTAGATTGCTTTGAGTAGTAGAGTCATTTTCACAATGTTGAATCTGCCAGTCCAAGAACATGGTATATCTCTCCATCTGTTGGTATCATCTTTAATTTCTTTCATTAGTGTCTTATAGTTTTCTGCATACAGGTCTTTTGTCTCCTTAGGTAGGCTTATTCCTAGGTATTTTATTCTTTTTGTTGCAATGGTAAATGGGAGTGTTTTCTTCATCTCTTTCAGATTTTTCATCATCAGTGTATAGGAATGCCAGAGATTTCTGTGCATTAATTTTGTATGCTGCTACTTTACCAATTCATTGATTAGCTCTAGTAGTTTTCTGGTAGCATCTTTAGAATTCTCTGTGTATAGTATCATGTCATCTGCAAACAGTGACAGTTTTACTTCTTCTTTTCCGATTTGGATTCCTTTTATTTCTTTCTCCTCTCTGATTGCTGTGGCTAAAACTTCCAAAAGTATGTTGAATAAGAGTGGTGAGAGTGGACAACCTTGTCTTGTTCCTGATCTTAGTGGAAGTAGTTTCAGTTTTTCACCATTGAGAATGATGTTGGCTGTGGGTTTGTCATTTATGGCCTTTATTATGTTGAGGTAGGTTCCCTCTATGCCTACTTTCTGGAGGATTTTTATCATAAATGGGTGTTGATTTTGTCGAAAGCTTTTTCTGCACATATTGAGATGATCATATGGTTTTTCTCCTTCTGTTGGTTAATATGGTTTATCACATTGATTTGCATATACTTAAGAATCCTTGCATTCCTGGGATAAACGCCACTTGATCATAGTGTATGATCCTTTTAATGTGCTGTTGGATTCTGTTTGCTAGTATTTTGTTGAGGATTTTTGCATCTATGTTCATCAGTGATATTGGCCTGTAGTTTTCTTTCTTTGTGACATCTTTGTCTGGTGTTGGTATCAGGGTGATGGTGGCCTCGTAGACTGAGTTAGGGAGTGTTCCTCCCTCTGCTATATTTTGGAAGAGTTTGAGAAGGATAGGTGTTAGCTCTTCTCTAAATGTTTGATAGAATTCACCTGTGAAGCCATCTGGTCCTGGGCTTTTGTTTGTTGGAAGATTTTTAATCACAGTTTCAATTTCAGTGCTTGTGATTGGTCTGTTTATATTTTCTATTTCTTCCTGTTTCAGTCTCGGAAGGTTGTGCTTTTCTAAGAATTTGTCCATTTTTTCCAGGTTGTCCATTTTATTGGCATATAGTTGCTTGTAGTAATCTCTCATGATCCTTTGTATTTCTGCAGTGTCAGTTGTTACTTCTCCTTTTTCATTTCTAATTCTATTGATTTGAGTCTTCTCCTCTTTTTTTCTTGATGAGTCTGGCTAATGGTTTATCAATCTTGTTTTTCTTCTCAAAGAACCAGCTTTTAGTTTTATTGATCTTTGCTATTGTGTCCTTCATTACTTTTTCATGTATTTATGATCTGATTTTTATGATTTCTTTCTTTCTGCTACCTTTGGGGTTTTATGGTTCTTCTTTCTCCAATTGCTTTAGTTGTAAGGTTAGGTTGTTTATTTGAGATGTTTCTTGTTTCTTGAGATACGGTTGTATTGCTATAAACTTCCCTTTTAGAACTGCTTTTGCTGCATCCCATAGGTTTTGGGTCATTGTGTTTTCATTGTCATTTTTTTCTAGGTATTTTTTGATTTCCTCTTTGGTTTCTTCAGTGATCTCTTGGTTATTTAGTAATGTATTGCTTAACGTCCATGTGTTTTGCAGTTTTTTACAGATCATTTCCTGTAGTTGATATCTAGTCACATAGCTTTGTGGTCAGAAAAGATACTTGATACAATTTCAATTTTCTTAAATTTACCAAGGCTTGATTTGTGACCCACGATATGATCTATCCTGGAGAATGTTCCATGAGCACTTGAGAAGAAAGTGTATTCTGTTGTTTTTGGATGGAATGTCATTTAAATATCAATTACGTCCATCTCGTCTAATATATCATTTAAAGCTTGTGTTTCCTTATTTTCATTTTGGATGATCTGTCCATTGGTGAAAGTGGGGTGCTAAAGTCCCCTACTATGATTGTGTTACTGTCGATTTCCCCTTTTATGGCTGTTAACATTTTCCTTATGTATTGAGGTGCTCCTATGTTGGGTGCATAAATATTTACAATTGTTATATCTTCTTCTTGGATTGATCTCTTGATCATTATGTAGTGTCCTTCTTTGTCTCTTGTAATAGTCTTTATTTTAAAGTCTATTTGTCTGATATGAGAATTGCTACTCCAGCTTTCTTTTGATTTCCATTTGCATGGAATTTCTTTTCCATTCCCTCACTTTCAGTCTGTATGTGTCCCTAGGTCTGAAGTGGGTCTCCTGTAGACAGCATATATATGGGTCTTGTTTTTCTATCCATTCAGTCATCTATGTCTTTTGGTAGGAGCATTTAATACATTTACATTTAAGGTAATTATTGGTATGTATGTTCCTGTTACCATTTTCTTAATTGTTTTGGGTTTGTTATTGTAGGTCTTTTCCTTCTCTTGTGTTACCTGCCTAGAGAAGTTCCTTTAGCATTGGTTGTAAAACTGGTTTGGTGGTGCTGAATTCTCTTAGCTTTTACTTATCTGTATAGATTTTAATTTCTCCGACAAATCTGAATGAGATCCTTGCTGGGTAGAGTAATCTGGTTGTAGGTTTTTCCCTTTCATCACCTTAAATATGTCCTGCCACACCCTTCTGGCTTTCAGAGTTTCTGCTGAAAGATCAGCTCTTAACCTTATGAGGATTCCCTTGTATGTTATTTGTTGTTTTTCCCTTGCTGCTTTTAATATTCTTTCTTTGCATTTAATTTTTGATAGTTTGATTAGTATGTGTCTTTGCATGTTTCTCCTTGGATTTATCCTGTATGGGACTCTATGTGCTTCCTGCACTTGATTGACTATTTCCTTTCCCATATTAGGGAAGTTTTCAACTATAATCTCTTGGAGTATTTTCTCAGACCCTTTCTTTTCCTCTTTTTTGTTCTGTGACCCCCATAATTTGAATGTTGGTGCATTTAACGTTGTTCCAGAGGTCTCTGAGACTGTCCTCAATTCTTTTCATTCTTTTTCTTTATTCTGCTCTGCGGTAGTTATGTACGCTATTTTATCTTCCAGGTCACTTATCCATTCTTCTACCCTAGTTATTCTGCCATTGATTCTTCCTAGAGAATTTTTAATTTCATTTATTGTGTTGTTCATCATTGTTTGGTCTTTAGTTCTTCTAGGTCCTTGTTAAACGTTTCTTGTATTTTCTCCATTCTATTTCCATGATTTTGGATCATCTTTACTATCATTACTCTGAATTCTTTTTCAGGTAGACTGCCTATTTCCTCGTCATTGTTTGGTCTGGTGGGTTTTTACCTTGCTCCTTCATGTGCTGCATATTTCTCTGTCTTCTCATTTTGCTTAACTTACTGTGTTTGGAGTCTCTCTTCACAGCTGCGGGTTCGTAGTTCCCATTGTTTTTGGTGTCTGTCCCCAGTGGCTCAGGTTGGTTCAGTGGGTTGTGTAGGCTTCCTGGTGGAGGGGACTAGTGCCTGTGTTCTGGTGGATGAGGCTGGATCTTGTCTTTCTGGTGGGCAGGTCTATGTCTGGTGGTGTGTTTTGGGGTGTCTGTGACCTTATTATGATTTTAGGCAGCCTCTCTGCTAATGGGTGGGGTTGTTTTCCTGTTTTGCTATTTGTTTGGCATAGGGTGTCCAGCACTGGAGCTTGCTGGTCATTGAGTTCAGCTGGGTCTTAGCGTTGAGACAGAGATCTCTGGGAGAGCTCTTGCTGATTTGTATTACGTGGGACCAGAAGGTCTCTCTGGTGGTCCAATGTCCTGAACTCGTCTCTCCAACCTCAGAGACTTAGGCCTGAAACCTGGCCGGAGCACCAAGACCCTGTCAGCCACATGGCCAGGTACATGGGGGGTTTCTTGCCTTTTGGGAAGTCTGAGGTCTTCTTCCAGCATTCAGTAGGTGTTCTGTAGGGGTTTTTCCACATGTAGATGTATTGTTGATGTATTTGTGGGAAGGAAGGTGATCTCCATGTCTTATTCCTCCGTCATCTTGAAGTTACCCCTGAAATCAGGGATATGTATACTTCCAGCTTTGTTCTTTTTTCTCAAGATTGTTTTGGCTATTCTGGATCTTTTGTGTTTCCATACAGATTTTAGAATTATTTGTTTTAGTTCATGAAAAATGCCATTGACATTTTGATAGGGATTGGAAAATTTAATAATATAAGAAATACAGTTTCTCAGTTGCATTAGCTACATTTCAAGTGAACGATAGCCACATGTGGCTAGTAGCTACCCTATTAGACAGCACAGGTTTAGAACAATGAATCTTTTCACCATTTCAGCCATCATGAATCTCCCAGTGAATGGACTTATTTTAAAGGATTAGAACTTTTGGCAAAATGAGGCTTAAGAACTTTTCCTGATTATTCCATATCATCCCTTCACTTAAATCAAACCAACACCATCGATAAATGAAAACCCCCAAGTCAAAGGTCATGACATAATTTTGGTTGGTCATTTCTGTCCCTCCATCTGCCAACAGCTGTCCAGAGTCAGATAAGCTCCATTCTCCTATGAGGTCTGCATTTTAGGGGAAGGGAGAGAGGGAACTGTGCTCTGGACCCTGCACAGGATACCAGAAAGGCCAGAGGAGGAGCCCAGAGGAAGCTGAGGCCCTGCTCACCTCACTGTGTTCTCACCTCCTGCAGTGCCTGTCCATTTCCTTCCCTCATGGTGCCTTTCTGCCACTGCAAACAAGCTTATAACAACTTGGACCTCTGAAATTTCCTTGGAAGTCCCTTGGGAAGTGCTAGAAGTTTTCACACAAATTAGAAACTACTGCATATACCAGTGGAAATGATTACAATTTTGGTTTTCCTTGATTTTTTTTCCCAATTTTTTGGAAGAAAGAGCCTGAGCCAGCCTTTGGGTCAGACTTCCACTCCCCAACTTCCCACCTGTGTGGCCTCCCATGAGAAAAGATGGCTTAGTTTCCCCATGGTAAAACATGGTTTCGATGAGAATAAAATTAGCCAGTATTTAAAATACTTCTCAGGAGATCTGATGGATGAAAAGTCCTCAAGAAACAATAGAGCTTATCATTATTGTTTTAGACTATGACCACTTACAAAGTTTATCAACAAAGAACTATATAACCACTATGCACAAAATATGAGTATTTTAAGGGCAGTGCATTCTACAGTACTCAAAAGAGAAAATGCCTTGTATGATGTGGCAAAAAAAAAAAAAAAAAAAAAATCTTGCACTTATTTCATATGAATGTACCTAGCAGCAACACCATTCCAATTCCATTCTGAAGAAGAGTATATATTACCTGTAAACCTTCTTTCAAAATTGGATTGAATCGTTCTGTTGGTGTGCATTAAAAATGATTGCAGCTCCTTGCATTGCAGAAAAATAAAAATTCTGCCAGTGGTCACTCTGATTTTCTCTGTGAACTCATGACTTTTTCCTTTTTTTTTTTTTTTTTTTAAAGTTTTATTTATTTTTGGCTGCGTTGGGTCTTCGTTGCTGAGTGTGGACTTTCTCTAGTTGTGGCAAGTGGGGGCAACTCTTCATTGCGGTGCATGGGCTTCTCATTGCGGTAGCTTCTCTTGTTGCAGAGCACGGGCTCTAGGCACGCGGGCTTCAGTAGTTGCAGCATGCGGGTTCTAGAGCACAGGCTCAGTAGCTGTGGTGCACAGGCTTAGTTGCTCCGCAGCATGTGGGATCTTCCTGGACCAGGGGTTGAACCCATGTCCCCTGCGTTGGCAGGCAGATTCTTATCCACTGTGCCACTAGGGAAGTCCAACTTATTCCATTTTTGCCAATTTCTTCTCTCCTCAGCTTCCTAGCCAGCACCCTATGGTATCACGGGCCTCAGGTCTGGCTCGGAAGGGACATAAGAGGCCCAGCTTCTATAGCTCTAAGAGAATTTGTGATGACCTTACACCTTGTCCTTCCTCTCCCATAACACGCTGCCATTGGTTTTTAAAGGGATTTCAAAAGGTGAAGCCCTGTGAATAAGCAGTGATTTCCCTCTAGCTCATCAGCTCAGATCAGTGGGCCCTTATTACCTTGAGATTAGAAAGGTCAGTGACCTTCAACCAAGATCCAAGAGGACAAAAATGAGCAAGGACACCAGGAAAGCGACGAATGATTTGCTTATGTAACACTGAGGAAATGATCACCATGGTGTATGTGAACCATTATGTGAATTTATGCCATCTGCAAATGATCAGATTAGATAGAAGTTGTGCATCACCATGTTATGCAATTCATAGAGTGTGTCATTATAGATTCTATTTTTGAGCAACATCCTGAGACACTTAACAGATATTTAGCTGCAATAAACTTTCTATAGATTTGTCATAGAAAAAAGTAAAACTGAGAATGTTACCTTAGAGGCAAACATGGTGTAGAAAACGCCTTGGAAAATACAAGTTTGTATCCTATCCTCCCACGTGCTGGTGGTGACCTTGAGCAAGTCATTTTACCTCATTGAAGCCTCAGTTCCTCATGTAAATGAGCATCAAAATAACTACACCATGGTGTTTGTGTGAGGATTAAACAAAATAACAAATGTGGTTTCCAGAGCTATTCTTAACCTCAAGTGTTTGGGTGATGTTTATTTTAAACATATATAATTTTATTTAACATGAGAAAGTGTTCATAATATGTTAAATGAAAACAATAGATTACCATATTATTCATAAGATAATCTAAATTTTGTAATTAGATATTCACATCACGGTATCCAGCATGAATTTCTCCCTCAGGCTCTGGATTTGTACCTGCAACTGCCCACTTGACATCTCTGCTTGGATCTTAGACTTGCCGTGTCAAAAACCAAACTCCTGACTCCCCAACCCCACCCAACCTGCCTTTCATCCAGCATTCTCCATCTCAATTAATGACAGTTAATTTCCTCCATCCTCTTAGTTGCAAAAGCCAAAACTTGGGAATAATTCTTGGCTCTTCTTTCAAAATATATCCAAATTCCGACTGTTCCTCGCCTCCTCCACTGCTGCCGTCCAACTCAACTCCCATCCCTCCCCTGGGTTACTGCCATGGCCTCCTAACTGGTCCTAATGCTATTGCCCTTACACAGCCTACTTGCAACCCAGCAGACAGAAGGATTCTTTTAAACCCTAAGTTATTTCATGTCACTGTTCTGTGTAGAACTCTCCAGTGCCTCTCCATCCACTCAGAGTCAAAGGCAAAGCCCTTACAGTGGTCCAACAAAGCCCTACCTGATCTGGCACTCCCAACTCCACAATCCTTCCTGGCCCTCTTCATTCTTCCTGCCTCTGCTCACTCTCCTCCTGCCACATGGGCCTCTTGGATGTTCCTGACACAGACCAAGTCCACTCATGCTCCAGCGCCTTGTACCTGCATTTACCTGCCTGTTCTTCCCCAGCCAACTGCATGACTACCCCTTCACCACTTTCAGGTCTCATCTCTCAGAGAGCACCTTCTCAGTGAGGTCTTCACAGCTCCCTATTTCATATAGCCACCCCACCCCTACCCTGTACTCCCCATCCCCCTTCCCTGCATTTTTATTCATGAAACTTCTCACCATTTGACATTACTAACACTTGGTGTGTGTATATGTGTGTATGTATGTGCATATATGTATACACACACAAGCATATGTGTAATTTGTTTATTTGTTCATTGTCAGACAGTCCCCAGTAGCATATAAGCTCCATGAGGGCAGGGATCTCTGTTTATCACTGCTATAGCCCCACTACTCAGAATGGTGCCTGGCACAGAGAAGGCTCTGAATAAATATTTTTGGAGTAAGTAAGTGAATTATTTAGCTGTATTTATTAAACAAATGTTTTTGAACCCCCACCCTGTGCCAAGTGTTGTTCCAGGAGGTTGAAATACCACAGTAAATAGACAAACTGTTCTTACAGAGCCTTATCTATCTATCTATCAACTATCTATCTCTACCTGTACTTGTATCTATATATCTGTATATGTATACCTACATATATCTGTCTGTTTGTCTATCTATCTATCTATTTACCTACTTATCAAACACTGGAAGATATATAGTGATGGGATTATGGGTGATTTTCCATATTTGTGCCCTTCCGTACTTTCTAAGTTTTCTAAGTTGATGGGTGATTGCTAATCAGAAACAACTACGTGGGTAGGAAAGAGGAGTGAAGGAACAGTTAAATGCAGAGGAAAACCTATCGTGTGCTCATGTGAACTCAGTCAAACATCCGACGAAGTATCAAACCTTTGTATTCCTGGTTGGTTGGTTTGTTTGTTTTGGCTGTGCGGCTTGTGGGATTTCAGTTCCCTGACCAGGGATTAAACCTGGGCCACAGCAGTGAAAGCCAGAATCCTAACCACTAGGCAACCAGGGAACACTCTCCTGCTGTTTTTGAAGCAATTGTGACATTGAAATTAAGAGCAAGATTGCTGGGGACAAATTGTCTAGGTTTTAATCCTTACTGGTTACATGACCTTAATTAAGCACTCTCTGTAGTTGTTTCCTCATCTGAAATTGGAAATAATAATAGTATCTACTTTATAGGTTCATGTGAGGATTGAGTTAATACATGTAAAGTACTTAGAAAAGTACACAACACAGAACTAATAATCAGTGATACACACTATTATTGTTTTGTTGGCATTATAGTTATCTTTATTATTATTGAATAAAGGGGGGGATATTTATTCTCCAGACCATTTCATTTAATTATGCATCCACTGGCTCCTAGAAAAAAATACTGCTTAGAATTTTACTCTCACACACAAATTTGAACAACTTATTCACAGTAATGTCTTCTGCTGGTAAATTCCTTGGGAACTAAAGAACAATTCTTAGAATAGGAGCAGTCCACCCTCAGGAGTCCAGTTCAGCTCTTTGAACTGTCTCAGACACGGTCTGTGGCAGCCGATTTTCTGATCATGTGAGTGGAGAGTCAGGATACCGTCTCCCGAGCTGCCACAGAAAGAGCAGTGACAGTGAATCTGTGTAATTGGCACTCCAGTGTGAATGCCTGGATGCTCAAGGTGAAGCTAGTTATATTAACTAGAGAAACACTATGTTGTCTCAGAAAAAATAATTGATTTAACCCCAGATCACATTTAAGATTTATAACACTACTATGTATCAGGTGAATATAGGTAACTCTTTGAGAAACTTATTTAAATGCCCCATAGTTTGACAAGTGGTTATACCTTATTAAGTTCAACCTTGCAGGTTTTAGTACTTCAGTACTTTAGTAATTATTTATTTGTTCATTTGTTTGTGCTTCTCTGACTGTATGTCCAGCCCAAACCAATTATATTATTATTTGAAAATGTTTTCATTTAGCATTTTGTTATACTTATTTACAAATAATCCAATTAAGCTGATCAAACATAGTGCTTATTACAGGAAGTAAGTGTTAAGATATCTGTGAATTCTACACTTCAGCAGTTATTTTTATTATAGTTAGGGATGTTTACAAGTGTAGGGGAGGAAAAATGTTCCTCCTACCCTTTTAGATTCTGTGACTGGTCTAACAATAAAAATTGGCTTACGACAGATTACAGGAGAAAAACAAATTTAGTTTTGTACATACAGGAGCCATAAAAATATGAGACCCAAAGGCAGTCCAGCAGTTAAGGCTTATATTCCATCCTGAGCTAAGGAAAGGGATGGGGGCTTGGGGCTTCAAAGGGGAGGAGGGTAATTCACAGAAAGTTAAGAAAAGCAAATGTTTATCCTGTCATGCAGGTTAAGTCTTCCAGATAAAAAAATACCTCTGGTATTAGCTCCTTTTCTGGGCCAGGCCCACTATCTAAATTCTTTTAGACAGTTAAGAGAGAAGTAAGAGTTTTTCCTGAGTCTGCTGGGTCTTCATTGTTTCAGCTCAAAATAATCCATGTGCCAAAGTGCCACATTTTGGGGTGGCATAAACTGCTCCCCTTTGCAAGGCAACTTCATAATATGGTACAAAATCTCAACATTAACCCATGTCCTCCAAGACTAGGATGCTCCAAGGCAAGACTTCACGACTGCATTCCCATTTCAACAGCTAAACAGAAGTGACAAACTTCAAGTCCATTGCAATAGCCTAGGTGCGCTTTGCTTATATACTTGACATTTGAACGCTTATTTTCTCTCTGTTCCACACAATACTTAGCACTCTCTCTGTCACTACCTGCTCAATTCTTGTAATTTTAAGAGCCATGCCAGGGTAGCATGCCAAAGAGGGTACAGAATTACCAGTCTGAAGGAAGTATCAGGCAATCTGTTCCATTCCTCTGGTTTCAGGCTGGGTTGGACAATTAAGAGTCTAAACTTGCACAGTCCTTTACCTTCTTCTGAGCAATTGAGATGTTGCATGATAAATGAGGTGTATTTGTTTATTTTTTATTTATTTATTTTTGCGGTACACGGGCCTCTCACTGCTGTGGCCTCTCCCATTGCGGAGCACAGGCTCCGGACGTGCAGGCTCAGCGGCCATGGCTCACTGGCCCAGCCGCTCCGCGGCACGCGGGATCCTCCCGGACCGGGGCATGAACCCGCGTCCCCTGCATCGGCAGGCGGACTCTCAACCACTGCGCCACCAGGGAAGCCCAAATGAGGTGTATTTGAACACCAATGTAGAGTGCTTAATTCTAGTTAAGCTCAGTCCATTTTTCATGTCAGCAGCTCTCCCCTTAGACCTCAGCTGAGCATGAATCCAAGTCCTTTGATGAATATCAAATGATCATCAGCTCATGACAACATGTATTAGGAATCAATCTGGAGTATGTGCCTCTCAGCACAGAATCGATGATACCTGTGGGTGATTTAAAGCTGCAACGCAAATAAACATAGCCATCTGAATGCGAAAAAGAAGCAATATTCAAAAATCTGTTTCATTAAAAGTCCCTTTGTACTTAACTATCAGAGAAGGTGTGTCCAAGGAGAGATCATGGGAAGGACAACACCCAGGAAGGAGGTAGAATCAAAGCTAAATATCAAACACAATCCATTAGTGATGAAAATGTGGATTGTCCTCTCCTGAAATGAAGTATAATAGTTACTTGAGGGACTTAGACCAGAGCTGTGGAAAGGAAGAGGAAATTCAGGGTTTTTCTAATGTTTGTTGTCCCAGAGACAGGAAGCTTGCCCCAAACCTAGGCTGTATAGTAAAAGAGTTAAAGAGCAGGGCTGTGGACTAACATGGCCTGGGTTCATATCCTGCCTCTACCAGTTACTGTGTGATCCCAGTCAGTTTGCCAAAGTTCTTGGTTTCCCATTTGTTAAATGGGAAAAACGTAGTCAGTGGTAGCAATGGTACCTACTTCATAAGGGGGTTGGGATGCTTAATGATAGAACATGTGTAAGGGGCCTGGTACATAAATAGTGTCAATAACCATTGGTTTCTTTTCTCTGTATAGAGTAGAATAGGAGACAAATGAGGGCAAGAGGCTCATCTTCCTCCTGACCTCAGGAAGATGCTTATTGCCATTAAAATTCCCTTAGCCCCACAAAATGTCAGCTACATTATTCAGGCAATTTTAATCCCCCCAGATTCTCCCTTTCCAATACAACTCTCCTAGCTTTGCACCCCTTTTCAGTGTTCGCTCTTATGCATCCATATTTTTTCACAATTGTTATCATAGTGACTGCATGCTTTTATATTTGGATATTTCCTTTTTATTTTCCTTTGAGTCTAGGCTCCTGCTGGACCACCTTGTGCTCTTTTGTCTGCTGTGACTTGGGAAGTGACTTGGGGGCCAGGACGAATCAAGCTATTTTGTCAGGAAGAGCCTGAGCCCTTTCATCTTGAATTTCAACTCCTGATTGCTCACAATCTTTCAAAGCATTTAGCCCCAGCCTCACCCTTCCCAAAATGAATTAAAATAGACAAGGTCCCACCTCCAAGAGTTTACAATCTTGTACATTCCAAACGGATGCAGACCAGACATGACCCAGGCAAACAAGTTTTGAAAAATTGCAGAAATTAAATTGTATGTGCAGACTGAGAAAGCACAAAGGGTGAACACACTTCCAGCCTAGCAGGGTGGGCTTACTGTTCAGAAAGGCTGGGGCAGGAGGGGGAAATGCTCCTCTTCCAAGCTTTTCTCTTCCTCTCTGTTGAACACTTCGTATTTTGTTCTATACTTGGCCTCTGACATAAAAGTTAATGAAAGATAGAAGTTCTTAGCCCTCAAGAACATGCATGCAATATGGCATTTTCATGAATACTGAAGATGGAAAATAGAAAATATTTATGGTCTACAGTTTCTCTTTTGAGACTATATGTTCCCTCCTCTTCTCCTATCATGTTTAAAATAAATGACAGGATGAGAAGAGGGTAGACTTTGAATAACTGAGCAGAAATTGAAACTGTAGAAGGATAATGCTAGAGGATGGTGGAGGGAGAAAATATGGAATCATGACTTAGTCACTGATTTGTGGTTTGTCTCCTATGCTGAAACATGAACTCCTTAATAGTAAGGATACTGGCAGCCTTATCCAAGTTCCATGCACCTAGAAGAGGGCTGGTCCACAGTAAGTGCTCAATAGACATCCATTAAAAAATAAGAAAATAGAGAACAGAATTTTGACCTCCTGAGGTTGCGGGGTTAATGAAGTTGTGCATGATAGCCTCCCCCCTGCCCCTCCCTGGAATATGGAAAGTATACCAATGCAGCATCCAGCTCTCAGCAGCCCTAATATCTTCTAAGGTCACTTGAGGGAAAACTCCAAATCAGGATTTGAGAATTCCCAGCATCTCGTTCTTTAAATTAACGGGAGGAGCACTCCAGAGCCTGCAGCAAAGACTGCCGCACTGCCACCTGAGCCCACATTTAAAGCTATAATTTGGAATCATTACCTAGTTAGAAGGGGAATCCAGTATCTCTGCATCTTAATTGTGTTTTATTAACATTCAAATAGGAAACCCCTTTGCTCACTGTGAACTTTCATGCAGCATATAGGTTGTGTGTGTCTCATTTTAAAGTCTTAACAGCATTTACATTTAAACCACATGGCTCTCAAGAATAATATTATTTAGCTACTGAGAATAAGCATATAGTTAGCAGAAGGAAGGGACGTGGTCCCTGGAGTATTTTGAGAAACCTGCAAGGGAAGCAGAGAGCCTTAACCGTGTCGTTGTGGCGAATCCAATACCTGGGCAGGTTGATTAGATTCTTGAATTTAAATGGAAAAATTTTAGAGATTTCTGTAGTTCATAAAAGTTCTTTGCATGAATGGTAAGTGCCCTTAACAGTTCCCCTCCCCAGTAAGTGGCATCTCAGAGCCATCTGACCGCCTTAACACAAATCATCTATTTATAAAAAGAAGCTGTCTGGAGAATATGAAAAATCAATTCCCCCCTCAAAAATTGCAGCTGGTGTTATTTTAGTACTTGGCAATTTTGTGGAGACACTTCATTTTCCTTAACAAATTGCCAAATGGAAATGGCTATAGCACAATACCATGAAGGCATAAGAGGGACCCAGTGTTTAGCCCCTCTAGCTCCCTGCTTCCAACACTATGGACAAATAAACCAGAAATGTGAAGGAACTTTGTCATAATTCATCTACAAAGCTAGGAGATCTTCCCCCCTTCCCTTTTTTTGAAAGTTGAAGATCTTTTAACAAAAAATGGACAAGACAAAATTTTTGATGCAAAGTTTCCCTACAAAATTTCCCTTTCCCTACCCTGAACCCCGGGGCTCAACAATTCTCCTTTCCTCACCAAAACTCTTTCAAGGTTGTGTTTGTGTGTGTGCTTGGTTAGTTACACCTAAGCTCTAACTGTGAAATGAAAGGCTCTAGTACTTACGGGTATCATGAAAACAGATGGGATGGGAGCAGGATAAGTTGCCAAATTTAGCAAAAAAAAAAACAACCCACAGTTACTTTTAAATTTGGATCTCAGATAAATCACCAATAATTTTTCAGTATAAGTATCCTGCATGTAATACTTTGGACATACTTATACTTAAATAATTATCCATCATTTGTCTGAAATTCAAATTTAGCCAGGCATCCTCCATATTATCTGGCAACCCCTAGGAGGAACAGTGCCCTGTGCCCCTGAAACCTTAGTGAGTCCATCTGTACGTAAACAGACCTGGTCAGCCACCCAAGGAGGGCCAGAGTGTCTTCTGATGAAGACCCTCTGTTGTCTTCTACTACTCTTTGTTGTTGTTGTTTGAAGAGAGTGTCACCCTTTGCTTTTTTATCTTTATTTGCAAATAAAGTTTGCCTTGGAAAGCAGCTCAGTAGAATAGAAAGGGCACCCATCTTGGCAACAACACCTCCTAGATGTAATTCCCACTCTGACATTTATTTGCAGTGTCACCTCAGACTAATTAACTTAGGGATGATAAATACCTGTTCTGCACACCTCCCAGGTGGGAGTGAGAATTAAAAGGAAAAATAAAGTTACTAACACAATGCCCAGTATACAAGACGTTGCACAATCTGCTCCTTAGCAAAGAAAATGCAGGAATTACTATGTCTCCAAACCTCTTGGTATAGCACTGATGGGTAGTTTTTCCTTCTACAGCTCTTTCTTTGTTTCTTTCTTTAATATTTCTGTTGATGTATAATTTATATGTGGTAAAGTACACAAGTATTCAACGTTCAGCTTGATAAATTTTTTCATCTGTGTATGCTCCTGGAGCACAGATCAGGCAGATCAAGATCTAACAACATTTCCATCTCCCCAGAAACTTTCCTCATACATCTTCCCAGTCAGTACCACCTCCCCAGAGATAACCGCTATCCTGATTTCTTCTACCACAGATTAGTTTTCCTGTTCTGAAAGTTCACATAAATGAAAGCAAACAGAATGTATCCTTTTGGGTTTGGCTTCTTTCGCATAACATTACATGTCTGAGGGCTTCCCTGGTGGCGCAGTGGTTGAGAGTCCGCCTGCCGATGCAGGGGACGTGGGTTCGTGCCCCGGTCTGGGAAGATCCCACGTGCCGCGGAACAGCTGGGCCCGTGAGCCATGGCCGCTGAGCCTGCGCGTCCGGAGCCTGTGCTCCGCAACGGGAGAGGCCACAACAGTGAGAGGCCCACATACCGCAAAAACAAAAAAACAAAAACATTACATGTCTGAGATTCATCTGTACTGTTGTGTCTATCAGTGGTTTGATGTTTTTCATTCCAGTATGACATTCCATTATATGAATATACCATGGTTTACTTACTCATTTTATTGTTGATGGATATTAGGGTTGTTTCCATTGAATTATTATTAATAAAGCCACCCACCATGAACATTCTTGTTTATGTATTTTTGTGAGCAGACGTATTCGTTTCTTTAAGATGCATAGGAGTAGAATAGCTGGGGCATAAGATATCTACGTGCTCACTCTTTCAAACTCCAGGTGGAACAGAAGTGCACAGCTTGCATTGTAAAATTCAAATTTTTTTTTTAAAAAAGAGGGAGGTAGGGAAGAATTAAATAATTCTAGAAGGAACTGCTAGCCTAGTTCCTTCACCAAACCTCACCATATGAAGGTGCATGCTTTAAACTCACATTTCACTATAGGAGAAGCCCCTGGATTTACAGGGAGGAGCTTCTTTGACACAGTTCAGAAAACAGAATCCACAGAGAATCTTGGGACTTATACCCTTAGTCACATAGGAGGGATGTAGTTAATTTAAGTTTAAACAAATATCATTAAATTAAAAGTGGTAGTTTTGCCTTACGTAAAATTTATCTTCCAACTTTCACATTCGTCCTTCATCGATCTTAACAATATTTTTGTCAGTTCTCGAGTTGCTCTGTCACATCATAGCAGATTAACTCTTAGAAAAAAAAATCAGTATTTTACAGACAAGGTTTTAAAAGTCAAAGATACACTAAATATCATTAAAGTTGTTTCCACGTTGGAAAGAAAAAATATATTGAATTTTATGCAAAATAAAGTTTTCATAAACAGGGACAATATAATGAGTTCACTTTGAATTCCCTTGGGCAGTTTGTGCCTCTTACTGCAATTTCCCTGTATAGGGATAAAATTCTCCCTCCTGTTAGGACAGTGAGTGCTGCTGCATTTTCGGCACTAGGAGGGGTGGGGCAGTTGACCTTGAGCTGGATCACCACTTGCAGTCATCCACTACTGAGATTATTACTAATCCACACAGGTCTGGGCTGTTGGAACTACTCAGGTAAGGAGGCTTGTGGGGGAACAAGGTCAGGGAGCAGAAGTGAAGACCAAAACACTATTATTATTTATTAGACGTCTTTCTAATAAAACTCCAAAAAGTTAAGAACAGGGTTGTAAAGTAAAATCATTTGTAAGTTGTTGTGAAATGTATTATTCTGCCTAAAAACGTATTTCTTTAAATGTATAATTAAAAAAAATTTTCTTTGAAGTATAGTTGATTTACAATATTGTGTTAGTTTCAGGTATACAGCAAAGTGATTCAGTTATATACATAGAATATATATAAAATATATATAAAAGAATATATCTATTCTTTTTCAGATTCTTTTCCATTATAGGTTATTACAAGACATTGAATGTAGTTCCCTGTGCTGCTGTATACTAAATTGTTGTTGTTTATCTGTTTTATATGTGGTAGTGTGTACCTGTTAATCCCATACTCCTGATTTATCCCTCCCCCACCTTTCTGCTTTGGTAACTGTAAGTGTGTTTTCTGTGTCTGTGAGTCTGTTTCTGTTTTGTAAATAAGTTCCTTTGTACCATTTTCTAGATTCCACATATAAGTGCTATAAAGACAATATTTGTCTATTTTTTTTTGTGTGTCACTGAAATAATCAACAATACCAAAAGCCCAGTGCCAGGATTATAAGATTAAGCACTCCAAGGACACATTTATCATGCCACAGGGCACTAGGAGGGATGAGGGCTCTGGCATGGTATCTGTTCTTTCAAAACCCATCTAGCAGGAACTGGTGTACAGGACTAAAGCAGGTCACTGGTAAGGGAGGGAGACCAGAGACAAAAGAAGCTGAGGGCTGGTCCCTGACCTCTAGGATTGATGAATTAAAGCCCTTCCTGAACTGTGCCTCTCCCACCGTCCCCCTCGAGGAGTCAAGGAAATTGATTACAGAGCAACATGGCCCTGGGAGGTAGCAGACCCAGGGCCAAATCTCAGCCTTACCACTTGCCAGCTCTGTGACTTTGTAAAGATGAACCTTTTGAGCTCCAGTTTCCTTACCTGGAAAAGGTGGGATCCACAGTGGCCACCACAGGATGCTTGTGAGCGTCAAGTCAAATAGGGAAGTTCATTCAGCAAATGTTAGTTCCTTCCCCCTCCCTCGCCCCACCCTCCCCCATTCTGTGTCTCTGCTCAAATACCCCTAGCCAGTCAGTACTCCCTTCTTCCTCTGGAGATTGTCTTGTCTTGCCTGCTGACACTGTTGTTTCACTTCCTGAGTCGTGATTCTATTTAGAGAAAAATAAGATACCTCAGACTAGAGTCTACGATAACTTTCGGAAAATTACAGAAATGCAATCTGAAATGGGGGTATTCAGGGTAGATTTTTCCCATGAGAGAAAGAAACCAGGGAAACTAGTGTTTCAATTAATTGCAATGCTAATCAATTTGAGTAAAACCCTGCCCCTCAGTTTTCACAGTATTTTGCATATGATAAATACTCAGTATAACCAATAGGTGTTGAAACAAATTACAATGGTCATTCTAACTCTGCATGCAACATAAGCAGAGCCAAAGCCAATTTTCCTCATAAAAACTGTTGTTTATAACCAGAAGGCAATGAAACAAAAAAATGGTGAATCTTTAAATCTTTGCCTCTTAGAGAATACTTGAAATGGTTTCAAACTCATTTTGTTGCAGCAAACTGTTGATAAAACCTTGTGATTGTTTCATTTTTTCATTCATTAAACAAACGTTCATCGAACATCTATGCCAGACCAGGCACAGGGTTTAAGATGAATTACTTGCAGCATCTCTGTCCTGGAGGACCTCACTGGTCTCTGGCAAACGAGAGACTTACAGTTATTTATTATAATAACAAAATATGAAAAGAGAGATTATAGACTGGATACAACATACAGTTCTTCCCTCTCAAGTTTTACCTCTCTTGCAAGTCTTCAGCTACTGGAGGGCAGCACACGCCAGACACCTCATGAGCATTTAATATGTGCTTGTAGGCTGAAAGCGTATTAGCAGAAAGGGTAAAATTTTTTTTATTATAAAAATTACAAAGGGCAGCAGGTGACCAGTTAGTATCTTCCTAACTGGGAAAACACAGGCAGCCCTGAGCTTCTAGGCTAAACACAAGACTTCAAGGTAGCTGAGTAGCTGAAACTGTCTCCTTTTGTTATTTCAACCTAACAGAACAGGGCAAATCCACAAAGCAATTTTATCTACTGAAAATCAATTACAGCTGGGTGGGGGAAGAATGTCACAAAAGCCTTGGAAATTTCCTGAGAGCCACGGTATATGAAACCCGGGCAGATTTAATCGCCCTTGCTGCAACCAATCCTTAAATGGAGAGCTTAATCTCATTTTTATTTTTCATAAAAAATAATTTGGAGAGGCTCCAGGAAGTAAGAGGCAAAGCCCTTCCAAGTTCGAGGGAGACCTTGGCAGTTCAAGGGTAAAAGGAAGAAGAAATGTAAAATGAAGGTTACAGAAGCTGAAGTGCTTTTAAATCTTTATATCCTATAAATCCACCCTTTTATCATGAAATGTAAAGTGTAAAATAATTGTAAGTTACAGAATAACAAAAGAATTTATGTTAAAAAAAACCCCACTGAGTTTCTAAGGTAAGCTCTGTTGTCAGGTTGTGTGATAAAGATAATTTATTTCCACCTTGTCTATGCCTCTCTGAGACTGTGTGTGTGGCCACAGTAAGAGGACTGTCAAAGATCTAAATATGAGGCCCTTCATGATAAGTAGGCCTGGAGCAAATGACCTTTCCAGCCCGACTATGATAGGCCTTGGCAAGCTAAAACAAAAGGGGTTGAACTCACCTCAGGTATTGATCAGAGGAGGACTCTTAAAGGCTTCTGTCTGTACAGGCCAGACAAGGGACGGGCTCCCCGGCCGCGTCTGTCCTATGTGAAAATGGGATGTGTTGATGTGTCATTGAAGATCCAGGAGAAGGAAGCAGTGAAGAGGAGCCAGATGGCCCGGGGTAGACTCTTGGCACTGCCTTCAGTGGGCAAGTCACTCAACCTCTCTATACTTCAGTTTCTTCAACTGTAAAATGAGGGTGATAATGGTAGCTACCTTACTGAGCTGTTGTGACCATTGAATGACCTAGGTCTTACATATCACTCACCAATAGGCAGTAACCAGATGCCTACCAGCTGTGTGGCCTTATGAAACTCATTTAACCTCTCTGGGCTTTGGTTTCTCAAAGAAGGCAGTTGGATGAGAACCTATGTCTCCATCTCTGAGAACCTTCTTGTTCTGAAACTCTGATTCTGTGACCCGGCTGTGAACATGCTGCCTTAAAGTAGAATAGAAATAAAGGGATGGAGAGGAGTGAAAGACTAACTTCTGTTTCCTCTCCTCACTCATTTTGGCCATGAATTCCTGAGTTACTTCAGCGTTTGAACCTCATCCTGAGGACATTTTATAATACTTGCCTTGGGAAGCTTGATTTGTTCCTGACAGTTTGCAAATAGCAAGTATTTATTTGTCAAACGTCATTTTTTAGAAGATACACCAATAAGGAGGTTTAATTCCTAGTACTAGATAGTTCCAGTCCAAAAGCTTTATGTGGGAAAATTACAGCAGAAATGTCAGCCTTTCTGGTCCATTGGGTAAAGAACTTAAAGCAGGACTCCATTGGCCACAGCCCTCAGCATCACTGAGTCCTGGGAGCCAGTCCCTTTGCCTTTCCCACTAGAGATGGGTGGCAGAGCGCAGTGGCGAGTGGCACAAACTTCAGCCACATTGAGACAGATGTGGGGACCACACCCTGCTCGACCATTAACAATACCTACTTCAGTAAGTTGTTGTAAAGATTAGATTTTTTTTTAAATATAGGTTAAGTGCTTAACATGATGTTCAAAGTGAGTGCTCAGTAAAAGTGAGCTCTCGTGATAGGCCACATAAATTTAAAATGTTAAACCAGTGTCATTCCTGTGATATAAATATACAAGGGCTATATTCAACATGTAAGTCTCCCTTACTTCTCCCTTTTTTGACCATTGCACTGATATAGTTTAATTTAGTTTTGTGTTTAGAGTAGGTTAAGGCAAAATAATAATAAAATAACAATATCTTGGGACTTCCCTGGTGGTCCAGTGTTTAAAACTCTGTGCTTTAAAACTCTGTGCTTCCAGTGCGGGGGTCGCAGGTTTGATCCCTGGTCGAGGAACTAAGATCCCACATGCCATGCAAAAAAAAAAAAAAGAAGTAGCAATGTCTTGCATTAGACATTCACCCTTTACAAAGCAATATTGCATGCATTATCTCCTATATTCCACAACCCAGATTTCTTCAAACACGAAAATTAACTCTAGTTTCACAGGGCTGATGAACAGCAGAATGGGGAATAAAATGCTGTTTGCCTGACTCTCGGTTCCTTGCAGAAGCCACAACTTTCCTTTGTTGAGTTTACAAAGCCCACCCATATGCAGCCTCTTATTCCCAGCTGCCCTATGATCGAAGCTGGGCTGGTGTTACTCCCTCTATTAGTTAGCTGAGGACATTGACACTCCAAGAAGTTCAATGACTTTATGAATGTCCCATGGCCAGTGAGGGGCAGAGATAAGACCAGACTTGTTCGTTGTCTAGTGACACAAACTGAAATATAAATAAGCAAATCAAAACAACATAATAAGTGTTATAACTCTTTTTTAAATGAATTATAAGGCATTATGGGATCCCAGAGGCCAAAGAAAAAAATTGTGTGTGTGCGTACCTTTGCAGGTATGTGTCGTCCAGGGAAGGATTCCTAGAAGAAGTAATGCTTGAATTGATATTTAAAGGAAGAATAAGCAGCAAAATAGGCACTTGAAGGAAAAGGAGGTAGTGGGGAAACCATGTGCAAAAGGACAGAAGTTCAAAATAACTTTGCCGGGCTGGCAGGAAATTCTTTATGCCTTGCGTTCGGTGTCTTACATGTTGGGGATGTTTTCATTTATGCTTTCAACAGTTCTTTATTGACATCTGCTACGTGCGGGGCTCTGTAAGCTTGAGGTCCCTGTAACCTGTTCAACAGGGTATTCACAGGCAATTGGAAATGCCCACATGGAACTCAGGCATCCTGTGAACAATAATGGGAGGCAGTGGAGTGGATGAAGTCACACGCAGGAGGAGAGAGCAGTGAGAGAAGGGAGGACAGAAGAGGACCAGCTCTGGAGTCCAACATGAAGCAGGGGACAGAAGATGAAAGGTAGCGAAGATTAGAAAACAAAGGTCAGAGAGAGGATGGGGAGAGGATGAAAGGAGAGGATGAAAAATACGGGCGAGGTCAACACTATCACATCCCCTAGAGGAGATAAAGAAGCTGAGGATGGAAAGGCAACCACAGGAAAGGACTGTTAAGAGGTCACCTGGTTTTAATGAGCACAGTTTTAATGGCGTGCTGGGGAAAGAAGCCAGACCGTTGTTGGCTGATGAGTAATGAGAGGTCAATAAGGAAAGAGTCTGAGATCAGATGACTTCGGTAAGCTGTTTGGAAAGAAAAGGGAGGCTCTGGGGTAGCCAAGGCAATGGGAGAGCTCAGGACACAACTGAGGGGTTTTTTGGGGTTTTTTTAAGCGTGTAAGAGACTTGAGGAAAACGCAAGGCACTGAAGATGAGAGAGGAGATAACGATAGAATAAGGACCCAAGGAGATAGGAGGAGATGTGATCAAGCACATTGGTGGATAGAAGGAAGGACACCTTCTCCCCAGATAGGGGTAGGTCTCTTGTTTTGTTGCAAGTAACAACAGGAACAGAAATTAATCACTGGTTTGCAGAATGAAGGTTTGAGGGTGAGGACGTTCTTGAGGAAAACCAGGGCGCTGTTGGCAGAAAAGTAGCGAAGGATGTTGGGTCAGAAAAATAAATAAATATTAAAAAAAACAAAACCCCAGAAAACTAGGTATCTGCTACCGCTGTGACCGGGAAGTGAGGATACTCTGGAGGAGGGGACACTGAGGAAGTCCAGGTGAACGGCCTCTGTTTCATGTGCGAGGCAGGAGGCCTGACTTGGCAATGCTGTACAGGCTTTGCAGCAGCCTCCATGGACCGCAGCACTCCCACCCACCCACATCCCCCTCTTCCCCTTTCCTCAGGAGTGAGGGGGAATGAAAGTTGACGAGGTGAACTAATACCGAATGAAAGAAGAAATGCCGATCCTGAGTTGGAAAGAGGTCCCGTGCAGAGATGGAAATACCTGTGGGTGTGATGGGGGGTGCGGGGGAGAAAATACAAGCCATGCCAATCAGGGAAGATAGCTTTTCAAGTTCATTACTTAGGGGGAAAAAAAAGGCCCAGTAAAGATTGCAGAAGAACAAGCTAAGCTCATGGAAAGTGCTTAGAAAAGCTGGTTTATTCTCGGTGCGTCTCCCTATTTTTATAACTTACCTCAACTCTTCTTCAGACAGGAATGGTGGGTCCCAATAATGTTGGGTGGTGAGAGACACCATCAGTGTAGATAATCACGGGGTAGCCTCCAGCTATGGAAGGTGCTGGGGAGCGTGGGTAGTTAGCCTGCCTGGCTTTCTGAACAAGGAGGATTAATGTGCATGTGGACATGCAGAGAGGCATTATCTTCAGAACAGATTTCAGAAATGAAAAAGCACACAAAGCTGATTATGAGGAAAATGGATTTGCCGGAACCAAACTGTAGGAACAGACCGGGGGCAGGAGTAATGGTTACAAGCTCTCCAAAGTCTGAATGCCCCAGAGCTCAGATGTGGAGACTGTATGTTTGGGTCTGCCAACTAGGGCGCCTCCGTGGTCCCGGAACAAATCGGGGAGGAATGAGGGAACAGGAGCCATTGTTCTGAGGAGCTGCCCCACCCTTAGAGTCTGCACAGAAAGAAGGCAGACACCTGCCTCCAGCCCGGATTTGGAGGAGGCCCCCGGCCTTGCTCACCCCAGAATTTTGCCCCTAGAATTTGGGCATTGAACTATGGATGTTTGGATGTCTCCAGAAAACCTGCCCCTTCAGATTGGCCTGTCTATCTCCTCTCAACCCTTCTGAGCCAATTTCAACTCTGCCTCTTCCATGGACCCTTCTTTGGGCATCCACGTTCCAGGGCTCCCTCATCCCTTCTCGGAATTCCAATGATGGATCCTTCATTTAACACTTAAATTGGGTCCCTCTTCACTGCTTTCCCTTCCTTGTGCATTCGCCTCATCTCCCCAGTGGGGCTGTAGAATCCTAGAGGGCAGGGTCCTTGACTGGTTCTTTTGGGGTCCCTAGAACCTAGTACAGTGCCTGGCAGGTTGCTGGTGCTCAGAACACGTTTATTGGTTGGATGCTCCCTTGCCTTAAGGTGGCTCTGAGCTCAGGAACCAGGAGGGCCAAAAGACACGTCAGCCCCCACTGAAGCCAGGAGTAGAGGACCAAGGACAGAAGGAGAAGGACATAGGAGAGAGAAATATCCCAACACCTGGAGGTGCCGTGGAGCCATCCCATAGTCAAAGCCTGTCTCTTTTGACAGTTGCTGCTGAAAGTCCCCAGAGCTGTGGGAGGTCCTTGCCTGCAAGGATCACACTTCCTGTGGGATTTCCAGTCATCCACTTGCTAGGAGAGATTCGAGGCGGGCTTGCTGATTCATTTGTTTTAACTTCTCTGAGAATTATTCCATGTGAGCATTCCATGGCAGCGCTGTGAAGGCAGGTGGCCCTCCTCCTGGGAGAAGCTGGGTTCCTGTTCACTTCTGAGCTGGGTTCTAGAGTTCCCCCCCTCAGTTCTGTGAGCTACCCCCAGCCATTCATTCATTCATTCACTTGACAAATATTCCCCAGACCCCTCTTACATCTGCTCCAGGCACTGGGGATAGAGCAAAAGCAAAATCGGCAAAAATCCTTGCCCTCGAAGAGCTTACATTTTAGTTTGGGGAAACAGATTATAAAGAAGATGAGAAATGTGTACTGTTAGGTGGATGTAAGTGCATAAAAATAAAAGAAGGAAGGTGGATGAGGGCATTTGTGTGGGAACTGTATTTTTTTAACAAGGCAGTCAGGGAAGTCACCCTTGGGAAAGTGACACATGAGCTGAAGGAGGTGGGGAAGTCAGCCCTGTGATAGTCTAGGGAAGTGTCCAGAGCAGGAATGTGTCCCAGCATGTTAAGGAAAAGCAAGGGGTCAGGGTAGTGACCACAGAGGGAACCAGTGGAGATTACAGAGGAGGTCAGAGAGGCAGTGGAGGCCAAGTCCTGGAGAGCTCTGTATGCTTTGCATGGTGGGAGATGGAAATTCACCAGAAGTTTCGGAGCACAGCAGCAATGAGCTCTGACTTGTGTTTTAACAATATTCCTCTGGCCACCAAGTAAAAGAAAGGTTAGAGGCAAGGAGACCGTTGTGAGGCTATTGCAGTGATCTAGGAGAGAGATGGTGGCAATGGAAGTGGTGAGAAATGACTCAGGTCCAGATATATTTTGAAGGAAGAACAGGCAGAATTTACTTCCCGATGGGTTGGGTGGGTTGGGTATGGGTGTGAGATGAAGAGAAGAATGAGAACTGATGTCGTCTTAGTCTTTTCAAGCTGCTATAACAAAATACCACAGACTGGGTGACCTATAAACAAAATTTAGTTCTCTTAGTTCTGGAGGCTGAAGTCTAAGATCCTGGCACCAGCATGGTCAGGTGAGGACTCCCTTCTAAGTCGCAGAGTTTTGTTGTGTCCTCACATGGTGGAATGGGGCAAGGCAGCTCTCGGGGGTTTCTTTTATAAGGGTATCAATCTCATTAGGTCATGATAATCTTCATGACTTAAGGACCTCCCAAACGCCCCACCTCCAAACACCATCACCTTGAATTTCAACATACAAATTTGGCAGTTGGGGTTTGGGTGGGGCACAAACATTCAGATTATGACAGATGCCAATGTTTTAGCCTGAAGGACTGGAAGGATATGGTTGCTCCAAGTCTTTGCAGCAAGTTCCATTTCCTACAGCTTGTGTTTCTAGATATGGGGGTTTCCACTGCAAGCATGTCAGCCACTGGATAGGTGACTTTCTGCTTCCTGACACCTTCCCATCAGCCAAGATCTGTAAACACATTTGGTCCTTCTCCAGCACCTTCCTCTCTATCCTGCATTACCAAGGAAGAGAACAAAAGCCAAGGTGACCAACATGTAGCAGCTTTGTTTTCTCACCCAGCTTGGATTATAGAGAAATACTTGCCATTGTTCTCCTTCAGAGTTGCTTGATTTGATTTATGAATCATGTATTCTGTACATGGCCAATATTTATCTTTGCAAGTGATGTGCGTTCTTTTTGTACTGAGGATTCATCTGGGAAACCCTGAAGGATACTTTGAATCCTTTTGATTTAGATTTACGAAAACTAAGGCCTAACTCTCACAACAGCACAACTAGTTCACAGAAAAGCAGAATTAGATCCCAGTCTCCAGGTCAAAAAAAAAAAAAAAAATCCTAGTGCACTTACCATATGAAATCATTGCTAAATTGAGTGATATCGGGGATGAGATGTAAATTCAAAGATGAATAACATACAGCCTTACAGAGATTGGAATCTATGGAGAAAGGTGAAATAACCTTCTCCTTTTCCTTCCTTCCTCCTTTCCTCCTTACTTCCAGAAAGATGTATTCAATGTCAAACATTACAGGAATTACGCAAGATGCTAGAGAGACAAACACACCAAATAGACCTGGTCCCTGCTCTTGAAGGGCACCTTGCTGAGGGAGACATTGGCCTCCAAGTTAACTAATAAAAGGAAGTGGAAAAAATCTGTTTTAGAAGAAAGCTATAAACAAAGAGCCATTAGATTCTAGAGAAAGGAGTATTTAAACAAAATTTTTTTTGAAATATAGTTGATTTACACTATTGTGTTTCAGGTATACAGTATAGTGATTTTTTTTTGCAGATATATTTGATTATAGGTTATTGCAAGGTATTGGATATAATTCCCTGTGCTATCCAGTAAATCCTTGTTGCTTATCTATTTCATGTATAATATTGTGTATCTGATAATGCCATACTCCTAATTTGTCCCTCCCCCTCCTTCCTCTCCCCTTTGGTAACCATAAGTTTGTTTTCTATGTCTCTGAGTCTGTTTCTGTTAGTATATAGATTCATTGGTATTATTTTTTAGATTTCACATATAAGTGATATCATATAGTATTTGTCTTTCTCTGTGTGACTTACTTCATTAGGTATGATATCCTCTAGGTCCATCCATGTTGCCCAAAATGACAACATATTATTCTTTTTTATGGCTGGGTAGTATTCCATTGTATATACCACATCATCTTTACTATTCATCTATTGATGGGCACTTGGGTAGCTTCCATGTCTTGGCTATCGTAAACAGTGTTGCTATGAACATTGGGGTGCATATGTCTTGAGAAAGGAGTATTTAATACTGAGTTTTGGGACTAGGGAACTTTGCAGAGAAGTGGCAATACGTGAGCTGGTTAGTTAAAGAATGGAAATTGCAGCAAAAGGGGGTGGAATATTTCAGACTGAGGGAACAGTGAGAGTTGCCATAGCAGGTGGCAGTTTTAGAGAACAGCTCTGAGCTGACACTTGAGGGGTTTTCAGGAGGAGATGAGGAGGTGGGTCAGAAAAGGGAGTGAAACCTCCCTTGTGGAGAGAATAAGCATGTTCACACACTGTTAAAGTGGGAGTGTGGTCCTCACAGGCTGGCATTCTTATGTGTTGCCCTCCAAGGAGACACATAGGCAGGGAGAGGCTTGTGGCAGAGCTCCCTCCTGGACTTTTCAGGGAAATGTACGGAACATCTCATCTAACTAAATCAGTGCACACAGAGAGAGAAGGCACTTACCAGCTAGGCCAGAAACACAGTGAGGAAAGGACCTGGTTTGGGGAAGGGGAGGAGCTTCAGTGGGCAGGACACACAGGGAAGTGGACCAAACAGACTCTTCTACCTCATTCCTCCCTGCTCACCCCAATATCCTCTTGCCTCTGGAAAAGCTGGGGCCTGGGTAAAATTGGGAGGGCCCATCAACTCATCTGACATGTGAGGGAGTACCCAAGATTCCAAAAACTGACCATTGGTCTCACACAGATGCTCAATATTTCATGAAAGACTTAATCCTTTAGCTGAAAAAAAAAAGATAAAATGCAAACTCTTTTGAGGAAGCAGTGCAGCTTGAAAGAGCACTGGATCAAGAGCCCAGAAACCTGACCTCATTTGACTCTTCACCTAAGTAGATCACCTCATCTGTAGTTTCCCAACAGGCTGCCCCTTCTAAAATCCTGGAGAGTCTTCAAATCTACCTTGATCCCCAGGTTTCACTCAGATCCACTGAATCAGAAGCTCCATGAAGCTGAATTCAGTACCTGCATTGTATAGGCTTTTTGTGTACTCAGTGCTATTCACTGGCTATTTCCTGTCCAGCTCACTTCTGGGAACCAGGCAGAGTTGCATTCCATGGCCCTCCTGCAGTTGTGTGGGGCTCTGTGACCAGTTCTGGCCACTGAGTTGTGAGTGGAAAGGACCATTGTCTGCTCCTGGATGAGCACTGAATGGACAGAGTGAGATAGTCCCCCATTGCCTTTTCCTTCTGGCATGGGATCAGCCACTTTGGGGTCTCTGAGTTACCACAAGAAGCAGAGCACTCTGCCTGCCTGCAATAGATACAGATAGAGCCTGAGTGGAAAGTAACCCTTGTCATGATAAGCCACTGGAATGGGGAGCTTGCTGCATAACCTGGTTCAGACCAACTGATAAACATCCTCGAGTGATTCTTGTACAGCCAGCCTGACACTGGACAGACCTCAAAGAACCCCTGCCTAGGTGACATTTCAGGTGCTTTCCAAATCTAAACGTTTTTGGTTCTGGAAGCAGGTTATTAGCTATTAACCACTGATAAGATGCTAACTGGCCATCAGATTGGTAAGGCGTTTCTGAGGTGTTTCTGCTGAAGAATGGGATGTGTGGGGAGATCAGACTGGTGAAGGGGGTATCTAGAGTAGGAGGTAGTACGCAGAGCTCTCAGAGAGCATCTATAGGTGAGGGCAAGGCTGGACATATTCTCAAGACTCAGATCACCATTGGGCGGAGGGCCAACTCAGCAGCTAGGATTCCTGCCTTTACCATGTCAAATTTTCCTGGCGTTAGAAATTTTAGAATGCGTTGATAATCTGCTTTTGCAGGGAGGCAGTTCATCATGGGTGAAGACAGTCCTTTAAAATTCCATTGCCTGGAAACTCTTTTGTGAGTTTGAGGCCTAATCTCCTTAGCACCAGAATTTGGGTCACCTCAACCCAGTTTTAGGGTAAGCAATCATCCTGGTGTTCCCAGAACTATTCTGGTTTTAGCACTGAAAGTCCCATGTCCAGGGAACTCCTCACTTCTGGGCAGACTGGGACAGCTGGTCACTGTATGGGCCTCGTTGTTTCTTTCTAATAATGTCACTATGAAGATAAACTCCCACCACCCCACCCCCAACCCACTCCAATCTCTGATCATTGGCAAAGTTAGATTTCAGGATCTTTCCATGTGCTATAGCTCAAGTCAGGAAAAAATAAACCCTCAACAGCTTCTGTTCTACAGAAAGAGGTTTACAGATTTCAATATGCCAGCCAAAAAGAAAAAATATTCTCAGCTTGAGCCTTGTGCCAGCTTGATAGGCAATGGCAGAGATGGGTGGTTTCCAACGGAGTTTTTCACCCCTGAGCTGGTTTTGAACCTCACAGCTCTGCCACTTGACGGCATCCAGGTTTCCAGACGCTGGCAGGGATGCCACAGTCTGTCACCATCAGGGCTGCTATGAATTTTCCTGTTCTGACAACTAGACAAGATGTCTTTTGAAGGGTGTTTAGTACTTGGATGGTTTGTTTTCAAGAGAGATGAACCCCAGAGTAGATTTGCTTCAGAAAATACAAAATGCTGGAGACTGGTTGGCATCCTACTTAAAGAGTCTGCTTAAAGAGTTACACAGTTAGATGCTTTTTGTTCCTCAATTAAATCAACGCACTGACCTTTTGCTGAAAATGGTATAAGAACTGAAGGGGAGATGTTGGGAAATGACTGAAACCCTGAATTTAGGTTAAAACTGATACAGCATTTGCTTCACCTCTGGCTTATACAAGGCATTATGAAGTGACTAAGGAGATTATATTGAACTTTAAGAAGATACCTCGGAAGCAAACTATTTGCCTGAATGTCCTTCTACTCTGCAGCCCAATAGAAAAAAGAGGGATGCAAGGAAAGGCCAGATGCCGCCAGCTTTATCACCCTTCTCCCCCCTTTAATTCTCAGAGGTACTGGGTCCAGACCAGAGGTTGTTGCAGAAACAGTTTGCCCCTGGAACAATGCACAAAGGGAAATAAAGTGCCGAAGGAAATATCTGCTTCCAGGGAGACAAAATTGGGAAGAAATGAGAACGTGAGATGTCAACCACAATGAGTGGAAAGATAAGGAGGGGAAGTGAGGACGTTCTGGGGGCAGAGGTACTGGTGCCAGGCAATGCAGTTTGTGAAATGTTAGGATAGACTTTTTATTTCATATATTCACCCTGGCACAGGAACAACGAACGATACCAAAAATTCTACCCTTCCTTCTTTTAGATTAAGTTCAGTCCTCCTTGGAAAACTTCTACTGTTTTGAACTGTCCCATCTACTGGGATAACGTGTGCATATGAGTGGGTTGATCACATAGGTTTTATTCTGCTGGCAGTAGAGTATGGCCCCTGAGGGGCAGGGGAAACCAGAAGGCCAAAAGGTATAGGAACAAACATTGTGAAATGCAACAAACATTATTTGCCCTACTTCAGCACTTTTCCAGTAGCTGACCCTGTGGGGAGGATAAGAAAAGAAGAAAGCCGAAAGTTGTTTGGACTGGGCTTTTTCTCCTCACCAGCCTCCTCGTGAATTTAATCTCAGTAATATTTGTGGCATTAGATCTCGCCTTCATGTCTTTCATTTCTACAAGACTTTTCCTTTTGACACCAAGGTGCCAGTCAGCCTCCTTCGTGGATTTCTAAGTCATGGGCTTTGAGGGAGACACCAATGTTTGAGGAACATGTGGCTCAGTGATGGGAAAGAAGAGTAAGAAAGATGTGGCCCTGGGAATCTCATCTGGTTCCAATAGGCCATGTCACTCACTCGGACCACATGGATTCCAGTACTTGCAAGATCTTTAAGTCTGACTCTAGAAAAAGGAGCGTATCAGAGAAAGAACAAGTTTGCATTCTCCTTTAGACAAAAGAAGGATCTGGCTGAATGGAGGAAAAAGAAAAACTTTTAAACTGAAGACATAGATATTGTCTAAAATAAAAAATTGATCATTTTAATGCATTTTTCAAAAGAGCATGTTTTAAAAATTGATTCAAAGTTAGATAAAAAGTCAGATATGACACAGCTACCTAATGTGAGGGAAATGAAGGCAAAAATAGATTATGGTAAAGGAAATTTTTACAGAATATTACTTCAGATAAGACCAGCAAATGAAGTTTAATTTATATAATAATTTTAATAACAAAGTAAATACTTGAAATTTTTCAGAATGTTAGAACCTTTCATAAGTTTATTCTCATAAGTAATGATTTCCATATAATGACTAGCTAATTAAGTATATCTATAAATTCAAGTGAGCACTTTCTATTTTGTGTATTTGTTTTATTCTGCAGATTGGGACTTGAATTATTTTAAGTAGTTTTTCTGGTTGTAAAATTATTAAAGATTTTATCACCTCTTTAGGCCTCTAAGAAGAAACCTAAAGAGGTGATATGGCCCTTCCTACTTCCTCCAAGCTTCCAAGCAGTGGGTAGTTCAAATGATTCAACTATCATTGCTGATATCAATGTCAAATTGGACCCAATGTATACATTAGACACAGAGCACTGGTTAAAGTCATCTCATCTCTGTGAGGAAGTCTGTTAACTCCTTTACCAAATTGAGCCAAGTTCCTTTAAGACTCTCTTAAAGGATAGTGGCCACCACTATACTTAGAGCAAATGAGAGAGGTCCCAAAGAAAGGATGAACCTTGGAGAACAAGAGTCAGGGCACAAAGCTTTGCTTCCCTTCCATGTCAAGTCTCCACCTTTTGCTGACTTTGGAGGATCTGAGCTTGAATTTTTTTTGTCTTAAAGGGAGTCAGCATGCTACTCTACAATCTCCATGAAACTACAAATTCTTCCTAAAATTGAAAGGTTCTTATGTGCCAGTCAGAGTGCTGGGCATGTGGGTGATTAGTAACAGGGCTGAGGTCCCAGGGGTACAAAGCTGGTGGAGATGGGTGAATACTGAAGCAGGCCAGGGCAGGAAAAGCCAAGGTATAAATCTAGGGATTGCCCAAGGCCAAGCCAGGGAAGATGAATGTTGTGATCGAATCCCAGGAGATAAGCACAGAGCTAGGATGAGAGACAAGCCTAAAGGTTAGAAACCAGGTAGGCTGGGGATGTAATGGAGACCAAGCGGCGAGTGATGCAGGGGGTCCAAGGTGGCTCCATGTTCTCAACTGAAAATGTAGACTCCTGCCTTTTAATCCAGGCTATGACGTTTTTACATTATCCAGTATCTTAAGGGATTTTTGATGGCTGCATATATTCCATCACATGGCTGTAGTATAAGATCCTCATTTTCCTATTGTTGGATTACAGTGATTTTTAAGATCAATACTAATTTTTCATACATTTTAAAAGGAATATTACTAAGCAAATCTGAATTTCCCAATTTAGGAAGAAAAATGTAGATGTTCATTATTAACAATATAAATACATTTAAGAGGTAGGGGAAATCTGGAAGCCATTAGGATGATCAGCGTTTTAGACACCAAGTAACTTTGAACCCTGAAGAAGGTAGTGAATGAACAGGCAAAGTCTTGGAGATGTATGTAAGATATGGACTTTTTCTCTTTTTTTTAATCCAAAACACTGTAAATGGAAAAATGTTAGAGATTTTCTTTTTTAGTGAAGAATAAATAAAGTCAGGACTAAATTAGATGGTGAAGAAGAAGATTCACCTCAGATCTGTTATAGTATTTTTAAAAAACTTGCTCTAAATTCAGTTTCCATTTGTTAATTTTAAAAACCTTTGAGTGCTATTTATAGTGAGTTTTGTTCTTGTAGACAAGGCATAAGTGATTTAGGGCCAAAGGGCTGCTCTCTGCTCTCTGTGCTGGGGGAAGTCCAATAAATTCGGTCATGAAGCCCAAGGGAGGTAACTGCTTACCAGTTACCTGGTAACTGCTGATTGAAAGGCAGGTATGGTAATCAGTGCTAGGACCCTCCCTTCAAGCCAGCAAAAAGCAGAGGAGGATGGATCTTGTATCTGGAGCCAATTCCATCTAAAATTTTTTTGCTTCTGAAAATAAGATTCGAGCAAGGTCTTCAACAGGAACCAAGAGTGGAATTGAGTTCAGAGTTCCTAGAAGATTGGGTGGATGCAGAGAAGTTCAGCACTGGGGCTGTGAGAACCCTTTCACAGAGCAAAGAGCAGTATGGCCAGGACATCCTGCTTCTCCCAGCCTGGTTCCGACATCATGCCTTAGATGTCCTAAATAACAGTCCAGCACCAGGGTTCTCAATACTTTGTGACTCTGAGCTGATTCTCTTCAGTCTGCCCTCTTGGTCATTCCTAGTGGGGCCCCTAATCAAGATAGCATCTCTGTAGTGCAGGATGAGTTACACATTTGAGCAAGCAGCCATGGGAATGATTATGCCCATCCACATTCTTCCCAGCAGAGCCCCAGGACATGCTGGAATATCTGGAATCCTGTGGGCAGTTCCTCTTGCAGCTCCCACCATTTCCAGTATCTGCTCACAGCTGGCCTGCAAATCCCTTGACACATTCACAGGATTGAGGACTTGGTATCCAAGCTCTTTGTATACCAGCCTCTGGCTTTGACAAGTCTGTTCTCTCACATCAGGGGCATTTGATGATTAAAGAATCTTAACTCTACTTGGCAGGTGAGAGAGAGTGGGACTGATCTGATGGGGGTGTTCTGGCAGGTTCCCTTCCTGGGTGCCCCAGATGTTTCATTGCAGCCTGCGTTTCCACAACAACAAGCCTAGTAAATCAAATGTGAAGGTATATGATCTGATACAATAACAAAGTAACAGGGGCCTGAATGTGCTGCAGCCCACTCGGGGTGAGCTAGGTCTTTGTGAATTCCCCCTGAGCACTCTTCACTTGGCTCAGAAAGTTCCCCTGTTCTCTCCTGTACCTGGACGCAATCAAGTACAGTCAGCCAGGCCAGCAAGAAAAGGGGACAGTCCGACCCTCTCACAGCTTTTCTCTCTGCAGAGCTTGCTGGTAGTGCTAGCTCCAGAAGCTCCTCACTTTCCCATGACCTTGGCTCCTTTTGCTTCCTTGCCCATCCTACCCTCACCCCAACAAAGAGTCAATTACAGGAACAGGCAAGTCTGAATCTCCCTGCTATTGCTGCCCCAATAGCCCCTGCCATCCCTATGTTCTTATGACCGCATGCCCCCCTCTCCAGATCCTAGGTACAGGAAGACATCTGTTTATTACAGTGGTTCTCAAAATGTAGTCCCTCACCTGCAGCAGCCATGTCATCTGGGAACTTGTGAGAAAGACAAATTCTTAGGCCCCAAGCCAGACCTCCCAAATGAGAAATACTGGGATTGGGGCCCAGCGTTCTATACCTAGCAAGACTACCAGGTGATTCTGATACATGCCAAAGTTTGATAATTCGCATTTCTAACAATTTCCCAGGTAATGCTGATGCTGTTGATTGGAAGGCCACACACTGAGCACCACTGTTTGTGGGCTTGGAGAAATTATTCTCTACTAGAGTTTGCCAAAGGAGAGCCATGGTCCAAATCCAGCCTGCTGTCTGCTTTGTAAATAAAGTTTTATTGGAACATAGCCACACCCATTAATTTACATATTGTCTCTGGATGTTCTCATACTACAGTCGCAGAATTGAATAGTTGCAACAGAGACGATATGGCTAGCAAAGCTGAAAATATTTACAGATAAATGTGGTTGACCCCTGCTCTACACAGACATATCCTCTTTGGCACAGACTACGTGGCCCCTTTCCAAATGGAGTTTAGGCAAAGACAATAACAGTAATAACACAGCGGGGAACCAGACACTTGCATATTGCTTCTGTCTAGAAATGAAAGGGCTTTCTTCAAACCCATGAAAGCAGCTGTAGCTGAGATCAGAAGTCTCTGGTGGAGGCTGTCACTGGCAATGTGACCGGGGCTACCTCAGCACTGGGGGCTGGACCAGTAGCAGAATTTGCAGGCACACATGAATGGAGAGGCAGAAGTGCTGGGCTGTCAGTTATGTACCGAAGAAGCTAATTTTTAGTAGTATACTCATTCCTTGACTTAAAAAAAAAAAAAAAAAGCAACTCTATAGATTTTCTAAGGCAGCATACTCATTGCTCTTTCAGATCAACATGTCAAAACACTGAAAGATTTTAAAGGCATATTTGATTAGTTTGGACTCTTTTTAAAAAGCGGCAATTGAATTCTTTCCCGTAGCATCTAAGAAACCCCATTTTTCTCTGTTGACTCTCTCTTCAGTGATTATAAATGCTTTCCCCACACTTCCCAGTTGCAAGCTTTTCCAGAACATAAGCAGTCTGTAAATGTCTAAAGCTGGAGGATGTCATTAGATCAGGCTTCCAATTTAGATGTGTGGTTCTGTCTCTGATATTCATGGGGAGGGAGGGCATCCTCTGCTTTGAAAAGAGGGTATTTTCGCTTTTTCTTGAGAAATACAGAAAATGGGAATAGCCATTCTGAGACAGCAATCTCTGAAGTTCAAGAAGGCAATCTAGTAGAGTGGCAAGAAATAGCTACTGGAATTTGGCTGGAATTTTTGAATACCCAGATTGAAATCTCAGTCCTATATTTCTCTACTACTGTGGCCTTGGGCAAGTTGCTTAATCTTTGCCTCTCTGAACCTGGTTCCTCATCCATAAAATAAGGATAATCACATCTAGATCAAAGATTAACTTAAACTTGATGTGATGGGTCCCTAACATGGTATGGGGACCCTCAATCCAAGTTATCTGCATTTGTTCCTCTGGCCTGTTGGTAGAAATTTTCTTTTTCTGTTTTAGAATTTCTTTGCTTTGTAATTTCAGAAAATTTAGCACAACTGAGAAAAGAGAGGTGAGGTTCTTTGGAAGCAAATTGTGCTGCTTTAGGAGAGCTAAAAGAACATCTCTAATGTGAGGAAAGTGATCCTTTTATTCATCTCTCCTGAGTAGCCGCCTTTGAAATTGCTTAGTTCTGGGTTAAATATCTCTCCAAGATGCTGGAGGAGGAATTCCTGGCCGAGGAGAAGGATTCGAGGCACATCCTAACTAACACCTGTGGCGGGGGAGAAACTACGTGTATAGATAATTCTAACAGAATTATCAAAGATGAGATCTAACGGCTCCACAAAGATAATAATTATTAACTAATATCTCAGCCTCTGTAGTTTTCAGATACCCAATAACTTATGGATCCATTAAGAGGAGAATCTTCGTGATCTCCAGAAATAAAAATACCTTGTCAACAGGTGTTTGGTTATTAAAGGCTCTGTGTGTTATTAAATTATTTATTAATTTAACTAATAAATTAATTAGAGAAAAGGACTGCCATGTTCTTGCTATTCAACATGAGTTCTCATTCAAGGCAAAATTCACATTCACTTCCTCAGAGAGGACTTTCCATCCACCAGTCTGAAGTGACCTCTCTCCAGCCACACTCTTACCCCAGCCATGTCACTATATCATTATTTGAAATGGTATGTTTTATTTATCTGATTACTTGTTTTTTGTTGGTCTCTCCAACCAGAATGAAAAATGCCTTGGCCTTATTCATTGCTGAATCCTCAGGGCTCAGAGTGGTATCTGACAGGTACTCAATAAACAAGTATTTGATGAAGGACTTGATTTCTCCCCAAAACAATTTTTAAAAATCTGTCTAGAATTCGAGTTCCACCATAAAAGGGAGCTTTCAAACTTAAGTGATTTAGTAGTCTCTCGTTTCAGAAAGAATTTCTTCTATTTTGGGGTTTGTGGTTATCATTCATTGGCTCATTTCTGATCCTTATGCCTTTTATTTCTAGCCTTACTGTACTGGTTCAGTCAATACAATATTGAATATAATCATAATAATGGGCATCTTTTGCTTATTTCTGATCTCGAAGGGAAAGCTTTCAACATTTCCCAATAAGTATGATATTTGCTATAGGATGCTCATTATCAAGTTAGGAAAGTTCTCTTCTATTCCTAATTTGCTAAGGTATTTTTTAAATTATGTATGGATGATAAACAAATATTTTTGCTGTACCTATTACAATGATTATAGGATTTTTCTCTTATATTATCAAATGTTAAACCATCCTTACATTCCTGATATGAATTCACCTGGGTCATGATACATTATCTTTTCCATATTTTGCTGGGCTTAATTTGCTAATGTTTTGCTTAGGATCTTGGCACCTATGTTTATGAGTGGGATTAACCAGTAATTCTCCTTTCTCGTAATGTCCTTTGTCCACTATGGATATCAAGGTTATGCTGGCCTCATAGATAAAGTAGGAATATTCTTTCTTTTTCTAATTTCTGGAAGTTTGTGTAGGATGTGTGTTATTTCTCCCTACAATATTTGATAGAGTTCACTAATGAAGCCATCTAGGCCTTGAGTTTTCCTGTGCTTCTCCGGTGTTAGGAAAGCAGCAGATCTTATTAATCCAATTTTAGGGCTTGAGAGGATGCAAAGTTGGACTGCAGTCCCTTCACTGACCAGTCTACTTCCAATTCAGTCTAACTTCTGGGGTTTAGCTATTCAGGGTCCCAAAGTAAAGTGTAGGGAGTTTACCAAGCCCCCTACCATCATCCAGGCCCAGGAAGGATGTACAAAGTGCTGTTCAGCTCATCAGCCTTTTCCTTTGATAATCAGCAGAAGAACCTCGGGGCAAGGCCGCCCCTAAATCCAAGCTTATTGCTCGGGTTTCCAGCTTCTCCCAGATCTTGGTTCGATGGTGCTCCACTGTCCTCTTACTTTTCTAATGTCTTCAAACATATGTACTTTTATTCTGTCCAGCTTTTTTATTCTCTTCAGTTGGATAGCTTTTCTGAACTACATAGTCCATTATTACCAGATAGTTGTTGGATTTTTCCTTCCTCAAACAAAAAAGCAGACTAGAATCTGGACACCCAAGTGAAGTCTTTCAAAATAATAACTTGTGGTGGTCCTGGTGGTCCACATACCTATTCCTAATATGCTGCCTTTGCCCCAAAACTCTGTGGATCTCCTCATTAGCATCATCTTCAGGGCCAGGCTTGATCCACACCCCCTTATGCAAATCAGTTCAAAAAGTATTCCAGAATTCTTACTGGTACCAGATGCCCTGTAGGTACTAAGAATACAGAGCAGAATAACAGGGGTCACAGTCTACTGCAGAGACAGGCATCAAGACAGAAACATTACAGCAAAATGTAGGTACTATTACAGACAGGAACCAAGGTTATTTGCACAGAGAGGACAGACAGCATACTGATACTGCCTGAGGAGCTAGTTAATAGGTTATATTCTAGTCTGGGCTCTAAAGGAAGAGCAGAAGTTCAACAGTAGAGAAGAGGAGGAATTGTCACTCCAGGGAGAGGACAAAGAGTGCAAAGAGGAAACAGGGACAAGTTGAGAGGCCACCAGGCACACCATGAAGAAAGTGACACTCTGTGTGAGGATATTGGCTCTGATAGCGCTTCCCTGGTCATGTTACTTAACCTTCTAAGTCTCACTTCCCACTTCTGTAAAATAAGGGTAACAGTCATTTCTACCTCATCAGACAGTTTAATTAAATGAGATGTTACCTGTAAAGGGCATGAAACAATACTTAATACATAACAAGCACTCATTAATTATTACAGTATATGATGTAGGGGAAGAGGATGGTAAGGGATAGGAAAAACAGACTTATTTCAGCTGGCTATTAAAGAAAAGAAAACACTATTGAGAATATTCAGAGAGTTATGTTAGAGTTGGAAAAACATGGAAAGGAGTTAGAGGATCCCCCCCAAAGAGCTCTAGGACCAGCTTGCAGGAGGCAGGATTATAGGAATTAGTGTTTAGATTCCCAAGGACACGGCTCTGAAGGAGATGGCACTTATCTGGATGAACAAGGCTGAACTTATTTTATTTATTTATTTATACATTTGTATTAAATATTTTATTTAACTCTATATCAAAAGTATTATTTCAACATGTAAATGATACACACATTATTAAGGACATGCTGTATATACTTTGCAATTTGATATGTATTTATCATTTTGGAGTAGCCACATTTCAAGTGGCTTGGCAGGTGGCTGTCATACTGGATTTCTCAGGTCTTGATTATACCTAGGATTTTTATTGCCTACTTTCCAATTAACTGATTTAAAACCATGCTGTTGCTTTATCTTAAGCTAGAATGACGGTGAAAGTGTAAGCTTATGCTGTGTATAGCATTCTGTAGGCAACTTTACAGTATCTTTCCACCAGTTCAACCTTTGCTAGCTTGGCGATGGTCAGTGGTGGTTCTCTCAGGGGCCCTACAGTTACTTCAAAGTACAATAGGTCGTCTCTCTGGTGTGTTTGTCCCCTAGGCACATCCCCTTCCTCAGAGCAACCCCACCTGTTCCTCTCCACTTCTGCACCTTCACTGCCTCTTTCTCTCTCTGGAGATGTCTCCCCCAGCCCCCAGCCCATGGCTGCTCAAATCCCACCTTACTGCCAAGCCCCCCTCTTCTGTGGACCCCTCCTCTTACTAATCCAGTCTCCACTACCTTCCTCACGGCTGCAGCAAACACACTGCACAACTAAGCATTTTACTCCTTCCCTCTTTGCTTTTCTGTATTTATTCTTCCAAGTCACCATTCATGTCTGTCAACCCAAAGGGCAACCTTTTTCAAGGTAAGGATCAAGCTTCCCCACCTCACGTGGTACTCCCTTCTCAATAAATGCTCTTGAATTCAAAAATAACAGCCAGCGAGTGACAGAATAAGTGGTGAGGTCTTATTCTCCCTCCATACCCTCATTCTGGAGAGGGTTGAAGACAGGATATTCAAAAGAAAATAGCTTGATCTAGTTGAGAAATATGTGGTTAATCTATTCATCTGCACAAATTGGAACCTGTGTTAAATTGCCAAGCTGAAAATGGTTACCACAGCAGTGCCAGGAAGAAGATGCTGAGAGAAAGGCTTTTTCTTCTCTTTAAAACCTTTTCTTCCCTGGATGAGAGTGGCACGGTAGCTTAAGGAGAGAACACCAGCCCAGGAATCGGATGAATTGGGTTAGAGGTCAGCGTCTGTCCTGTCATTTCTTCTCTGCAAAGTCAGTTAACCTCTGGAGTGTCAATTAGACATTCATGAGGCAAGAGCAGGACCTACCCTGCCCACTTTGAATCAGAATAATGAGTCTAGTGGGTTCAAATGAGACAGATCTATATGGATACACAGTAGCTCTTTCACAGAGGCAGGATCTGGCTTATGCTCAGGAAGAAAAACCTGGAAATAAACATTCCATCTTTATTAGCCTCACCACCTCTCCTACAGTCTTCTAGAGTGGGGCTCAGCAGTAGTGAGGGAGCTAGAATAAGACAGATGTTGATTCTGCCATATTCTAAAAAGGATCCCACAGGAGTGAAGCCTATTTTCAAAGGTAGGGGCAAGAAGTAGGTGGGGGGGAATTTGGGCTAAGATTAGAACAAAGAGCTTTAGAGGTGTTTTGGCCCTCAGGGATGTCGCACAGTGCTAATTTGGGGCAGAGGAGAGGGGAAGAGAAACCTCCTGCTCAGCTGACTTGTGCAAGGGAGGGGGTGCCCTCCCAACCATGTGTCAGCCTCTTACCTCTACTGACACGGCGAGGTGAAAAACGGCGAGGACAAGCCCCGTGGGGCTGGAAAGAAAAAAAAGTATATTTGAGGCCAAATCTCTTAGAGGAATTTGACATGTTTGCCTCAGGTAGATACCGTGAAGCTGTTTGGCCTCCATGTCACCCCTAAACACAACACGCCAAGCACAGTCACTACACTAATTTTTGTAACTACCAATTAATTTCCAGTTTTTGTATATTTTTGTTTTCCAGCTTTATTTTGTTCTCCTCAAGTCCAAGAAAGACTGCGATAGGAGTTCCTTCCTCTTTTCCATTCAGTGAAACTAGGAAATGTCTCAGGATATAAATGAACATAATAATTCTGTGTCAATCATCCAGTGTTATTGAAAGCTGCTCACAGCAAAAATGGATGTATTCTTAAATAACCAAAGACAGCGATTTGGGAGCTGTTTTAAATGCAAGCTCTTGTTCCTCTTTTGCCATTCTATTTCATATAACTTTCAGGTATAAAGTAGAACTTCTCTAAATTAGTTTTCTTAGCCTTCTTTGTTCAAAATATTGAAGTAATGGACTTGCAGTCTTTAATCCTAAGAATGCGGTCATCTTTCTTTCCAGATATAAATGCTCACAATACATGGTCCAATTTTCATGTATCAAGACAAATGCCTTTGTGTACTTAATCAATAAGCTTGCAGCCACATTGTAACTTGTAGCCTCAACACCAGGAGTTCTGATTGGTGAAGGCCATCTTCGGTCCCAACTGTTTTCGAAAGGAAGCTGGTGTTGACATTTTTATTGTTTTTTTTTTTTCCTCCTAAGAAAACAATAGATTGTGGATTTGAGGTAAACATTCCCAAAGCAGAATGTTTTATTTGAGGAAGCTCTCTCTTTCCATGTCTGAATATGTACACTGCCAGTGGGGTGCACGAACCCCTACGTGAGCAGGCAGTAAGGGGCAGACTGAGGACTGTAAAGAGCCTCAAATACTCAGGAAAAGCAGCCTCCTTCCTTCCTCCTTTATACCTGGTGACCAATGTGGGAAACATCCGCTCAGCCCTGCCCAGGTTTGGTACTTTTAAAGGACAGTCAAACTGAACTGGATGAGTATTACTCTGAAGGTTAGGGACAGTGTGCCGGGGACTAGCAAAGAGAAGTTTAAACCGTACAGTGAACTCAGAAGATTCTGGTGGAACAATCTGGCTGTGTAAACCTTGTTTTAGATGACTTTGAATGGCTAAAGAACATCCCCATTTGGAAAAGTCTTGTTTGTTTTCTTCTCTGAAGTCAGCTGTAATCATTCTAATGCATGTATTGGCCCTTGATGGTTTTTCAGGCAATAGCCAGCGCTAATCTTGCTGTTTGCAGGTAGGTAGAGCTAACTCCGATGGACCTATTTCAACATGTATATTATGCAAATTCTAAAAAGAAGCGAGAAACTCTCTTTTGTTTAATTTTTTTGAAAGCCACAAAAACTATAAAATTAAAATTCAATATAATTATTGAACAGGGCAACCACTTTCATTCTCCTATACTTAAAATGCAACTTTTCTACCAGAACGGGGCAAAGATTTCTCACCATGTTTTGCTTAGATTGGCCTCATTTGCCAAAGAGCTCAGTCACAGCACATCAGAACCAATCAACCAGATAGAATGTTCAATATTTCCACTTGTTTGTCTCTGCCTCCTGTGACTTTAAGCCCTTCCACCAATTATAGGACCAAAAGAACATTGTAGAGGAGTCTAAAGCTTTCTGGCAAGTACACAGTTTAATTAAACATATGATTTCTACTGCCTAAGTTTTCTGGGTAAGCCTTATCTGTCTGGGTACATATTTGACAGGAATACTAATTTTTTCAACATTTTCAGTGACAATTATTCTAAAAATAGGAGTAGACAGCAGATGTGTAATCACTCAGGAAGTTTACACGAGCAGCATTGGGGCTGGGAAGCCTGAGGTTCACAAGGAATTCTATTCGAGTGGCTCTGGCATTCACAGAACCAGTTACTTCAGTTCAGATTCCTTTCATCATAATTAGGACAGGTGACGTAATGACACAAACAAACACATGTGGAAGAATTAGAAAACATTTGGGAAGACTGCTGGCTGCTGATTTGGTGGTATTTACTAGAATATATTGATGTGCATGTGTAAAAATATTGGGCTGAGGAGTAGGAATCACCACTGTGCCTCGAGGCAAGAGAAATAACACACCCTGGCTACCAGAAACCACACCAGGTCATCAGAAGCTAGGCATCCTTTTACAAAACATTCAAGAGCCATGTGACATGGCAGAGTCAGGCAGGATTGAGTGGAATTCTCATAACGCTTGCTAGCTAAGAGACCTTGTATCAGTCACTAAAATTCTCTGTGACTCAGGGTTCTTCCATGAAAAATGGGAGAGCTATCAAGTCTCAGTTGTTATTTATAAGGCATAGATGAGGTAATGTATGTAAAGAGCTTGGTACAAGTTCTCTGTAAAGAGAATATTACTGTGAGTACTGGGTACCTACTGTGCAGATTTGAATCTCTTTGCAAACTTCTGAATTGCCTATATGTTTAGTTTACGCTAACTTGAAGAAAGATCTCTAGAACAGTTCACATGCGAGGTCAATCTGCCTTTGTGAAGAAATGGAATTATCGAAATTTTCCATGCCTTTCTGTTCTGCTTTATAATGACGCACACTGCCTCCTGGAGAACTGTAATGGCTTGGCTTCCGACAGCCGATATGAAGATGTCTGTGTTTCCTTCCTATTTCCTTTCATAGGGCATTTAAAAACTCCTTTCCTTTGGTGTATTAAGAATCCCATACACACAAGAATAACAACATCAACCCCCAGGGACCCATCCTATTACTGGTAAAACGGACGATCTTTGTTCTTCATCTCCATTCTCCTCATTCTTCCTGTTACATCTGTCCTGATCTTTGAGAACCATGACCGTGCTCGTGTGCGTGCTCGTGTGCGTGTGTGCGTGTGTGTGTGTGTGTGTGTGTGTGTCGGGAAAACAGCTATTGAATGTATGTTACGTATATGTGTATTTTCAGCTCCCTAACTAGAATGTCACCTCTTCGAAAACAGGACCTTTGATGGATGGATTGTTTGTGCCATGGCAGGTATCTCCACGGTGCTTTCATTGTGTGCCTTAACTGGAAAAACCAGGCACTTCCAATAAACGAATATTTAGTTTTAGAATATGTGCGTGTATTACTATGCCAATATTATAAAGTATATTTTAAAGTAGACATTTTAAAAAGAAGGGAATTAAAGATGCAAATATGAGTACTTGTCATCTTTCTTCCCACACTGCAGTGAGCTGTCTTGTAGGGCAAGTACATCCCTTTTGGAGACTGCTGCCCCCAGCACTGAGGAGGGGACCAGTTTGTTTTAGGGCTGAGCAGTAACACTGGCCACCCAGGACCCAGACGTCACCTCCAGGTAGCTTTTATCCTGCCCACCAGTCTTCTGCCCACCATGCTCTCTCTCTTCAGTGCCTCCCCCGCACACACTGACTGCAGGTATTTGGGGGGACATCTGGGTGACTAATTTCTTACTTAACTCACACTCGTGCTTTTCATGATTGTTTTCCTGGATGCAAAAGGTGCACCAGCAGCCTGCATTTTCCCTTCTTGCTAATAGATACAAGATGCCCCTAGAGGCTGTGGTTCGCAAGGATCCTGCAGTCTGCCCGGTTACTCAGTCACGTTAAGTGTGCCGTGTGGAACGGCCACCCACGAAAATTGTGGAAAACATTCTTTACAGAAACAATCCGGCTTTTCATTCCAGGCTGCAGATGGTGGTGTGGTAAAGGGGTGGTGGGGATGGCTGGGGTATGTGTGACAGTAGAACCTGGGCCATCTTGTGGGTTTTTCAGGAAGCCCACACAATAACTCTCACCAAACATGTGCTGAGGTCCTATTATAGGCTGAGAACTTCAAGACAGGGTTGTTCTCTTCAGGGAGTTTTCGGTCTTCCTGTGAAGAGAAAGTGGGGACTAGAGAAATGAAATTACACAGCAAGCAGGTGCTATTGACAGGACGTGGCAAACTCATCCAGAGGAGGATGTTTGTGTCCTATTCGAGGCCCGCCAACACAGCCTATGAGACCATGACTGCCCAAAAGAGATGCCCAAATTGACCAGAAATGGAAACTCACGCTGAACGGGGTTCTGAATGCAACCCTTGCAGTGGTTCCAGAAGCCATTCTTCATGAGTAGAATCAGCCTTGAAAAAGCAGACTGTAAAGTAAAATTTAAGAGGTGGGCAAGTCTCATCGCTGGGAAAATTTTCCATCACTAAAAGCAGAAAAATAAAAATCATTCAATCGTAAAACAGTCTGCAGTCATCCACTTCAGAAGCAATCTCACATTGCTGCCTCACCTTTTCAACCATCACTCTTCTCTCTGGCTTTGGGCCTCCATTTCTCCAGCTCAGGTCCCAGCATCGTCTGTTATTTTCTACAACCCACAGAGGCAACACTGTGCTCCTCACTCACCTATATCAGAAGGGGTGCCCCTCTGTGGTGGCCACAGTTCTAAGCACCTGCGAGTCAAGAGGAATCTATGAGTTCTTCGCAGGATTCCCAAATGTGAGCCTTTCATTTGCTTTCCATGCCTCCTAGGGAGGAAAAGAAGTTATCCATCAGTGACATAGAAACGAGGAGGAAAGGTTGCAAAGGTCTGAGGTTATTGCAAAAAAAAAAATGTTTATATTTCCTGAGGATGATTCCTGGGTTGGTCTCCCTTCATTCACCAAACACACAAGCAATGTTTTTAGAGCCTGTAAAACTCTGCAGTCTGTGAGGATAACAGCTGCTGTACCCCAGATCCCTTACAGACCTCTTGTCAATCAAAGGCAGCTGCTCTTGTTCAGACTCTGAGACTCTCTTCTGTGACTACTGAGATCACCTCCTAATTGATCTCCCTCCCGCCAATCACTGCCTCCTCCAAGCCATCCTCCACACTGCTGTCAGTATCGTTCTGCAATGTAAATTGGATGATAGTTTATCCTTGCTTAAGTACTCTGATAGCTCTACATCACCCACAGGTGACATTTCAAATTAATTAAACATGGCATTCAAGCCCTTCTCACTCTAGTCCCGATTGACCTTTCTAGCCCTGTTTCAAGATCCTCACTTTGACCCACTGTTAATCCATTCAACCATACCATCTGGTTTAGGTGCATCTCTATTCAAACTAGCTCCTCTGCTTGGGACGCCTTCCCCCCAGCCCTCTCTTCACCTGTAAATACCTCCTCTCTCTTCAAATCTTACTCAGAGCCTTCCTTCCTGAAGCTTCATCCAAACACCACCAAGCAGGGGTCCTCACCCACTTCTCTGCTCCTATCCCACCTCCCAGTTAGCTCTGCTGTGCACTCCCCATTGGCATACACTGATTCTTGTCTACATATCATCCTTTTTGCCTCTATACCCCCAGAAACTAATACAGTGATACCAAGGGCTACTCACTAAATCCTCCATGAGTGACTACACAAAAGGAATTTAGTGATCTTTAAGGTTTCCCAATGAGGGAATCTCCTTCCTGAGGGGTTTATATAATCCTTGTTTGTAATTGGCCCAATCCCCAGGTCTGGACATGGAGGACCTCAGACGCAGCCACCACTTCTCTATAAACATCTTAAATTATAGGGCTTTCTGTAAAACCTCAAACTGAAATAGAATATAAACAGCAACATTATTCAGAAAATGTCCTTCAGTGCTAATTTGTCTTCCTCTCACAGGTATTGGCCACCTTTTAGATCTTAGTTCTGCTTTATGCATACATGTATGTGCAAACTGCATAAATCCTGGGCAAACCAGCTGCAAGTTGGATTTCATCAGCAACTCTGCATCCGATGTTCTATGATTGGACCGGCCCTCGACATGTAAGATGTACTTAATGAGTCACTGAATTGGGTCTTGATTGTCTTTTTTCCCCCTGATTTTATAGGGAGGCAGTGAATTCCAAGTTAATGGTGGTGGCTAATTGCTGCATCTTAGCAACGAAATGAGGCTGCTTTGACCCATCAATGTCCAGGTTCATTCATTTAATCCGTAGAAAAGACTCCAGGAATGTCTGAGTCCAGATTTCCATTCTCTTTTGTCTAACGATTAGAATCCACTTTCCTTTCAGCTATCGATTCACCACACCAAGGACCCGGCCCCCCCAATGGAATCGTCATGTTTTATAGAACAGCAACAAAGGCGTATAGCCAGTTTTCCAAAGTACTCTTTCCAAAATGAGCCAAATTAAATTTAAAGCTCGTTCCAGAACATTTTCCTCTCTACATTTGTAAAAGAATGACTGCTTGGCAAGGCACTATTAAGAGAAAAGGGCAGAGTCTCCACAAAGATTTTCAACTTTATTTTTTACACCAGTTAGAAAACTGTTTGGAAAAGCAAATTTCAGTTTGACTTAAAAAAAGAAAAGAAAAAGTGTTATGGGTGGGAACACGTTAAGAAATGCAACAATCATAGCGTTCTATAATCCTTTGAGACCAATATTAAGTACTAGCAGAATCTAATATCTCTAAATGTAGAAATAATATATTTACCAGTTAATCTAAGGGATACATTTTGTTGTTGTTGTTCACTGAGAGAAAAGAAATAGTTCTGTTCTCAAACTTCACACAAGCTCTCTTTGTAAACACACACTTTTGGCTTACCAGGATTTTCACTGAAAATATTTATTTAAAATGTAATTGTCATCAGACTGCCCAGAGTTAAATAAATAGATTCTCAATAATTTAATCCACATTCCTCCAACACCTGCTATTTTAATGATAAATCTAGAGCATATTTTTCCCCCTTTGCAGAACAGACAGGGCAATAATATGTAATTATTCAAAATGTATCTTGTCAAGCTAGAGAAGATTGGGACACTGGGATTTCCTTATCCGAGTAAGATCAATAGAGACTATAATCTATTAGCTTGCCTCTGGCGGATCCTGTGTAAAGTGCCATAAAGGAAGGTTAAATCCTTGTAATATCTGAGACTAGCTTGTGGTATGATACCACGGGGAGATACAGTGCTGTCTAAGGCTCGGTAGCTGACAAAGATGATTCTCTAAATTCCTTAGTTGTTTTTTTCCTTCCCTGTTATGGTAACTAGATTTATGAATATTAGTTCAGGAAGCGTTTTAATATTTCTGCAGGATTATACTTGAATAGTCCAGGGTTGTTTTGTCTTTTTTGGTGTGATTTGAAGTTAGAGTCTCCATTCAATGAACACTTGTTGAGGGTCTCCCCTTTCCCTGGCCCTGAGCTGAGCTCTGAGGATATAAGTGTAGACTGGATGATATTTGCCCCTACTATTGAGACTTACGTGTGAAGGAAAAAAGGCATTTCTTTGATTCTTATAACTGATCTTATTTTTCACTAAAGTCCCCATTCTTGCTGAGGCAGATGAGAGGGCATTTAAAATATCCTATTCAAAGCTAATTGTCTCTCTTCTGATTTTAAGGGTCAAACTCTCGATTAGGAATCTTTCCCCTCTTCCCCAAATGGTGTCAATGAGTAGGAGAAAGTTAGGAGGCTTGCTGTCCTGCTCTCCTAGCCACATGAGATTAGTGTGAAGCTTCCTGCTAGGTCTCAGAATTCTCCTGGGCATCCTGGAGCCCAAGGAGCATGTACTTGGTCTGAGATTCTCACAGACCTCTCTGGTTATTTCTAATCCCTTCTCACTCTGGAGAGTCTTAACCATAGTGGGCAGGTGGGAGGAAGGTGGGAAGGTGTGAGCCTAGTCACTCACTTGTGATATTTCTTTTCCTCTCTTCCCCTCTCTGGCTGAAGGAGGCTCTATTTTCCTTCCAGTCTGATGCTGAAGGTCACACAGTTAGCAACTAGATTAGATTAAGGTGATCACATACTTTATTATCCAAAGTAGTATACTTTGGGAAGTGAAAGAAGGGGTGGTCCCAAGAATAACTGTGCACCAAGTAATCAGAGGCTGGCCTGGGTTAACCAAGATGTATGGTCTCTAGTTAAGTGGGACTATTCCACTTCCAGATTTAAGATTCTTTGCTTTTTGTTTCTATTATTCTTCCTAAATAACAGTGCACAGTGATGCAGCAAGAAATCTCCCAGTAAATTCTTTGTATATACTGGAGTTCTGAAAGGAAAGATTACCTGTGTGCGTATATATCCAAGAGTCTAGAGACATAAGTAGCCATTGACTGGACCCAGTAATGGAGTCATCTTGACAGCTTCTTTTGTGTTATAGCCACGGAAAGAAAGACACAAACAATAAAGCATAGGTGCATAGGTGAATTTTGACCTGTAAAACATTGTCTGAGTCTACCTTGTGGATTAGTTACTCAGTTGATTCTTGTGGTGGTGGTGGTTGTTTTTTGCAGCATTTAGATCCATTCAGTGTTAACTCAGGGAAGCAATATATCCATTCATGTCTGAGGAGATATAAAAGTCAAGGAATGAATTAGTATGAGTCAGAGTTCTCCTTGTTCTGTGAAATTGTACGCAGAATGTCCAACTCCCAAGCACTATTTATCTACCTGAAAGATCTATTTCTTGACTTAGTTGAGAGAGTTCATTCATGTATCCATCCGTCACTCCATCCTTCCATCCACCCATTCATCCATACCATGTATTATTCTAGTCAAGAAAAACAAGGTGGTGACCAAAAATGGAGCCAAGGATGAGATTAAATATGCATACTCTAACGATGTAAAATTGTTATCCTCTGGGCCACATATTTGATTCTAAGCTTTCTAGGAGCCTATCAAAAGTTGCTCGCAAGTTTCACAACTTAAAATCCATTAGACAATAGCTTATAAGGTAATAATTATAACAGGTGACACTTACTGAGTGCTTATTGTATGGTGGGTACTAAGCTAGGCTTTGTACATGAATAATTTTTAAGTCCCTTCAGTAATCCTAAGAGATAAAAACTAAGAAATATCTATTTTATAGATGTGGAAGTAAAGCCTTAAACAGAATAAGTGAAATAGCCATAATCAGATCCAGGGACTGACCTTGAGAGCCCTTATTCTCTGCATTAAATGCTCAAAAAAATTCATTCCTTTGTGGTTTTGGTTCTAGATTTCACAGTAACTTCTTCTGGAGGGGTTTTATAATAAGGATGTCTTAGGCTGTGCTACACTAGGCCTTTGACAACATGGGGGATATGCTCATTGTACCCTGTACTTCTCCTTTGTTAACACTAACACAATGTAATGATATAATTATTTGTGTAATGTTTATCTCCCCAACTAGACTTTAAAGACCATGAGGGCAAAGCGTGTTTGTCTTTTCTACTGCCTTGTCATCCCTTGCATACAGTGGACGTTTAACACATACTTGTTGAATAAACAAATGAAATAGGAGACTCGGAACTATTTATAAAATAATTTGCAATTGCACAAAGGAACTTCAGTTTAGTCTGAACGTGATATTTTATTTTTCTTCCTATTTTTTGCCTCAATTCTGCTTCTCCTATTCCTCTCCACCCGTCGCACACACACACACACACACACACACACACACACATTATTTACTACCTTGATAATTTAAGCGGAATCACTTCCTAATTTCTTTCCTTGTCCTGAATTTGAGTGCAGGTCTCAATGAAAAAGGAGGGAATATGAACTTTCTTTTGTCACAAAATATTTGTCTTCACTTCTATTCATAATATTTCTTTTTTTTTAATTGGAGTATAATTGCTTTACAATAATTGCTTTATACATATTAATGTATACATGTCAATCCCAATCTCCCAATTCATCCCACCACCACCACCCCCACCGCCACTTTCCCCCCTTCGTGTCCATACGTTTGTTCACTACATCTGTGTCTCTATTTCTGCCGTTTGTTCTCTACATCTGTGTCTCTATTTCTGCCCTGCAAACCGGTTCATCTGTACCCTTTTTCTAGGTTCCACATATATGCGTTAATATATGATGTTTATTTTTCTCTTTCTGACTTACTTCACTCTGTATGACAGTCTCTAGATCCATCTATGTCTCTACAAATGACCCAATTTCATTCCTTTTTATGTCTGAGTAATATTCCATTGTATATATGTGCCACATCTTCTTTATCCATTCATCTGTCGATGGACACTTAGGTTGCTTCCATGTCCTGGCTATTGTAAACAGTGCTGCAGTGAACATTGGGGTGCATGTGTCTTTTTGAATTATGGTTTTCTCAGGGTATATGCCCGGTAGAGGGATTGCGGGGTCATATGTTAGTTCTATTTTTAGTTTTTTAAGGAACCTCCATATTGTTCTCCACAGTGGCTGTATCAATTTACATTCCCACCAACACTGCAAGAGGGTTCCCTTTTCTCCGCACCCTCTCCAGCATTTATTGTTTGTAGATTTTTTGATGATGGCCATTCTGACCCGTGTTAGGTGATACCTCATTGTATCATATTCTCTAATAATTAGTGATTTTGAGGATCTTTTCATGTGCCTCTTGACCATCTGTATGTATTCTTTGGTGAAATGTCTATTTAGGTCTTCCACAATTTTTTGATTGGATTGTCTGTTTTCTTGATATTGAGCTGCATGAGCTGTTTGTATATTTTGGAGATTAATCCTTTGTCCATTGCTTCATTTGCAAATATTTTCCCCCATTCTGTGTGTTATCTTTTCGTCTTGTTTATGATTTCCTTTGCTGTGCAAAAGCTTTCAAATTTAATTAGGTCCCATTTGCTTATTTTTGTTTTTATTTTCATTACTCTAGGAGGTGGGTCGTAAAAGATCTTGCTGTGATTTCTGTCAAAGGGTGTTTTTCCTATGTTTTCCTCTAAGAGTTTTATAGTGTCTGGTCTTACATTTAGGTCTTTAATCCATTTTGAGTTTATTTTTATGTATGGTATTAGGTAGTGTTCTAATTTCATTCTTTTAACCCTTTTTTTTTTTTCTTTTTGCTGCATAACTGGCTACACAGAACATTTCAGCAGAGTTCTTAACAGTGTGAATGATTTGATTTACTACAAAGTCTGTCCACCAGTCCATGGAACCTAAGGCTACTGTTCCTCCTGAGAGCACAGCAATGATGGATTGCCTTTTCCCCACTGTTTCACCTTATGCAGCAGCTCCTGAAACTATTAATCCCATTAGTTATTATCATGGCAATAACTAAGATTTGTAAAGAACTCTAAAACTCTGTAGACCTTAACATACTTTATCTCATTTGATCCTCTCTACTACCTGTAGGCAGGCACTGTGTTTATGCATATTTCACATATGGAGACACTGAGGCTTGGGGAGGTTAAGTGACTAGCCCAGCAACCTGGTTTGAGTGATGGGTGGAGCCCAGCCTTAAAATCAGACATCTTTGCTGCTGATTCCAGCTTCTCAACATTACACCTCCTTGTCTCCACTTTCACTTGAAATCTTTTTTTTTTTTTTTGAGGAGGGTAGGGCTGTTATGGGAAGAGTAGTCAAAAATGACTTTCTGCAAAACAGTTTGAGGGCTTTGCTGCTGAATGTTTCTGTTTGAGGAGAATGAGAAAAGAAGGTATCAGCCATAAGCAAGATGAGCTTAAGATTCAGAAGCAAAACTTAAGAGAGCTCACTGGGGGTCCCGAGCTGTATGTGGGTGTTTTGTTCCTGTGGGGTCAGGGTTGAGTTTCTGCAGCCCTCAGAGATCTGCTGTAACCTTCAGTCAGGCCTAGAAGTTCGGCTCCTTGTGATGGTTAGTTAACATTGCTATATGGTGATAAACTACACTAACAACAGAGTCTTAAGCTACAGAAATGACGAAAGAAAGTGATCCCCGCTAAGATTAAAAGCTCACTATAGCTGTGTTGAAACAAACCCAGAAAGGTGGTTCTTGCTCAGCTGGGCAGCTAGTCTGGGACCAGAGCCTTTGTTCTACTTGGCCAAACCTGGAGGAGTCACAGTTTCATCCTAGGCTTGGCCTAGGCAAGATGGAGCTACCCCAGAACGTGTCTTCTGTGCCCACCCATCTCCTGGTATTCGCTCTTCCCAATTCCACTTGCAGGGGGCAGCATCCTAGACTGCCAGCTGGGCCCTCCGTGCTGTCCTCACACAGGCGCAGGCTCATCTTGCCTATAAAGCTGTCCCCATCCCCTCCAGTCCTATTCTCTTTCTGTGATTGATCTTAGCAACTAGGAAAAGTGGTTCTGGTTTTCCAATACAATAAATTTCCTTTTTTCCATCATAAAAGCAATACATGCTTAGTACAAAACGTTTATAAAATATAAATATATGGAAACTAAAAGTCAACCAATATCTTACCACTTGGAAGAACTACCACTATTTACATTTTTAGTGAATTTCCTCACAGGATTTCTTCTGTGCGTTTTAAAAGATCATACTGCAACAAGTTTTATATCCTGCTTTTATCATTTAACATGGTAATGCAAGCATTTCTTGTGTTAATAAAACATTCTTTTTAATGTAATTTTAAGCAGTTACATAAGAATCCATCATACTGATGAAACTTTAATTTGATTCTTCTCGTATTATTGAATGGTTTTCTTCCTTTGACCATTATAAATAATGATTACAATCCATATTTTTGTACGTAAAACTAATTGCAGATCTCTAAATTTTTCCACTAGGTAGATTAGAAAAAGTAGAATTATAAGGCCTTGACTTGGGATTCTTGATTCATTACATGGGGGGAAAAAAGCAGTTCCTTGTAAACTCCTTAGTATTTTGGTGTGAGTGATGAGGCAGTGTGTTGCACAGAGCAGAGACACAATAAATGTGTTTTGTATGAATGAATGGACTTAACCCCATTAGGAATATTTGCATTTTAAAAGAGGAAATTTGTCAACCAATGCATCTTAAATGGGTAGTAATTCAGGCTGCAATATTTACAGTATTGAAGAAATCAAAGTTGTAATGAATGCAGGTCTGTCAAGAAAGGAAGTTTTTCTAATAAGCATTAATTAAACTCAGCCCCGTGAAAATCGTAGCCTACTTTGATCAAAGTAAACACAGCTCTTATGACCATTCCCAGCTCCTTGGTCAGATGGTCAACATGAGCATGGCATCATGTCAGGGCCCGAGGAACAGGAGAAGGAGATATGTTGTCTGTCCTCAAGAAGTCCACAAGCTTGTAGGGCGACAATCAGACAATGAACAAAGTAACACAGGAAGGGTAGAACTGAGATGCAAACTCAGTGGAGGAAGTTAATAGCTCTTCCTTAGGGAGCCTCCTTGGGAAGGGAAATTTGGAGCTGGGTCTTGAGTGAGAATATGTGAGAAAAGCATTCCAAACAGATGCACATGCAAAGAGCACTTCTTCCTGATTCCTGAGAATCATAGGGTGCTGATTTCCTCTTCCAGCACTTTGTTCATGTTGATCATTTACACCTTAGTGAGAATGAGTTGTTCTGACTTTCCTGAGAGCAGAATTTGATAAAAGGAAAAGAGACAGAGCCTGAGAACTGGAGATACTTGAGACCAGAAGGGGCAAAAGAGAATACCATAAAGGAAAGGGGTACAGAAAGGGAAAGCAGGGAGCCCAAGACAGGACCACTGAACTGTACAGCTGGGAAATGGAGGTTATGCACATAGAATACAATGGGCCCCCAGAGCTGTGCAACAAGACAACCCGAGGTTCCAAACACCACAACCATCACCAGTCTAGGGAGGTGTGACCTGGCCCCAGATGAAGCTTCCTTACCCTGATCTACAAAGTCTCAGTTCTCTTCTAAAACTTCTCCAGCAAAGATTCATCCCCTCTCTATTTTACAGCTCTATTTAAATAAAATAGTTAGTCGTATACAGTCCATAGCAATTTGGGGACCATTTCTACCTTCACTGCCCAGGTAGAGAGTTAAGCTGGTTGCCAGCAGCCTTGTAAGTCCTGCCTCCCATCTCTCTCTCTAACCTCATCTTGAACTGCTCCTGCCTCACACACTGACCTCCATCACAGTCTCTTCCTTCTGCTCCTTGAGCTTGTCCCACCTCAGGGCCTTGCTTATCTCTCTGTCTGAAACTCTCTTCCCCAAGATCTTTTTGGGGTTGACTTGGCTCCTTCTCATCCTTCATGTCCCTGCTCAGGCGTCAGCTCTTCAGAGGGGCTGCCACTGACCACCTTGCCTTTGCCATGAGCCAGCATCTATGTTTTCAGAGCACCTCTCATTCACTGAACTTATTACTGTGTTGACTTATTTACTGTGGCCACCCCACTAGAATGTAAGCCTTATGACATCAAGAATTTGATTTGTTTTGTTCACTGTCACAGTCCTGGAACCTAGAAGAGTGTCTGCCTTAACAGTAGTGCTCAGTAAACATGTACTGAGTGAATGAATAATCCAGCTTTGAGATGTGAATTATTCAAGGTTATGTCCTTAGCTCCCTGCCCACAGTAGCTCCAAAGTGTTCATTGGATGGTTGTGCTAAAAATCATTCTTGGTCCAGCCTTCTTTTTCAGGCAAGGCTACCTCAGTCCTTCTGAACTCTCCTTCCCATTCCCCTTTCCATGCCCTTAACCCCACACCCCACAAGTTGTGAACATGGTCTATTCCAGCCCCATTGGTCATCCCATCTCCAATCAGCAGAGCACGCTGATGACTTCATTTTTTTTCTCTTTTCAAAGAGCGAAGAACAGGAGGAAATCAGTTCTGTTGAAATGTGAACCAGTATGAGTGGTACATTTCCTTTTGCCTATTTTCTTCTCCAGTTGTTTCAATCTGAAGGCTGATGGGGAGAGGGGTGAGATGAGTGGCAGTTCAACTCCCACCACTGCCATGGCATCAATCACAGAGACTGTGGAAAACTACAGTCAGGGGTGGGAGGTTGGGGGGCCCAGAACAGATGGGGAGGCACCAGGAGCGGGTGTGGATGCCTAGCAAGAGTTGCAGAAACTCAATTTCTCTCTTCCCTAGGCCTCCCAAAATGGCCTACCCCGGGCAGGGACCCCATCACCGCCTGTCTCTGTAGGGAATCACTAACAGTTGGATCATTTCTGATGTGCAGGCCATGTGAAGGCAGGGAACAGTGGAAGGAACACACACTTCAACAGCAGAGAGTTCTGCTCCTGACTCTGCCACATGCTAGGTGTGTGGGACCCTGGTCTGTTACTTAACCTCAGCCACCACCTCCTCAGGGATAAAATGAGCATAGGAGCGTCTACTTGGAAAGACTGTGTGCCTTTATATGTGTGAATTATGTGTAAAAGCACCTAGGACAGTGCTGGCATATGGTAGGTACTCTATAAATTGTTGCTATTATTAAAAAGCCGAGTTCAGGTACAGGGAAAATAAAGTATGTTTATGTTTACTCAATACGTGAAAAATAAAAAATAGATGATTGCCTGTACTTTTCCATTTTATTTATTTATTTATTTATTTATTATTTTTGGCTGCATTGGGTCTTCGTTGCTGCTCATGGGCTTTCGCTAGTTGCAGCGAACGGGGGCTACTCTTTGTTGTGGTGAGCGGGCTTCTCATTGCAGTGGCTCCTCTCATTGTGGAGCACAGACTGTAGGCGCGAGGGCTTCAGTAGTTGCGGCACGCAGTCTTAATTGCTCCTCCACATGTGGGATCTTCCCAGACCAGGGATTGAACCCATGTCCCCTGCATTGGCAGGCGGATTCTTAACCACCATGCCACCAGGGAAGTCCTACTTTTCCATTTTAAAAGTCAAAGACATGTGTTATAGATGTTAAACATCCTAGTAGATTCAAAGTGGATTCAAAACTTTTATTCAATCGTCCAGTTTGGCATCATACTGTCAAAAAATTAGGCTTCATCAGTTTTTACTAAAATAACTAGCTCTTTGCCTGCCATTGTGTAGACAGCACCTACTTCCCGTCATGATTTTCCTTCTCATCATATGATGATGATACTAGAGTTGGAAATTGACTCCTTTGGGGCCACATCAAAGAATTATCAGATCCTCAGCTATTCTGCCATCAATATTGAGTCCTATCCTGTGAATTCCTACCATCTAAATCTTGCTTAGGACCAGTTAGTCAACTTGAATGAAGTACCACTAATGATTTTAACCAATTGAAATTAATTAATTTCTAAGGATGGACTAATTCACAAATGCATAAAGCAAGATTATTTCACAGGATTCTATAGTTGCCATGCGGTGATTATTTTTAAATGCCTGGAGTCAATTTTTAAAAATTATATGTATTAGTAAAAATTTACCCAAGCCCAAGGAGAGAGAACTTTGATTTCATTTTCAAGAGAATTTCAGAAAGATCTTAAGGTCCTAAAGAATATATTCTGATGCCTTGCTGTTTCATGAGAGGGTGGTCTTCTCTCCCTTCCTCCCTTTCATGGATCTATAGGCAGAGCTTTCCCTTTGTATCAAGTGCAATCAGAAAAGACTGGAACAGAGAGAGCTCCTCATTTTGGAGAGCAATTCTCGTGGCTGTAGGTGGGTATTTTCCTAGTCACCAAGAGAAGGTGCAGTTCTCTGCCCTCTAGTGAGCACTGTCACCACAGAATGAGATGCAATTTCCCTACTTTTGAGACATCACAAGCTAAGATATCCAGAAGAATTAAAAAAGACCAACATAGAGGTTGGAGAATGAAAATAAACTAAATCCAGCACTCCAGACTGACCAATCATTAGCCATTTATAACAGGGCTTAAAATCGTCACGGGCCAACTGCATTCAGTTCTCACTAGTTCCCAGGTCAGTTTTTGATTTGTTATTCTTCTGGAGAGAAAGAGCATGCATTAACCTCAAAATCAGTGACGAACTCTGGATGCATCTTAGTAGCTGCTGAGTAAACATCTGCTGAATTAGAAAAGCAAAAAAGCAAAGAAGAAACAAACAAAAACCAATGTTCTGTCAACGTGAGAGTGTTTACATATAAAATGAAATTAAATGATAAAGGGATGTTGGCTTCAAAGGGTCCTCAATTTTGTTCTATTTTTTGTTTAGTTTCTGGGTCTAGTGTTCACTCACTACATTTCTTATTTGTCAACGTTAGTATTCAACCTTAGTTTCAAAATTGCTAACTCATACCCCTGTGAGAGACAAATTTGCCAACTAGACAACAGTGTTTGTGTACAATTCTTTTTGTTCTTAGCCTTACAGTATCCAGTCAAAAGTTATTTAAGTTAGGTCCTTCATTCCCCACCCACTTCTGTGTGGTATGTCATCCATTTGTAATACAGTTAGATTCATATCTCACAGTCTGCATCTCATCTTGGGTTCCCCTGACATCCTGGTAGATTTTTTTTTTAATTTGCATAGAGTATAATTCATTTTTTGTGTTTGTTCAGTTCTATGGATTTTGATAAATGCACAGTCATTCCACTACAGCACCATACAGAATAAATTTCATAACCCCAAAGTATCCCTCATACTGCCTCTTTGTAGTCAATCTCTCCACCCACCTCTAACTCCTGATAATTGCTCATCTTTCTCTGCCCTTATAATCCTTCCCAGAATGTCATATAAATGGACTCATACAATATGTAGCCTTTTGATTTAGCAAAATGTATTTAACTGCATTTATATTATTGCATGAATCATGAATCAGTAGTTTATTTCTTTTTCTTGTTGAGTGGTATTCCATTGTATGAATACACCTTAATTTGACTATCCATTCATCAGTTGACAGGCATCTGGGTGGTTTCTAGTTTTCAGTGGATTATGAATAAATTTGCTGTAAATATTTTCCTAAAGTTGTTTGTGTAAACATAAGTTTTTGATTGACTTGGGTAAATATCTAGGAGTGGAATTGCTGAGTCATATGGTATGAGTATGTTTAACTTTATAAGAAATTGTTAAACTGTTTTCCAAAGGGGGGCATATCATTTTGCATTTCCACCAGCAATGTATGAGTTTCCATTTGTTCTGCATCTTTGCCAGCACTTGGCATTGTGTTTGGTTTTGGTTTTATCTTATACATTCAAATAAGTGTGTAGTGGTATCTCATTATGGTTTTAATTTGTGTTTCCCTAATGCCTAATGACGTTGAGCACTTTTTCGTATGTTTAATTGCTATCCAAATATCTTCTTTAGTGAAGTGTCTGTTCAACACTTTTGACCAGACACAGGCCACCTTTTATTGGGTTTTTGCAGTTATTTTGTTCCAGTGTGTAGCTTGTCTTTTCATTCTACTAACAGTGTCTTTCACAGAGCAAAAGTTTTAAATTTTTATGAAGACTAATTTTTCAAATTTTTTATGGATTATCCTTTTGGTACAATATCTAAAAAACTTTTACCTAACCTAAAGTCTCACAGATTCTCTCGTATCATTTTTTTCTAGAAGTTTCATAATTTAAAATTTTACATTTAGGACTATGATCCATTTTGAGTTAATTTTTACCTAAGATGAGAGGTGTGTATCAGGTTCTTTTCTCTTTCTTTTACATATGGACAATTGTTCCATTTGTTCCAACACCATTTCTTGAAAAGACTATCCTTTCTCTGTTGAATTGTTTTTGCACCTTTGCCAAAAATCAGTTGACTATATTTGTGTGCGCCTGTTTCTGGCTTATCTATTCTATTCCATTTACTATCTATTCTGTTCCATTTATGTGTGCTTCATTCCTTGTGATAATACCACACTGCTTTGATTACTGTAGCTTTATATTAAATCTTGAAATCAAGTAATGTGAGTGATTCCTACTTTATTCTTTTTCAAATTCTTTTGAATATTCCAGTTCTTTCACCTTGACGTATAAAGTTGAGAATCACCTTGTTGATCTGTATAAAACATTTTCCTAGGATTTGAGTTGGGATTATCTTTACTCCACAGATCAAATTGAGGGGAATAGATAGTTTAGCAATATTGAGTCTTGCAATCCATGAACATGTTATGTCTCTCCGTTTAGTTAAATCCTTTTTCATTTCTTTCTTTAATGTTTTATAGCTTTTAGTATACAGATACTGCCCATATTTGGATAGATTTGTGAATAAATATTTCATTCTTGGGGTGCTATTGCAAATAGTTTTTTCTTTGAAGTTTCAGATTCCAATTGTTCATTGCTAGGAATACAATTGACTTTCGTATATTGGCCTTATATTCTGCAACCTTGCTAAATCCACTTATTAGTTCAAGGAGCTCTTTGGTAGATTCTTTGGGATTTTTCTACATAGGCAATCATGTTTTCTTCAACAAGAGTCAGTTTATTATTCCTTTTCGATCTGCATGCCTTTTATTTCTTTGTATCACCTTATTGCCCTATGATGTTGAATAGGTACAACTGAATTTTAATAGTCAATCTAAACACAAAAGAATTAGGACTAAAGTAATATCAAACTCTGGAAGTTCACATCAGGAAGGTAAGAAAGGCTTCTCAGACTTAGTCATTTGATTGTTAATTTAGTCAATGAAATATTTACTGGTATCTCCATGAGACAAAGTATTATAAGGAAGTCAAATATAAAATCAGGCTTGGATTTCTCCATCAAGTACTTTGCAGTTGAGGAAAGGTAATAAGACATGAAAAATAGTTACTACGTACAAATAAGAAGGTATAAAGCTAATCAGAGATAAACAGCAAAAGAGTAGGAGAGGCTCTAAGGCAGAAGAACAGGTAGGAAGCCATTAATATAAAGGTCTGATCTGGTGGTGGTAACGAAGAAGTCAGGATGTAGGTGAGAGATGGTGCAGAAGTGGGCTCCTCAGATTTTGCTGACTGATTGGTTGTGGAGGCCAAAGGAGAAGGAAGAGATCTGTGGGAGTTAAAATATGTTGCTTATTTTTTGGAGGGGGTAGAGGTGGGGCCACAGATTGATATTCTGGATTTGAAGTGTACACTGAAAGTTCAGATGGGGTGACCTGCAGGTGGACTGACTGAACCAACAAGCAAGAGCAGGCTGGACATAGAAGTTGACCTTGGCCATGATTCTCCCTTTAGCCCCAGCTCTAGGCTTTGAGGCTGTAAATACTCAAGGGCTGGGATTCACCCTCCCATTGGAACAGTGACCACACTTAACTGAAGGGTCAGGGAGAAGAGGAATGGTATGGATAGAATGCATCTTGCTAAGCGGGTTCCCAAGCTCCAGCCTCTTGTAAAATAGAAGAAGGCGCCCTAACACCTACATTGGTTGAAAGAGTGAAAGGCTACAATGTTTACTGTATCCCTCCGCTCAGGGAGGGCATAGAACCTCATTTTACAGAAGAGGGAACCTATAGAGGTGAAATGAGATGTCCATAGCTACCAGGAACAGAGCTTGGATTCAAACCTGTGTCTATCTGATAACAGCTTGCACTTAGCATTTACCATGTGTGAAGCATTACTTTAAAGGCTTTAATCCTCACACTTAAACCTCACAACAACCCTGTGAGGTAGCTTCTATTATTATCCCCAGTAACGTATGGGGCACAGAGAGGTTTGGTAACTTCCCAAGGTTTCAATGATAGGAAATAGTACAGGCACTTCTTCACTATAAGTATATCATCACCACACTATGCTGCCCAGTGTTTCCCAGTAAACCACAGAGCCTCCCTAGCCAACAAGAGTAGAACAAGTGAGTGACAATGCAGTCCTTATCCACAGCAAAACGATGGCATCAGAGCACCCACTGTGAGCATCACTGAACACCAACTATGTGCCCAGGACTTTGCTAAGTGCTGGGAATAAACAGATGCGCTAGACACAGTCACTACCCTCACAGATCTCAGTCTGGAAGGAGAAACAACCTTGTACACAATGAATACAATATGCGCCGTGATATATGGCACTCTGACAGCAGGTGTAAAGGATTGGGCACACAGAGAAAACAGGCATTAATTTTATGTTCCTCTGTCAAGGAAAGTGAAAGGCAAACTAATGCATAATGGCTAGAAGCAACCTTATACTTTTGATTAAGTGCATATTTAAATATCACCCTGCCCCTCAGTCGGGATCATGCCTCAGTCTCCATCACATGGCTGACTTTACTTTCTAAAGAGAAAGCAAGAAATTCACGCACAGTAAAAGGAATTGGAAAGATGCGGAGTTGGAAAGATGCGGAGCATGAGCTCTGTCTCAGATGCTTTTTTGTTTGTTTTACTTTGCCTTTGAAAACGACACAGCTCATTACAGTGGAAACTAACACAGCTCTCATTACAAAGTTGATGACAGAGAAGGCTTTACCTTTGCCTCATCTTGTGGAACTTCTTTGAAAATAAATCATCACCCCAGGGTGAAGAAAACTTTGAAATCTTTAGGTTCTCTCTTCTTAGTGTTGAAAATGCAAGTACATGTGTGATATTCGCATAGGAAAGTGTGATCATTCTGTTGTGAGGAGAGATGTGATCTTGGACAAAATTTGGAAGGTGGAAAACTGTGTTCTCCCATTTGGGGGCCCACTTCCTTCATCCTCCTGCCACTCCACTTTTTTTTTTTTTTTTTTTTTTGCGGTACGCGGGCCTCTCACTGCTGTGGCCTCTCCTGTTGCGGAGCACAGGCTCCGGACGCGCAGGCTCAGCGGCCATGGCTCACGGGCCCAGCCGCTCCACGGCATGTGGGATCCTCCCAGACCGGGGCACGAACCCACGTCCCCTGCATCGGCAGGCGGACTCTCAACCACTGCACCACCAGGGAAGCCCCTGCCACTCCACTTTTATTCCCCCTTCCAATTCTGTCAGAGGTTTAGTACTTTATTTCTTGATTGCTCCTTCTAATCCCTCCAAACTATGTAAGAAAAAGCTCTGAAACCTCTTCACACTGAGGTATAAATGACTGATAATAGTTTATAGACAAGCCTCTCAAACTGGGACAGCAGAGGGTGCCAAGGGATACCTAGTAAAGCCACGGGACCAACATGGCACATCTCTGAGACAACAAACTTGCTTGAAAATTTAGGAAGGAAACATTATTTTATGTTAAAACAAACACAAATATAATATGGAATGAAATAGGAAATGGTTGAATGAATGAATCACATTAAAGTAAATTGTTACAAGAGAAATATCGTGCATGATGCTGAAACCCAGAGCCCTGGGGGTGGCAAATCCTTTTCTGTCTCCTCTGCCCTCAGGGGTAAGCATGGCAGACTCCCCGGCTGTAGGTGGGAGGATGAGGCCCTTGAGGAGCCTTGTAATGGGAGACCTTAGGGTCATGGATTTATACCCGTGTAGAGATAATACAAGCAGCAGGCCTGAATTTGGAAGTAAATTCAGCAAGGGCCTTAAAAATGTTTTGTAATTTACTAAAATTAAACAAAGGGATAATAAACACCAACACTATAACTTTATTATACACATTTTAAATAGTAGCTCTGGGGTATGGCATATTTAATTTCGCTTTCAAAACTTTTCAGGATTGCCTTCCCTCCCAGTTTGCAAAAGATGCTTGTAAACTCATGTTGCTTTGTGGCAGATGGATGAACCAAGAGGGTTTTTTTTAAAACAACATTTCTCTTTTAGCTACATTCGAGACTCTTGATGCATGGACCCCTCTAGCAGTCTGGTGAAGCCTACAGACTCCTTAGGAAAAGTGCTTTTGGACTTCACTGGTGGCGCAGTGGTTAAGAACCCACAACTACTAAAGTCCGCGAGCCTAGAGCCTGTGGTCCACAACAAGAGAAGCCACCGCAATGAGAAGCCTGCACACTGCAACGAAGAGTAGCCCCCGCTCACCACAAGTAGAGAAAGCCCATGTGCAGCAACGAAGACCCAATGCAGCCAAAAATAAATAAATTTATAAGAAAAAAACAAAACAAAGACGTGCATATCTTTTTTTTTAACATCTTTATTAGAGTGTAATTGCTTAACAATGGTATGTTAGTTTCTGCTTTATAACAAAGTGAATCAGCTATACACACACATATATCCCCATATCCCCTCCCTCTTGCATCTCCCTCCCACTCTCCCTAACCCACCCCACTAGGTGGACACAAAGCACCGAGCTGATCTCCCTGTGCTATGCGGCTGCTTCCCACTAGCTATCTATTTTACATTTGGTAGTGTATATATGTCCATGCCACTCTTTCACTTTGTCCCAGCTTACCCTTCCCCCTCCCCGTGTCCTCAAGTCCATTCTCTACGTCTGCATCTTTATTCCTGTCCTGCCCCTAGGTTCTTCAGAATCTTTTTTTTTTTTTTGAAGTGCATGTCTTACTAGGTCACAAATTTGGATTTTAAATATTTTGAACTGTATTTCCATTTAATCGGATTCCTGTATATTTTATGTTATGTGTTTAAAAGCACTTTTTAGTTATTTATTTTTAAAATTTATTTATTTTATTTTATTTATTTTTGGCTGCGTTGGGTCTTTGTTGCTGTGTGCGGGCTTTCTCTAGTGGCGAGTAGAGGCTACTCTTTGTTGCGGTGCGCAGGCTTCTCATTGCGGTGGCTTCGCTTGTTGTGGAGCCCGGACTCTAGGTGAGCAGGCTTCAGGAGTTGTGGCACGCAGGCTCTAGAGTGCAGGCTCAGTAGTTGTGGTGCACGGGCTTAGTTGCTCCGCGGCATGTGGGATCTTCCCGGACCAGGGCTGCTCTGTGTCCCCTGCATTGGCAGGAGGATTCTTAACCACTGCGCCACCAGGGAAGTCCATGCACTTCTTTGTGAATATATTAAACAGCAAGCTCTAGGAGTGCGTCGAATACCACAGTTTCCAAAAAGTGATGAGTGTAAATGGTGAGTGCAAATAATTTTTTGAGGCAACTGTGATGTGGTAGAAAAATACCTGTAATTCCTTTTGGTGGCAAAGTAACAGTTAATGTGGGTACTTCTGTGGTTTCTTGTCTACATTCATACTTGAAGGAGAAGCTACATTTCAGTTAGATGTTGGTGAAAATAAAAATGTATTTTTTGTCATTCAAGTTCACGAACCCCAAGTGATATGCCCTGAGATAAAGGTTCTAGATTCTTCTGACTTAAGACTCTGAATTATTGAGTTCCAGATATTCTGATGCCTTGGATACTTGAGACAGAAAAAGCAGTGAGTAACTTTTATTGAAGTGATAAGTAGATTTTGGTGAGCATTTCTCAACCCTTCTCCCCATCCCCACCCCTGCAGAACATCCAAGTTCTGCCCCATCCGCACAACTTTGTGTTCCAACTCCATTTCCCTCCTCCTGGCAATCACGAAAGAAACGTTCTAAATTTCTCAGACCCACATGATTTCTCCAAACTGCCTTTACCAACCGTCACCTTCTCCTTCACCTACCTTATCTATCTTTATCCTCTGTTTCCCACTATCCTAATGATTCTAGCAAAATGACTCACAATTCACATGAAATAGATTCAGGAAGTTTGCAAATGTCTAAGCACAAATCCACGAAGTAAGAGGATCATAGAGTCACAGAAGTAGGTCTTGAAAACCACAGAGGCAACCTCCTAACAGGTTTAGTACCTGAACTAGAACCTCACCAGATTCAGTGTTTGAGACACCACTTTTCCTAGAAAATAAGAAAGGAAGACAGTAAATCGCAGTTATTGAACACTGAAGTATCCTGGGACTGGTGCTGTATTTATATTTTCTCACTCTTTGGAAAATAAAAAGCAGTGAGCTATTAATATCCCATTTATGAATGAGGAAAGAGACTTAAAAAGTTGAAGTAACCTGTCCAAGGTCACACACAGTTAGTAAGCATTATTTGTGTACCTCCCCCTCCTCAGTCTGACCGACCTGACACTCACAGAACCACTGAACAGGAGCACTGAAACCACTCACAGAACCACTGAAATGACTGCCCAGAAGTCGTCAGCAGTCCCTGTGGGGCTGAACGTGAAGGACATTCCTCTGTCCTCCCGATGCTGGATCTCCCGCAGCCTTCAATACTGACCACTTATACCCTGTTGAAACTGACTCCACCTTTAGCTTTGGCAGCATCACTTTCTTGTTTCCTCCTACATCTTGACCCCTCCTTCTCAGTTTCCTTTGCCAGTGTAGCTTCCTCTTGGCCACCTATAATGTTGGAGCCCCTCAAAGCTGAGCCTTGGCCCCCTCTCTAACTGAACGCTGTCTCCCTTGGCAGCTGAACCCAGCCCATGGCACTCATTACCCTTGATACCCAGAAAAACCCTCTCCCTGCTCTGAGCTCCAGGCAACTAACGTGGATATCTTGCCCACATGCCCAAAGGTGGTCAAAACCCTTCTGTTTGTCGAATGAACCCCACTTCAGTGAAAAACACCTTTCTTCACCTAGCTGCCCAATTCAGAAACCTGAGAATGGCCTCTTCTTCTCTTTCACCCTCCTATTCAAACACCAAGTTCTGTAGATTTTGCCCACTAAGAATACCTGGACTGAATCTGAACCATCACTTATCATCATCATTGCCAAAGCAGCCTCCAAGCTCCTCTTCTTGCCTCCCTTCACCCCATTTCTTCTGCTTAAGGTTTTCAGCAATTTTCCATTACTCCTTCATATTAAGACCAAAATCGGTAACATAATCGGTAAGGCCCAGTTTGAGCTGCTTCGTACCACGCCCAGCAGACTCACCTGGGCTCACTCTGCACCGTCCTCTTCCCCTGACCTGTACTTCTTTTAGTTCTTCAATTACCCATTGCTTCCTCCAGCCTCTGAGCCTTTGCATGTGCTGTTGTCTCTGCTTGGAATGCTGATCCCTACTCTTTTCATTAAGTTACTTCCTACTTGTTTGGATTTCAGTTTAAATGCTGCTTCCCTAGGGAAGCTTTTCCTAGCCATCCAGACCAGGTCAGCTTCCCCAACAGGGCAATTTTTCACTTAGGGCATACTGTTCTTTTATTTAGTACTATGGTCAAATAATCAATTCACTGTTTGACATGCTTCCCCTTCTATGATGTAAGCTCCATGAAAGCAGCAACTGTCTGCTGCTCAGCCCATCCCCACACCCTAATACAAGGCTTGGTATGTCGTTGAAACTCAGTACGTCTCTATTGAACTAATTAATTAATTATAGGGAAGTCTCTTTTTGCCATACTTCTGTAGACTTTTCTAGAATGACACAGACCAACAGGTGATTTTATATGTCCAAAGAAAATGAATAAGAACCTAGTTGGAATTTACAACAGACAATGACTTGAGCCTTTAAATCAAAAAATCTGAAATAATCCCATTCTACTTTGCTGCTACTTAGATAAAGGAAAGAAAGTTTCATTGTGCTACTTATCAATGTCTGTCATCCAAATGCATGGCTAAATCATTTATGTGCCTGGTGGTTTCCAAATGAATCATTATTCACTATCAACAGTGATGAACGGTGCCCTCATAAGAAAACGTCATTACCATTTGTAGTCACCTTCACGGTTCTCATACAACTATCAAAACCAGCTGGCTGACAAATGCACATACTTTCTGCTCTGGAGTTTTCAAGAAAGATTAAGTGTACATTTCTTTCTTTCTTTCTTTCTTTTTCTTTCATTCCATACCCCGGATTTGACTAGTAGCTTCCAGGTGGGCACTGCGCACAGCGGAGTGTGATTTAGAGGGACCAGAAGGTTGTTCAGGTAGAGACTCAGACAGCAGATGCTGTAATGATCTGAGCACATGAAAACCAGGTCAAACCAAACTTGTTTCTGCCAGCTTGACAAGGCCACTGGAGTCCCTTACCTGTGCTTTCAGGTTGTCTCTGTTGTGTCAACCTTTAAATAAGGGACTTTTGTCCTATGCGATATGCATCTTTCTTGGTCAAATGCAAGATACCTATTTTAGCTAGCTATTCCTCTCTTCCAAGCAGTTTACAACTCTGAGTAATGTCTAAGATATATGTATTCAGAAGCAAGCAGTTTGAAACAGCACATTTAGGTTGCTAATCTTCTGCTTTAAGCATGTTTTTATTTGTAAAGGACCTGTAAGCATCAAATGGCATTTGATACTGTGCCTAAGTGACACTGGATTTTAGTTCTCACAGTTCTATTATCGCCTTAAAATAAAAAGTGCATGATGGATGCTCCACAGAATGACACTAGAAATTATATTTAATGCATCTGCCATGGAACTAACCATTGTCCTAAAACAAGTTCAGACACTAGAGGACAATTCTGCCTTCAGAAAGAAGAAATGTAACCTTGGCTTCTCAAGAAGCTATATCCCTTCTGCAGTAACTCTTTCCTGAAGCTTTGATTTAAGATTTAGGATTTCCAAAATTTGACTGACAAAGCTATGTGTCCCGTGCCCCCATACTGATGTCATTCATTTCTAATATTAGCAGACGAGCAGCTCAGGTTCACCTGGGAAAGAGGAGCTTTTATTTTGAGTTGAACAGGAGCGCATACTAAAAATGCACACAGTGAGACTTCCTTCTGGTATATCTGACACAGATAAAATAGGAAAACCAGTACAATGCAACTGTTTTGAATCAAATGGGAAAGAAATTCAATCTAATTATACATTTGATGTGCTTACAGAATCTTTTTGTGGCCTCACCTGTGCTAACGCTGAGGAATTAAGAAATAAAATGCAATTACATTAAGTTGTTTCAATGCACAATGTCACACAAGGTCATGAAGTGTGCATGAAAATTCCTTATGATTGGGATAGAGAAGGTTCCAGGACATCTGTCACAGCCCAGCATGATGTGTAAATTTGGCCATTATTCAGTGTTATAGCCACACAAACAAGCTTTCAGATGATGTATTTTGGGCTCATTAGATCAAATGTGTCAAGTATTTGGGCTTCTGTTATCCAGCAGAGCTTAAATGGATCAGAGGGGCTAAACAATTACCCTACCTCCACTTAGTATTGTGCAGACATGAACGTGGGATTACCCCTGGAAAAAATAAGACTTAGAGACCAGATATGGCTTATGCACAGAAAATACCTCTCACTTTAAAAACAACCAACTGTAAGGAATTCCCTGGTAGTCCAGTGACTAACACTCCCTGCTCCCAATGCAGGGGGCCCAGGTTCGATCCCTGGTCAGGGAACTAGATCCCACATGCCACAACTAAAGATCCCGTGTGCTCCAGCTAAGACCTGGCGCAGCCAAATAAATAAATATTAAAAATAAAAAATAAAAACAACGAGCTCTATTTGGTAATCATTCCTTCCAGCAGGTAAAAATATTCAGAGAAAGAGTTAAAGGAAATAAAAACGCTAAGGCTCAGTGCGGGACCTATCATCACTGTATCAATATTTGTCTCTAATTGAACTTTTCTTACAGTACAAAATCTTCTAAGGCTTTCATTCCAGAAAATCTGGCCTGGGTGTTTAAACAGCAATGGCAATAAAATGGGCCATGTTGAGTACTTGTTACTTTGCAGTTTGTGTTGGCTGACAACTCTCAAGTTTCTCAAGTGTGGCCTTCCAAACCCATAGCAGAGTGATCATTATCTCCCTAAGTCACTGTCGCAAGGAAACTTAGGGCAGGTCTCCCTACCTTGTGTGCTGAGGTGCTGCTCAGCAAGTGCCCAGTGTCATAACGTTGCCCTATTTGAGTTTGTTAGAAAAATGTCTTCCTTTGCATAGTTTTCTGCACCAAGTTACAGTTCCCTATTGTGCACAGAGTCACTGAAAGATATTAAAATTACATGAAACTCCTTACCTTGATCTTTTCCCCCATGACACCCACATAGTTATGCAAATACAAACCTGAGATAGCTCCTCCATGTGCTCTCAAAGACCTCCATGGGAGGATATACCCCACTGTATTGTGATTATATGGTTGCTTTTCTGTGTCCCTCAGAAAAGGTAGAGGATAGAGAACTCCTTAAGGGTAGAGAACTGTGCCTTGTTCCTCTCTGTATCTGCATGTCCTTGCACGTTGCCTTGAACATGGTAACCTGTGAATAAATCTTCACTAATTCATCAATGTCAAGTATCTCTACCTGGAAGACTGTTATTCACTTATGTATTTTTTTGCTTTTTTTGTTCTGGTGTAGGTCTTTTTTTTTTCTCCCCACTATATAGCTTTTGCTCTAGATTCCTATCCTTTAAAATCAGCAGACTTTGGGAATTCCCTGACAGTCCAGTGGTTAGGACTCGGCGCTTAACTGCAAGGGGCATGGGTTCCATCACTGGTAGGGGAAATAATATCCCACATGCCCCCCCCCCCAAAAAAAGTAGACTTTTAGACCACAAAGCAAGATCTTTTGGCTGTACATCCTGTGGTTTTCTGAGAAACTACTAAAAGAACAATTCCTGGTGCAAATTATTTTCATGGGAGAGATCCAATTATTTTTCTCCTATTTAGCAGTTCAAAATATTTTTCACACATACCTTTATGTGATAGTTTCCTGCCAGGTGGACATATCCAATTCATATGGAAAATTTAGCACTATGTCTGTGAGAGGGTGAGTAGAGTCAGAAAGCACCAAAAATAATTACGCTTTGCATTCGTTTACTGTGAACACATTAGCATACATTATCATGCTCCAGCCCCACCACAGTGATGCTGAATGAATGGCATAAGTATAAATACCCCATCTGAAGAAATTGAACTCCAAGGAAGGAAGTGATTTCTGCAAGGTCACCTAGCTAGTTACAACAAATGCAGAAAAAACTGGGTCTTTCAACTCTGCAGTGTGATGTACTTTGGACCATGCTAGGAAATGAAATGTGTTGCTTAGGTGGAATTTTATAGACAATAATAGCAAGCAGGGAAAACAAATAGATGTAAAAACAAGAGCACTGGTTACTAGCTCTAAAGAAGGCAAACTGTGGAGGAATCAAGAGAGAACCTGGAAGAACCGAGCTGTGGAAAATTTTATTGGAAAAGTTGGTGCTGTTTTGTTTGGGTAGAAGCAAGGAGAAAAGTTGTGCTCTTATAAGAGCATCTGATCAGAGAATAAGGAATACACTTTTCTACCATGTTTCAATAGTGTAAGATTCATCTCCTCACACTGGACCCCTACAAAATTCTATGAGGCATCCTCTCTCTGAGAATTTGATTTCTTCTCTGATGGCAGTTAGGTGGATGACAGAAAAATGGGTTGGGTCTGGGTCTCCACAGACAAACACTTTACAGTGAAGATTAGAGCACCTAGTTCTCTCCCTACTTAGAGAATGAAAATATGTTTCCTTTCCCTGGATTAACTTTTAAGGATGAAAAGCAAAGGTGTTCATGAGGAAAGGAAGAATCATTTAAGGAGTATCCGACCTTCTTGTAGGAATTTTGTGTAGTTTTTTTTTTAGGTTTGCATTTTCAGCTTTTTTATTTTTATTTTATTTTATTTTATTTATTTATTCATTCATTCATTCATTCATTTTGGCTGCATTGGGTCTTAGTTGCAGCACTCAGGATCTTTGTTACGGCATGCGGGATTGTTTGTTGCAGCACACAGGCTCTTTGTTGAAGTGTGCGGGCTTCTCTCTAGTTGTGGCATGTGGGTTCCAGAGGGCGCCAGCTCAGTAGTTGTGGTGCACAGGCTTAGTTGCTCCGTGGCACGTGGGATCTTAGTTCCCGACCAGGGATCGAACCCACATCCCCTGCTTTGGAAGGCAGATTCTTAACCACTGGACCACCAGGGAAGTCCCTGTGTAGTGTTTTGTTTTTTTTTTTTTTTTTAATATATCAGCCATAAAAAGAAATGAAATTGAGTTATTTGTAGTGAGGTGGATGGACCTGGAGTCTGTCATACAGGGTGAAGTAAGTCAGAAAGAGAAAAACAAATACCGTATGCTAACACATATATATGGAATCTAAAAAAAAAAAAAAAAATGGTTCTGAAGAACCTAGGGGCAGGATATGAGTAAAGACACACATGTAGAGAATGGACTTGAGGACACAGGGAGGGGGAAGGGTAAGCTGGGACGAAGTGAGAGAGTGGCATGGACATATATATACTACCAAATGTAAAATAGATAGGTAGTGGGAAGCAGCCACATAGCACAGGGAAATCAGCTCGGTGCTTTGTGACCACCTAGAGGGATGGGATAGGGAGGGTGGGAGGAAGACTCAAGAGGGAGGAGATATAGGGATATATGTATGTGTATAGCTGATTCACTTTGTTGTACAGCAGAAACTAACACACCATTGTAAAGCAATTATACTCCAATAAAGATGTTAAGTATATATATATATAATTTAGTTTAAATAGCCTAAAGAATTATTTTGTATTTGTTCTTTTAATAATCCCTATCCATCAAGTTGCCCTCAAGGAACTCACATTCTAGAAGGAGAGAGACAATACATTTGTAAGCAAATTAATGAAGAAGATCATTAGGTCTGAAAAGCTATGTTTTGTGGGGACACTTTGTTGTTGTGCTGAGCCTAAGCACATTTTGGGCTTTCCAGTGCCCAAATGGAGATGAAAGAGTCTCTTCCCCAAACCACAGGCCTGCATCTGAGGCTCTGCCTCTACCATGGCTCTAGTCAGGAGCAACATCATCAAAAATGAGATTTATACACCTGAAACTAACACAACATTGTAAATCAACTGTATTTCAATTAAAAAAAAATTTAAGTGAGATTTAATACTCCCAGTTAAAATTCACCTGATGAAATGACCATGTGTTGCTTTATTTTTATTCTAGGAATCTTGGAAAATCAGGACTCAGAGTTTCTTGCTTGGGTCTTGGTAAGTACTCAGGGTATCATGTGGGGGTGGGCTGGGAGGTGGGAGATTGGGAAGGATACCAGGGAATGACTGGGGTGTAGGTCAGGACCCAGTCTCAGGTGAGAAGGTACTTCGTGACCAACATTGCCTCATTTCTCCTTCTGAGCCTTTCCTGCCCCACACAGTCCTCCCCTTCTCAGACTCAAGGAGCCACTGTGATCATGATGCCTTATGGGGGCCCATTAAGCAAAAAGAAACCTGATATTAAAGCACATCTTAGAGGAAGGGACTCCTCTGTTATTCCCATTTAGCAAGTGTGAAGAACCTCATGGCATGTATTTGTATGCTGACCTCACCTGCAGCATCATATGAATTTTTTTCTATCCTTATCTTCCCTTTGCCTAATTTTCTCACTTTTTTCTATATTTTAATGTATTTTATGTACTTTTATAATGTACCTTAAATGTTTTAGGGACAAAGTTTTATATATACATTTCCCCCCAGAAGCTGTAAATATTTAAAGAATAGTAAGTAGAGATGGCAATTTTAATATCATAAGAATGAATCTGAAATGGTAAAATCTGAGTGTGAGACTTGGGGTAGCATACAGCTTCCAGACATCCCCCAGACAAGGGAAAAGGCAGCCTTGGTGTTCAGGCAATTCAACATCATCAGAACTATTTCTGTAACCTAAGACAGTCTAGACCAGGATGGTAGCTGAGGAAGTAGTGAGAAATGGTCAGATTATAGCTATGTTTTGAAGGTCAAGCCTGGCAGATCTTCTGTTGGACTCTATTTGGGATGCAAGAGAAAAGAGAAGAGTCAAAGATGACTGTAAGGGTTTTTTTGCCTGAGAAACAGAAAAGATGGAGTTGCCAGTAAGTGAGATGTGGAAGAATGAAGGAAGAGAGACTTAGGAAGGAGGGAGAGCCAATTGATTTGGGACATATTAGACATCCAAGAAAAGAGGTATATAGGCTAATGGATATATGAATCTAGAGTTTAGAAGAGAGGATGTGAGCTGGATGTAGGATGACTTGAGAGTCACCAACATGTAGAAACTGTTTAAGCCATGAGACTGAATAAGAATATTAAGGGAGTGAGCATAGATATTACAGAAAGCAAAAGCACGTGGTCTGTGACCTGGGAAGTCCATTAAGAAGTTGGGGAAATGAGGAAGAGCCAACAAAGAACATTGAAAACAAGCAGTGGGTATGGAGGAGGAGAACCAGGAGACCAGGGAGTCCTAAGAATCCAGCGTTTCAAGAGGGATGGAGACCAGCCCTGTCAAATGCTGCTCATAGGTCAAGCAAGATGAGGGCCAAGAATTGATCCTTCAATTTAGCAACATGGAAGTCACTGATGACTTTGAAAAGATCGGTTTTGGTGGAGTCAGGGGCTCATGCATGATTGGAATAGGTTTAAGAGAGCATGGAAAGAGAAACACTGGTGGCTGCTCTTTTGATGACTATTTTTATAAAGAGAAGCCTAGAAATGGAATGGAAGCTGGACAGGCAAGTGTGGTCAGAGAGGGTACCTTTACACACAAAAGAAATGACAGTATATTTACATACTGATTAAGAAATTCTTTTGAGAAGGAAAAAAATGGTTAAGATAAGTAGAGAAGAAAAATACCTGGAATGATTTCTTGAGAACACAAGAGGAACGTAACAAAGAAGGCAGAGTACATGGGCTTTGAGACTGGTAGGTGGGTTGATGGGGTGGCAGTGGCGGTATCTTTAGACATTATCTTCTACTGCTTCTGTATTCTCAGTGAAATCAGAAGCAAGGTCATCAGCTGTTAGTGAGGATGAAAGGGAGGTGTTGAAAGTTTGAGGAGAGAGAGGATGATGAGAGCAGAAGAGTGAATGGACCAAGGGGATGGATCAAAGTGGCCAGACAGCATTAAGGATCTGCTTGAGATTCATGCTAATAAATTTGAAGTGAGACCATCTCTATGGCTGTGTGTTTTTCCTCCAGTCTTGTTCAACCATGCAGGTCCAGGTGGGGTTTTTCAAGGGCATAAGATAAGAAAAGAGAGGCAGAGATGCTGAGAGTTTATGCAGAGGGGTGATTGTAATGGTGGACTTTGGGGTTGAAGCTGAGCAGGGAGGAAAATGAGGACTGAAGCCAGGAAAATGAGGAGGCAGAGGGACAGTGAAAAGTGGGCAGGATCAGTGAATTGTACCTCCAGAGGCCCAAAGGATTGTTGGAGTAAGATCAGCAGAGATAGTAAGTTGGAAGAATAGAAAGTGGTGGTTTGAAAGGGGGATGCTTGAAACTGCGGTCATGGGGGGTTCAGCTATTGGTAATGACAAAGTCTAAGGCATGTCCATTGGGGGAGAGTGGCTGAGGTTGTGCTGAGTGCAAGATCAGTAGACCAGAAGAGGTCAAGGGCCTGAAAGATAAAGGTTCAGGGAAGGATTACTTTGGGGGTCATTGAAATCACTAAAACATATGGCAAAACTAATATTGGAGAGAGTGACAGTGAACCAGAGCTAAAATTTTCAGATGAGAGGGATTGACTAGGGATGGGTGCGTGACTACAACATGAGGGGACTGATGATGTGAGATCCAAAGCTAGTTGGGGGGAGGAATTGGGAGGAGGGTTTCTTGAACCCTGTTGAATGGAAGTGTGGAGACCAGGGAAGGGATGGTAGTGAAAGAATAAAAGATAGTGGCAACAAAAAATAAATAAAAGACAGTGGCAACAAGTTCTGCCTCCTTTTACAGTATTGCAGAAACATTGAAGGCTAGTGATGCCTGAGTTTTTCTGATTCTTCTTAATGATATGATTTGGGAGGTGAGGGTGGCCTTTGCTCCCCATAAGACTAAGGGAATTTGACATTTGCTTAATTTATGGCTTTGATTTTGTTACCACTTACTTGTATTTGAAAGACCCTGTAGATTCATTATCAGGGATATTCTAACCTTAGCTTTTTTTGAGAGTGCTTAATGGTAAATAACTATTCACTATTTATTATTGAAAGAGATTAAGAAATATAGCAATTTAAGAAAATATGAATTAAGAAATATGGTAATCATACACAATTATCTCATAGAATCAGTATCTATGGTGGAAAATAATTTCATCAAAAGTACTGAGAAAATCAACCAAAAGCCCTAAGACTATAAAAAATTCAGGTGCCTATGAAGTGCCACATGTAAATGAGTCTCCAGAGGGCAGACTACAGTTTTTTAAAACTGTGTGTGAGCTGTAGCTGTTTTGGTGAACTTTGAAACAGACTTGATTCAGGAGCAGAAAGTCCTGATTTGAGCTTCAAGTTTTTTCTAAGAGCTTGAATGCTTGTGATTAGACACTGCATGAAAAATTAGGAGGAAACAAGGAAGTTCATGGGATTGACTGGCTTCATTCAAAACAGGTAACAAAGCTTGAATAAGTATTCTTTGAGAACTTTTCTGAGCTACCTCTGTAAACCATAGGAGACCAAAAAAAATCATAGAAAGGAATAATGCACCAGGCTTAGATAATTTGTCAGGCTCTGCAGACCTCAGCTCTCAAGTCCAGGTGGAGCTGGGTTTACTGTTATAGGCTTGGGATATCAGTTCAGATACAGCCCGTGTTCAACTGAGGCTTTGAAAATTAAGTATTAAATATTCCAAGCAATCACATGACTACAGATGTCTTTTATTGAAGTACCTTAAAGGTCATATTAAAGCTAACAATTCTGACTTTCTTCTCCACCAGAGAAGGACAGGCTGGGAATTTCTTGCCCTGCCAAGCTTCCTTTTGATAAACTAAGAGCATATGTAAATGGGAGCAGAAAGGTGAAATAACCCAAGGACGAACTGAAGATACATCTAAAGGAACACAGTTCTGCTAACAAAAGAATAGGGGAAAAAAATAAAGTGGAAACCTGCCTGTGGGCTGCTGTGGCTGGACTGATTTATTAATACACTGACCACTGCTATCAAGACCCAAAGTCAAAGAAACTGATGGGAAGGGAGAAAATCCACCAAAGAGTGATTGAACATCATCTCAGTCTAGTGGGAAGTGGGATCATCTTCTGAGAGAGGAAGAGAGAATTTATGTATTCATTCATTCATTCACTCATTCATTCTCAGCAAACATTTAGGAAGCCAGGCATCATGCTGGTTGCAGGGGATATCCAGATGAAAGAAGCAAGGGCCCTGCTCTCAAACTGCTCACAGCATAGTAGGAGTCAGGCACACAAAAATAGTGCATTGGACGGATGCCATGATGGAGAGTACAGGATGAATCAAGCATGAGGAAGGTCTTTTGGGGCATCTGGAGCAGCTTCACAGGGGAAGTGCTGCTTGAGTTGAGACTTGAAGGGAGTCATTAAGTAGAGAAAGAGGGCGAAGGATGCAAGACAGAGGAGGCAACACGAGCAATGGCCTGGAGGGAGACCCATGGAGCAGGAGGTACTGTGGGAAACACTAGTGTATGTGCAGCATATTTCGAATGCAGGGTATTAGGGAACCACAAGAACCGAGCCTGGAAGGAAAGCTAGGCCTGATCAGGAGGGCCATTGTTTGCCTTGCTAAGGCATTGAGCTCTAGTCCTCTAGGTCTCTGGTGTTCCTCCAAGTCCTACATCCCCAAGGTCTCAGGGAATACTCGGGGGATGAGGCACGGACAGGGCTCCACCTCTCCCTGCCCTCCTCCTTCCATTGCCACCACTTCCATCAATGTAGCTCCACTTTTTCTAAATGAAAATATAAATATGACTTTTAGTGTAAATTTAAATGTAAAATTTTAATGTAATATGTCATAAATGACTTCATGTTTTACAACAGGAGTAGGTTCACAGCAAAATTGAGCAGAAAGTGCAGAAATTTCCCCATACCTCATATGCACACAACTTCCCCCACTATCAACAACCCACATCAGAGTAGTACATTTGTTACAGTCCTGCACTGACACACCATTATCACCCAAAGACTACAGTTTACATTGGGTATATGTATAACTTTGGTGTTTTACATTCTATGGGTTTGGACAAATGTAATGACAGGTATCTGCCATTATAGTATCATACAGAGTAGTTTCACTGCCCTTAAAATCCTCTGTGCTCTGCCTATTTATTTCTCTCTGACCCCTAACACCTGGCATCCACTGATCCTTTTACTGTTTTCATAGTTTCGCATTTTCCAGAATTTCATATAGTATGGACATCCTACAGTATCTAGCCTTTGCAATTGGCTTCTTTTACTTAGTAATATGCATTTAAGTTTCCTCCGTGTCTTTTCATGGTTTGATAGCTCATTTCTTTTTAGTGCTTCATATTACATTTTGAAGGAAAATAAGCATCCTTCTTCCAAAAAAAAAAAGAGTTTTAAAACCCTGCTCCAGCTTGTGAAAAGCCATTGAAAAACTTGGATCAGGAGTAGGACATGATAAGATGTATTACAATTGTTTTCCGGCAATGATGTGAAGGCTAGATTAGAGGGGAAAAGGGTTGAGACTGGAGTCAAGATGATGAGATAGTGATATTAAAGATGTACAGGAAGAGGGTGATTTTTTAGGAAGAAAAATAAACAGGACTCAGTGACCTTGGGATGCAGAATGAGAGGTCTACCTGAGCAGGGGAGGGTGCCCCAGTTCCTGGGTTGGGTGTGTAGATGGACGGGCTGAAATCTCAGAAGAAGGAGATGCAGGAGGGAGCAGTAAGAGGAAGGAGAATGGAGGAGAAGCAGGAGCAGTGTTGGGAAGAGGAGACCCGAGAGCCTGCCAGCTTCAGCCTCAGATATCCAGGGGGCACGGGGAGGGCTGGAGAGAGCTCCAGCTGGAAATAAAGACCCAGGAAATTCTAACAAGGCTGAACCCATGGTTGTCACTGAGGTCACCTGCAAATACAGAGGACTGAGGTATTTGGACAGGTTTAGGACACCTGCCTTTTGGAGTCTGTCAGATTCCATGCTCCCAGAGATCACCTCTGTTTTTTCTACACCCCTATCGTACTGTCAGCAGATCACAGTATCTAGCAAGTAGTAGGTGTACAAATATAGTTATTGAATGTATGACTGGGTACGTGGATCAATCTCTAAGGAATGACAAAATGCACAGTGGGTAATAGTGAAGATCCAGGGAAAGTCAGAAATCATGAAATGTTGCGGTCCAGCCAACCTGGTTCTTTGGCTTTCTCCAGTAACGTATCAACACAGAAACTGAGAAGGCCAAGTGGAGGTGAGAAGAGGGGATAGAGAGAGGCCCAGCATCGAGGGTTATCCCCAACGTGAGTCAGGGACCAGGGGCTCTACTCTATACACAGTGACACGAGTCTAGGCTGGATTGGGGCTCAGAGTATGCAGCAGGGCTCTCACTGCTGCAGATGGAAGGGGCATCTACCCACACACATTAGGAGCAGGGGCCGCTTCTGATTCATGCCACTGGAGGTGACACCCCACAGCAGGCAGCTGCTCCTACAGGTGCTCAAAAGGGGCAGGCTTTACCCTGTGCCACTCACTGTGGGATGTACGTGCTTCCCTCCACATAAGAGGCTTGCAGGAGGAAAGGCATGTGATTGTTAATTTTATGTCAACTGTGACTGTGCCACAGGGTGCCTGAATTGGTCAGACGTTATTCTGGGCGTGTCGTGAGGATGACTTTGGATGTAATGAACATTTGAATTCATAGACTATGTAACGCAGATTGCCTTCCCTAATGTGGGTGATGGGCCTCCTTCAGTCAGCTGAAGGCCTGAATAATGCAAAAAGGCTGAGCCCCCTCGAATAAGAGGGGACTCCTCCTGCCTGACTGCTTTGAGCTATAACATCAGATTTTCCTGACCCTTGGACTCAAAATGAAACATTATCTCTTCCTGGGTCCTGCTGGCTTTTGGACTAGAACTTACACACCATCGGCGCTTTTGGTCCTCAGGCCTTCAGACTCGGACTGAATCTATACGTGGGTTATCGTGCGTCCTGAACTGCAGATGACAGATCTTGGGACTTCTCAGCCTTCACAATCATGGGACACAATTCTTTACAATAAATCAATCCCTCTCTCTCTCTTTCTCTCTCTCTCTCTCTCCTCTCTCTCTCTCTATATATATATATATACTTAATTTCTCTCTATGTAAATATATTTTATTATATATTATAATTATATATAAGTATAAAATATATTTATATATATATAAATATATAATAACAAATTTTATAAGAAATTATAAGGTTCTATTTCTCTGGAGAACCCTAACTAATAAAAGCATTTTGCTACATTTGTAAAACATTGCACAGGTATATGTGGCAAAGCAAACAGTCAGGTATTTCTAGGGAGTGAGCAAGGTTATGGGAAGGTGGGAGGAGCACAGATCAGGGGGTATGTGGTCACTTGCTCATTTTTCAGCTGAGCACATATGGATCCTCATGTAGAAGACCATCATCCCCAAAGGAGTCCTCCTGGGCTGTTCACTGGTCATGAGGGCATGTTACGTGTTCCTGCCAGACAGGGCTGGGTCTGGATCTAGCAGTGAAGAAGGGAAGGAACACCCTGTGCCTTTGGTGCCTGATTTCCATAAACCTCAAGGCGGTAGTTCCCAAGCAGAGCAAACTGACTCCACGATCATCATGTCCTGTGTTCATTCAGGCAGGCCTTTCACACTTCATCCTTGAAGGAATGAAGTCATAAAGTAAAATATTTAACACCTTGGAGACACTGAGTCTTTCAAGAGGTGTTGCTTCCCAACTCTGGCTGCACAGCAGAATTACCTGTGGTGCTTTTTACAAAGCAGATAACCAGTCTCCACCCAGACCTTTTGAATAAGAGTCTCCCAAGGCACAGGTGTTTTAAAAAGACTGTCCCGATGATTCTGAGGCATAGTGGTAGGGTTGGAACCCGTTGTCCTCACCAGGTGGAAGGAGATGGCAACATGTGTGGACTGGTACCTGGTGAGCCAGGTGCTGGCTGCGTTTCTATCCTGGCTGCTGCCTCCAGGCCCAGGCCCTGGAGCTGGCTGAGGCATCTCCACCTGAACTGCGGTCACCAAGAGGAAAACCTGCCCAGCTCAGAGTTGTCCTCGGGGTTCTCTGGAGCCAATGTCCTGGGAAGGCTCCTGGGGTGGGCAGATTGAGCTCACCTCCCCTTCCATTCAGCGCCTGCCACCTGGGCCTGTCTGCCTTGTGCCCTGCCCTAGCCGAGGGAACCTTCTAGAGCAAAAGCAGTGAATCTTATGATTAAACTGTGTGGGCTTCTTCTTAATGTGTTGCATATGTGCAGAATGTACTCCTGGCTCATCTCCCTCTGCCTTAGAGATGCTCTCACTGCACTAAATATTTTGACACTGGGAAAACATGACATTAAATGTTTAACATGAATGATATTATTTTTGACACCCTTTGTGACTCTCATTCTTGTTGCTAAACCCAGTGTAAACTAGCCATCTCTCCTATTATTATAATAACATAACAACGACAACATTAAGTATTTATAAAATGCCTCTGAGACACGAGAAACAATTTTAAAAGGGCAATTTCTTCTCTCAGAACGTTTACCAATTTTTTTGCTTAACACAGAGTGAACTATCTTAAGACCAGGATACCCACAGAATTTAAATCGTGCATGAATATTAAACATATAACAAGAGAATTATAGGCTTGTCACTTTTCCTGGAACATCTACCTTGAATAAATGCCATGGTGCATACACATTAAAAATGAAGAGGCATTTATATTTTTATAAAATTGTTTTAGAATATTTCTTCCTCATTTTCTGCTTTGATGGATAAAATCCATCTTCAGAATTGCTGACAGCTTGGTTGCCCTCTGAATTATCAGTGGCTGCCGGCCATGTGCCATTGCTTCCCTCATAGAGGGTGTCAGGAGCTGAGACACAGCTGGGTGACAAACGGACAGCCGGATGCCCCGCACATTGTCAGAGTTGGGTTCAGGGAAGAACTGGAGAAGAGGAAGCAGAAGAGTCTACACAACCTCAAGTGTACATACACACACACACACACACACACCCTAATCTCCCTCAGTGCAGTTATAAAAGGATGAGTAGTCCTCATTTGTTAATCTGTGATCCAAAAGTGAAACAAGTAGTTGCAAAACCATCAGATAGTGGGGGAGAAAAGGTTTTCCCCAGACCCAGATATGGGCAATGTGTTGGAAGTGATGACAGTTTGTAAACATGGTCTCACAGCTGTGAGAGGAATTAGTCATTGCAGTCATCCCCGCCTTTACAGATGAGAAAAACAGAGGCAGGAAGAGGGGACATGTCTCGTTCAAGGCCAGTGGTAGAGACGACAAAGCCCGCATCTCCTGCCCCTCCACCAGCCGCCTGTTCCCCGCCATCCCCCGCCTCCAGTCTCCATGGGCCCACAGCCACTGCCCTCTGCACCTCTCTCCTCCTTGAGAAGTGAACAGCTGGACCAGGCATGTAAGGCCCCCTCCAGCTCTATCAGCCGTGATATGGGCAACAGTCAAGTTCACTAAGACTCCAGGGTGGCAGCTGGGTGAAAGTGCCTTTACTCTACTTTAGAACTAGAAAATGTCAGAGCCTAAACAACTCCTGGCATCACTCTCCAGAGTAGGGTAGACAAAGATCCGTCCAAGCTCCACAGGCAGAATGGGGGCCAGAATCTGTGACCCTGGTGCATGATCAGGTGAGCTGTCCCCGTAAGAGATTTCAAAGTGAGAAGGCAGCTGAGTGCAAACCTTTTGTTTCTGTGTGGATGCCCTGAATGACTTTCCCTCCCGTGCATCCCTGAAGACCTAAAGACCTCATGAAGTCCTGCCATAGCTCCTACACTCAAAGAAAAAACATACCTGTGTATATGCAAGTGTATTCATATTGTTTACCCAGACTGTGCCCTATACACGCTCTACATTTATGAAGAGTACATTTATAAGATTATTTTCCTATACCCCCTTATTTTTTTTAAATCCAGGGATCGAACCCATGCCCCCTGCATTGGAAGGGCAGAGTCTTAACTACTGGACTGCCAGGGAACTCCCTCCTATACCCTTTGCAATATAAAAACCAAAATGAAAGTTTCAATTTCAATCAACCATGCAATTGAGCTACTCCAATAGTGAGGCTAAAACATGAGGGAACCCGATGGGGTGCTGTCCTCTCGTATGGTTGGGGCCATGCCTCTGGTGTGCTTGGCTTAAGTGAGGCAGGGCCGTGGGGAGCCATTCCTGGAGGGCAGTATAAATGCCTGAGGGGTAGGCTGCTGTGGGTTAACACACTGAGGGGAAATGTATGGAGATTTGTATGTAGGCCTTTGAGGCCTCAGCTGGATGAAGTTAGGAATAAAATCCCAGTTATTTTTAGCACTACTAAACCAACCAGGAGCCTTCTAGAGTCAGTGAACAGAAAACCCAGTTTGAAGCAAAGCGAAAGCATCAGCTTAAGCAGAAACAGAAATTTTTAGTCTCATAGGGACAGTGGACCCAAATGGCTTGATCCAGGGATCAGACTATGAGCTCTGCAAGCTGGAGGCTTGTCCATTCTCAGGCTGCCCTCAGAGTGACAAGATGGCTGCACATGCTCCAAGCCGTATATCCCATTGGCTCTGACTGCCTTATATATCCATCTGTGAATCAGTCACTGAAGAACTGCCGGCAATCAAGAACCACCCCTGAAGCTGGGGAAGGGTTTAAATCCACCCCAACCACAGAATGCAGATTCCTAAAGGAAATTTAAAGCACTCTTGCTTAAAGTGCCCTGAGTTTCTCTGCTCTGAGTTAAGAAGAAAAGATATCCCTGGATCCTGAAAGCCCTTCCCCCACTTATTTTAGCTTATCTGAACCTTTTCTGTGTCTTTGGTAGCCAAGGTTTAAAATCAAAATTCTCCCAGCCCTTTCTGTAGCATGAGGTATGCTCACAGTTTGCTGAGTCAGCTCATGCTTACCTTCTGCTTCCTCAGTTTGCCTAATGGGCAGAATTTTCCTCAGCAGGATAAACATGTAGCTTTGCCTTTTTAATACTTCCCCATCATGTTGAAGGATCAGTGAGACCTGAGTCTCATTTGCAAATAAAAGCTTCATCCTAACACCTGGAATATGCAAAGGAGGACCTCCAGGAGAGCAATGCAGAAAATACCATCAATGCTCACTTTATATCTGACTGCTAATTAAAATGAGAGGAGGAGGAGGAGGTTACCCAACATGCAGTTACAGAAAATGGGTGATGAGGTAATGAGCTGTAGCTAAATTAGCACTGACAATCTAACCACGGGGATTTCTTCAGGCTGAAGAGAAGGAAACAGGAGATGAAGGTCCTGGCTTGGCTCTGCTTGCAATTACTAGAAACAAGTTTTCTGGGGGAACTTGTCATGTTTCTTCTTAGTCTCTTACTCTACCTTCCTTCCCGTTTCTCCACACTCTGCTCTATGCCACCCTTTCCTTTGGCCCTTTCTGAGCAGAAACTGTAGCCCAACTCAGCCAACCTGCTTTCAGTGGTGATACTTAACTGCTTCTGGCTGAAGACAGAAGGCAAGACTGGCCCTGAGACTCATTTCTAGGGGTGACCCTCTGTCTGGCTTTGTTACCTGTCACACCATTCCAGTCACCCTTCCTTCCAGCGCCTTCCTGGGAGGGCTGGTTGGCTGCCCTGGTCCTGCTGGTGGATGGGCTGCCTCTGATGCCACCCATGTCTCAGTTTGAGCTCTTAGAGGGTAGAAACTGAGGCTGATTCCATCATCCCTGGAAAGCACGGGATCAGCACTCCTCTCCTTCATTTGTGTGTCCAAAGATTTCACAAGATGTGCCAGACGGCATGCTGGGGAAACAGGAGAAAAAACACTCCAGAGCACCAGTGGCCACCCTCACACAGCCCACAAACGGGGAGGCGGGGAGGGGGCAGTGACCTGATTCCCAGGCAAAATGAGATCCTTGGGCTGTGTGCCCCCAGAGGACACCTTGCATTTATGTTTGCTGGTGATAGCTTATTAGTCTGACTTATTACCTGCTTGATTATCAGTTCAGAACACATGCCTAGATCAGAGAAGCTGCTTATATATACTCATTTATAGAATGAATGAATGAATGAATGAATTACAGTGTGACCAGGGCTCTGAGAGAAATATGAGGTGCATGTGAACACATATGAGGGCTGCCTAAGAGGAGATCATGGAAGGATTCCTGGGGCAAGAAATATCTGAGCTGAGTATGAAAGGATGAATAGGGTAGGATAGAGCCAGGTCAAAGAGAAAACAAGGAAAAAAGCAGTTTAACAATAATAGAGGTAGAGAGACAGAGAGATAGAGGTATAGGACACAGAAATGGCACAGGTGATGAAGCAACCACCTCTTCTGGGGAATGAGGAAGGTGCTGATAGGGGCGGTGGGGTTTTGAAGGATGGATAGGAATCTGTCAGGTGGATAAGGAAAAAAAGCCACAGGCATTCCTTTTAAAGAAATTTCCTACTTACCCTTCACTCAGATCTAGGTTTGATGGTTACTTTCCTGACATCCACGTCTAGACAGAGGCTTCCTGTTAGTTCTCATCACAGCCCCTCTTACCAGGATGTGGTATTTTTCTGTCTTCCCCACTGGACTGGGAGCTCCAGGAAAAAGAAACCGTTATTATTATTTGCCATTTTGACCCCACCATCTGGCATGGCTCTGAAAAATTATGGGGCTCAATAAGTATTTTCTAAATGAATTGATAAATAAATTTCAGGAAGAGAAGCCTGGGAGTCTAAACCAGCATGGCCTGGAGAAGGAACTATGTGGGAGAGAAAATGATGAGAGATGACTTTGGGAAGATTATGAATAACGTTGGAAGCCATGCCACGAAGCTTGGAATGTATCTGTTTTGTGATGAGGAGTCGCTGAAATACTTCACTCCAGGTGTTGCTTGGCCAGATGCATTTTAGGAAGCTCACTCTGGGCACTGTGGTCACACTGCAGACAGCAAATTCAAGAGGACTGGGAATAGAGGCAAGGAGACAGGCTGCAAACGACTCAAATATTCTCACTTTTACAGAAGATTAAATGTAACAGTCAGTTAATTGCCCACTAACCGACAGCCCAGTTGATCACACTGTGAGCGTATACACAGATCCTGCGCAGAATATGTAGGGGGACTGTGAGGTAAAGGAGGCTTGACCAAATTAGCAAAAGACTGGTAAAATACAAAAGGAAGTGTTTTTAAAAGCATAAAATATCTGAAGTAAAGAACTAACATAGGTGTCAGTGTAGTAAATTACAAAGTTTCAGAGATTGGGTTAAAAAAAAAAAGTTCCTAGATACCTTCTTTAAGGAAGAGGATGGAGATAAATGGAAAATTTTTAAACAGGCAAATAAAAATCAGACAAATATGAACCAAAAGTAAGTGAAATGTGGGTGTAAAATTAATGAAATAAAGTGGGGGGTGGGATGGATTGGAAGATTGGGATTTATATATATACACTACTATGTATAAAATAGATAGCTAATGAGAACAGACTGTATAGCACAGGGAACTCTACTCAGTGCTCTGTGATGACCTAAATCGGAAGAAACTCCAAGGAAGAGGGGTTATATGTATACGTAGAGCTGATTCACTTTGCTGTACAGCAGAAACTAACACAACATTGTAAAGCAACTCTACTCCAATAAAAAAAAAAAAAAGTAGAATTCAAGCAAAGAGAAGATGCAGTAATGAGAGATGATAATCAATGGAGTGAGGGCCCTGAGAAGGAGCAAGGAGATGGGATCAGCAGAGAAACAGCCTTGGAAGGAAAAGGGACATTCTTCCACAGGGACAGGAATAAAGGAGGAAAGGATGGGTGTTGTCTTATTCTGTGCTCCCTTGCCTCAGAAGCCAGTGTTGAGCACACACCCACCTGAGGGTGAGGGAGGTGGGCTGTTCTCATACCAGAGGCAGCTGGAAGCCCACATGGAAATGGGCAGTCACATCTGATAGTTTGATAGCTTTGGTAGCAGGAAGTAGAGGGGTTTACATTTTATTTCTTTTATGTTCTCTGTGAAGCAGGAGGCAGGTTTATCTGGTGACATTAAAGAAGGAGGAGGTAGGACTGAGGTTGAGAAAAGTAGGGCAGGTTTGAAATCCAAACGGGGTGGGGGGAATGATTAAAAAGCAGAGGACTGGTGGGCTCTCTGTGTAGTTACTGTAGATCAAGAATTTACGATGCATGTTTCTCTGCAGTCCGTGATTTTCTCCAACACAGCTCAGCATCTTGGTTACAGGTGATGAGCAGCCGGACAGTCAGACTCATCCAGGTGTGAACTTTTGCCAGGCAGGTGAAATGAAGGAACAGTGAAGTAATGGAGCTGAGAATAGGGCAAGAGAATCTTCTAAATGGTGAACCACGTCATCCAGCTAGCCTAAGCTCCCTGGTTAAGGAAGGAATTGAAGTCAGAATAGATAGACTGGAGGAAGGTAAAGAGTTTGAGGACAACGTGTGTGGGGATGTACCTACACAAAATCTGCAAGAGTGACAGCTTGTAGCATGCGAGGGCTTATGACCTGGTCATTAATGCCTATATTTGGAATACAAATGAGGCACACCTCCACCCAAGTTCTCTTGTGTGCAAGTTCAGTTCTATTTTTCATGGCACTGTTGTGGTCTTCTGTTTCCACCCCATCAACCTTTACTATGGTTTCTTCTGATAATCATTGCCTACATTTTCTGAAACTGAGTTTTATACTTGAGAGTTTGCAAATTCCAGGGTGTGCTAAATGTAGTTTCAGTACCAGTGTGACTTTAAAAAGACTGGGCACTTTATTCGGACACTTTAGTGGCTGCTGTGTTGCCCTTCCAGTTGAGCCACTGGAGACAGACATAAGGAAAAGACAGTGGACTCTCAACTACCTCTGATAAGAGAGGGGACAGTGACACAGAAAACTGAACATGCATTTACGTTTGTCTTTGGAGTGAACTTTGTATTTCTTTTGAATACGGGTGCCATAGACATGAAAACCTGTTAGTGAAAAATCAAGAGTTGTCTTAGAGGTAATAAAACATGTAGGAACAGTATAATGATCTCATAGCCCATCTCTGACTAGGCTTCAGCGAAGCTTTCAACTTTCCATAATGAAGTAATCATTCTATATGGCACCAGTGGGAGAAATTCCACCCTGACCCCATCAAACTGATGTGTCTAACTTGTACCCTATTCTGTTAGGATTGGTGGCCCTTGTAATCTTGTCCCAGAAAACAAGACTGCTGATGCTCTTTTTTATTCCACCCTTTTTTATTTCCACTAAGCTATTTTTGCTGCAGTCATTTACTGCCCCTGGGATTTTTGCAGAAGATTAATAGTACTAATAAAATGAAGGGCAAAGTGCCAAAGAGAGCATCTTGAAAGAATAGTCTGTAACCCTTTATGTGGTCAGGGCTAAAGACTCTAAAAAGGCAACTTCCACCTTCTTTGTTGAATTGTTCTTCAGCCTCTGGGCCCAGTACGTAATGTCTCTCTCCCTACCACTCTGGGGCTTCCCATCAAACTGGGAGCTTGCAGAGGGATTAAGTTCATTCAATGACATCCTGACTGCTGCCTAGCCCAGTTTTCAACTCTGGCTACCAGTACAGTTGCATGGGAGCTTTTAAAAAATACCTGTGCCTGGGCACTTCCTCAGATCAACCAGACTACAATATCTGGGGTGGGGCAGGGTATCAGCTCCCAAGTGGTCCTACTAACTGGGCCAGAGTTGAGGATAGCTGGCCGGCTCGCCACCTGAGTTGCTTGCTCATCAGATGGCTGGGTCCACCATGGAGGCTTTGAGCACTTCAGAGATTTGGATTCCCAGGCAGCATGCAGGAGGCACAACCAGAGAACAAGACGGATGCCACTTCTGGTGCCCAGTGAAGAAACAAGTACCATGTGGGGTGTTTGTCTTTCATCTAGCTTTAGTCCAATTGAAACTCAGAATTTAGCAGCATTTTTGACGTTTTAGTCTATTCATCACTCTCCGTGTGTCACTTCAGAATGATCTGTAATAATAAATCTTCCTGAGCTTTGTTGAGATGAGTAGACTGTTAGAATTGGTGCATTCCAATGTTGACTTTGGCTTTCACTGCCATCTCAGGAAAAGTCATTTATCTTCCTATGGAACTTCTGCTGCTTCAAATAGTATCTCTCAGGAAGATAAGAAGGAAAGTAACATTTAGTGAGCACCTGTTGTATGCTCGGTACTGTACTAGACACTTGGCATATACTACTGAAATTGTTGAGGGTGTGGACTGTGGAGTCACTCTGCCTGGGCTCACATCCCGGCTCAACCACCCCCTCCCCCTCCCCAGCAAATAAACTCAAATCAGAGTGGTCATGAGTTCCAAATGAGATCATGTCTATAAAGTGTGTAGCACAGCGCCTGGCACAACGTAAGTTCTCCAAAAAGTGTTCATCGTTGTCTCGTTTAGTTCTCACAGCAATACTGGAGTAGGTATCAGTGTCTATTTTAGAGAAGAACCAGGTCTCAAAGGTGAACCTATTTAGCCACAGACATAATGAACCTCAGGTGTATCTGAAAGAAAATGAAAATACCTACCCTTCATGATTTTTTGAAAAATAAGAGATGATTTTAGAATGTGTTGCATAGGACATGTGAGATAGTTGATCTGCAAAACTCAAATCTATGCTAGGTGTTGGAGAGGCAGTGATGAACAAGACAGAGAGATCCCCTGTCCTTGGGGAGGGTAGGCTGAGCTCTCCACCCAGCCTTCAGGAATCATGAGGGGTTGTACACACCCAACTTTTTGGTAGCACACTCTTCACTGCCGTTAGGTACTCTTTTTCTTTCCTAGTTAACAGCAGGTTCTGATTTCTTCATAGTGAGTGATCCTTAAGGTTCTTGACTAACCACAAAATGATCAAAGATGGAGAGTCACCAGGTTATCTTTGCTGCCCCAGCAGTTCCTTCTGGGCACACCCTCCCTTGCTTCCCCAATTCAGGGCCCCTGGTGCTAGCAGAAGAAGAACTAGATGCCATCACTGCTTTAAGATGGCAAAGGCAAGTGTTATTTCTACCATAATGACTCCCTAGATCCAGGCCAAGCTGCCAGCCACCCTTCAGAATGTTCTTTCACTGTGTATATCAGTGTGGTGGCTGATGGGTACCCAGGTCACAAACTCATATAAAGGCCACAGATGGATTTATTCATATTTACTCATTTCCAAGCAATGAATTAATGAAAAGAAAATCAGCAGGCAATTAAAGAGTTTATTGAGCACCACTTCTCTGAGGATCACTTCTTCTCTGCTGTTCTTGAATTCATTCATTCAAACACTTAATAAGCCCCTCCTATGTACCAGGTTTTATGTAGTCTCTGGGGATACAGAGATTATCCCAAGATGTTAGTAGTTTTGAAAATGTCTCAAGAAGGGCTGTCCTCTGTGTTTGAGAACAATCCAAAGTATTGTTGACATAGCAGTATATTTTTTATATTTTTGATGCCTCTGGTTTTCTACATTTAACTTTCTATATAGCATGTTAGGAAATTTCATTCCAACCTGTAAAATCGGACTATGTGCTTATAATACTGCCATTGCCTCAGTGCCAAAGCCTGGGGGCTCCAGTGTCCAGATGAGGCTGCCAGGAGCTGTTCTGGGCTTCTTCCATACCCCAATTAAGCTTTCAGTATAATATAAAATATCATTTCAAAGGTGAGTGACTCTATGTAGAATTTGAATTAAACGGGATCTCCTAAAACTAAAGATATACCAACATGGTTTTATGATTTAGTATTGCTCTGTTTTCTTCAACATGATAAATTTCTACATACATTTACTGAAAGAGGAAGACCTTTGTAGCTTAGTTAGAAATAGAGAAAGAGTGCATAAAAAATTTCATGCATAGTTCTATGGAAAATGCTAAAATACCTCCTAATTTTAATCTATAATGTTGTTTTCCTAATTTTCCATTAGGAAAACGACATTATAGATTAAAAAGAAAAAGCTGAAATCATTAACAGCTACAGATAAAATAAGCTAATCTTTGTATGTAAATATATAAATCCACAGGGAAACATGGGAATTGGGTTAATTTGAGTGTAATAGGGTTGGGAACTTTTAAAAATCTTTAGGTTTTTGCTAAATTATCCCTTATATATTTCCTCAGTTTTAATTTCTCTACATTTCAAAAACTTCTTAGTCAAAAAGTATGCGAAGCACTTTGTATTCCAACTTTGAGTTTTCATTAGTGATATTTAATACAATAAACATCATGAAACTCACAGCACAAGAGGGAGAATTTGAAAGGACTGTTAAAAAATTTTTTCATTCTTTTTCACAATATATTATCCCTATCTTGTTTTCACTAAGTAAGTTTCTTTGCCTCGCCATGGAATTAAAATTTATTTCCCAGTATATCTTGATAGTCCTATGAGCACAAACTGTTTTTTACGTACAGCTACACCAGAGTTATTCAAAATTATTACTGTTTGGGGGAGAATAACTCACTGAACTATCAAAGAAATATATCCCTGCACAAAGATAAAGATTTGCCGTGAACTTTTTAAAGATAAAAGTAAGTGTAAAGGAGGTCACCTTGACTTTCAAACTTCTTGACAGTAGTGTTTTTCCAGAGAGTTCTTATTCATAGTAACTTACTATGGAAAGACAAGAGATAAAGCCAAAAATAAAAATATGTATTTGAGCACATACTGTGTTTCAGGTCCCATGTTAGGAGTTCACAGAAAAAGAAAAAAATATATATGTATATATATACTTTCAACCTTAATGATAGATTCCATTTTAGAATAAGATATTGAAAATATCTGAATTTGTTTAAAAAAAACAGAAGTTGCCATTTAGTCCTAGTATCCCATAGTGTCTAATTTTATTCCAACAGTGTTATTTCACTTATGTTAAATATTCTGTACATTTCTTTTTTTTAATTGAAGTATAGTTGACTTACAATATTATATTAGTTTTGGGTGTACAACATAGGGATTCAATATTTTTATAGATTATACCCCATTTAAAGTCATTATAAAATATTGGCCGTAGTCCCTGTGCTATACGATATATCTGTGTAGCTTATTTATTACATACATAATGGTTTGTACCTCTTAATCCCCTACCCCTCTCTTGCCCCTCCTTTTTCTCCCCTCCCCACTGGTAACCACTAGTTGGTTCTCTATATCTGTGAGTCTATTTCTGTTCTGTTATATTCATTTGTTTGTTTTATTTTTTAGATTCCACATGTAAGTGATAAAATACAGTATTTGTCTTTCTCTGTCCTACTTATTTCATTCAACACAATGCCCTCCAAGTCTATGCATGTTACTGCAGATGGCAAAATTTCATTCTTTTTTATGGCTGAGTAGTACTCCATTTGTGTGTGTATGTGTGTGTGTACACACACACATACACCACATCTTCTTTATCCATTCACCTGTTGATGGACACTTAGGTTGCTTCCATATCTTGGCTCTTGTAAATAATGCTGCTGTGAACATTGGGGTGCATATATTTTTCTGAATTAGTGTTTTCATTTGCTTTGGATATATACCCAGGAGTGGAATTGCTGGTTCATATAGTAGTTCTATTTCCAGTTTTTTGAGGAGCCTACATGCTGTTTTCCACAGTGGATGTACCAATTTACATTTTCACCAACAGTGTGTTAGGGTTCTCTTTTCTCCACATCCTTGCCAACGTTTTTTATTTATTTATTGTCGTTTGGCAGTAGTCATTCAGACAGGTGTGAAGTGCGAAGTGATATCTCATTGTGGTTTGGATGTGCATTTCCCTGATGATTAGTGATGCTCAGCATCTTTTCATGTGCCTGTTGGCTATCTGTATATCTTCTTTGGGAAAATATTCAGGTCTCCTGCCCATTTTGTAGTCAGGTTATTTGTTTTTCAGGGTTTTTTTTATAGTGAGTTGTATGAACTGTTTATATATTTTGGATATTAACCCCGTATCGGTCATATCATTTGCAAATATTTTTTCCCATTCTGTAGGTTTTTTCGTTTTGTTGATGGTTTCCTTTGCTGTGCAAAAGCTTTTAAGTTTAATTAGGTTCCGTTGTTTATTTTTCCTTTTGTTTCCTTTGCCTGAGGAGACAGATCCAAGAAAACATTGCTAAGACTTACGTCAAAGAGTGTTCTGCCTATGCTTTCTTCTAGGAGTTTTATGGTTTCTGGTCTTACATTTAGGTCTTTAATCCATTTTGAATCTATTTTTTTATGTGGCGTGAGAAAATGTTCTGATTTTGTTCTTTTACATGTCCAGCTGTCCAGTTTTCCCAGCACCACTATTCTGTTCATTTCTTATAGGAGTGCTTCCAAAGAACAAAATGAATAAGGCACCTTAATGATGCATGCTGGTTATAAGTGCCCTGGAAACTTTGTTGTAAGAAATAATTTTCAACATGTAAATATTAGTACGATAAAACATGAGAAATTTGACCAAGAAACTTAGGACAAAGTATTAACAAAATATAAACAGTGCCTCTGCCTCTTTTTCATGTTCAGGAAATAGGAAGAGTTGTAATTTGTTAGAATCCTTGTTTATCAATGGATTTCCCAGTAAAGCAATACGGATTTTTTTTTTAAACTTTTGCTTCTTATTATAAAAGTAGTGATATTCATTCCAATAGTGTGGGCAGAAAATTAAAACACCCTAGGAAGAAAAACTCATCAAAGAATTTTTTGGCTTTATTTTATTTAAACTTTTCATAACAGGCTAAAGGTGCTAAATCAACCAATTCAGGAGTCACACCTACATGAGGAAATGTAAGAAGCTTTAGCCATGGATTTACATTACTCTGTATCATTAATTCTAACATCTAAATTTGGGCAATGGGTCATTGCTTTCTGGGGGAAGATTTAAGGCAGTGAAATTTCATTCCTATGCTATGTGCGCAGCAGCTCCTCAGGGGACTGTCAACCCTGGCATTCTGCTTTATAGAACGAAACTGCCTCTTCTAAACTTCTCCCCCAATCCTTCATCCTACTTCTGTTACTACACTGCCTTGTCTTTAAACTTTACTGATCAGATTAATGGAGAAACAGAACAAAGTGGCTCCAGGTAGATTTGCCCTGAAACAAATCTTAAGACAAAATGGAGCTAGCAGTATCCCTCGGAATTAAAAGTACATAAAACTTTAAGTCAAAGAAAGAAGGAAAATATCAAATATTTGTACATTCTCTATAAGGATCACGAAGGATGTAATGTCAGTCCTAGACGTTTAACCCTCAAAACCGCCAGCCTTCAGACAAGTATTAGAAGAAGGTCCACAGGCTTTTCTGGAAGACCCAGCCAGCCAGCTCTACGTTGGCCTTGCCTAATCTAAGACCACGCTCCCCTCTGCCACTGCCTTGCCCACCAGTACACTCTGCTCCTTCATACACCCAAGAATACACCCAAGAATTCCTTCAATGACAGGTACATCTCATTATGACTCCACTCTCAGTCCTGGCTCTTAAGGGTTTGAGAGCTTAAAGCCCAGGATGGCTCTGTGCATGAGGTCTCATGGGAAGACAAGTTAAAACCTGTCCTCAGGTGGAAATGGGAGAATCTGGGAGCAGGGAGGTGGCCCAGAGGAGTGGCCTGTTCTTCATCCATAGACAAGGAAGTTTGTGGGCAGAAACAGATGTAAAGCTTATCATAAGGAAGGTTCAGTCAGGAGGCATTTGGCAGAGGGAAGAAAGTGGGAAGATTCATGAAAGCAAGATATTGTTACAAGCATTCAGAGCACACGCTAGGCCATACCATTTTGGCTGGAGCAGAGTATGTGGGGGAGATGGGGAGGCATCATTACCAGAAAACAGCATGAGGCTGGAGGAGACCACGGCCATGGAGATCCCACCACTAACCACCTGTGGAAAGTCATTTCTCTACCACTTCACTTCCTCATCTTTATATACATGGAATTCTTCAGCTCTTGCAGAGTTGCCTGTGAATGAGTATACTACTTGCACTTCCCTTGCCTGAGAGCCCACTTTTATTCTGCATGGCCTTTACCACTTCCTTGCCTAGTTGCATTGCTATTTCAAGCTCTTTTATAAAGCGCAGGTGTGAAAGCAGCCCTTCATTGCCCCCCTCCCTGCCCAGAGTTTAAATAGTATTATTGGCTCTTGCAAGAAAAGGTAACCAAAGTAAAACAGTAAAGGCTAGGCTGTTATCACTCCTGTTATCTCAGGCCAGATGCTCATTAGCAATACACTAGTAGCCAAAAAACGAGAGACCAGACTGCAGCTTGGATCCAAAAATAAGTGCCAGGCTTGGTGGAAAACAAATACAAACCAGATATAAGAAAGAATGCTTTGTCTGTACCATTTGAAAAAGATAGAGCCTTGAGCTATGCCCCACATGCCCAGACATAGGTCTACATCCAGTTCATCTACAGTGGCCACAATGGGGTTGCTCAGAATGTTGTTTTGCTACTTAGCCGCTCACCCTGCTGCATCCCCAGCAGGAGGACAGCTCCATTCCATGCCCTTCAAGAGGGCACCAAGGGCAATAAGCCAATTTCTTCACCTCTGTCACCTGTCTGTACATCTCAATACCATTTTCTGAGACTTTCTCTCAGGCCAGATTTCTAGGTATCTGCTTTCTGTTTGTTTTGTTTTGATCCTGCATCAATATGAACATTAAGGTAACTGTGCAACTCACCTATCTTACTGAAAGAACAGCAATCTTTCCATACCATACTGTGATTAAGAGTGTGACATTGGTTAAATCCTGGCTCCAACTCCACCAATTACTAGTTACTTGGACTCTGGGCAAGTAACTTAACCTCTGAAAATGGAAATGGTGAAGTAACAGCTGAGTATAAGAATTAGAAAGGCAAGTCAGAGTGTAAAGAAAAGGAAGAGGTACTAAAATATCATTATGTGAAGAATCTAGAACTGTGGTCCTCCAGTTAGTCTTCGACAAAAGAGGCAAGAGCATACAATGGGGAAAAGAGAGTCTCTTCAGCAAGTGATGTTGGGAAAGTTGGACAGCCACATGTAAATCAATGAAGCTAGAACACACCCTCACACCATATACAAAAATAAATTCAAAATGGCCTAAAGACTTAAATATAAGACAATACACTATAAAACTCCTGGAAGAGAACATAGGCAAAACATTTTCTGACATAAATCGTACCAATGTTTTTAGGTCAGTCTCCCAGGGCAATAGAAATAAAAGCAAAAATAAACAAATGGGACCTAATCAAACCTATAAGACTTTGCACAGCAAAGGAAACCATAAACAAAATGAAAGGACAGTCTACGGACTGGGAGAAATATTTGCAGATGAAGTGACCAACAAGGGCTTAATTTCCAAAATATACAAACAGCTCCTACAATGCAATAACAACAAAACAAACAACCCAATCGAAAAATGGGCAGAAGAACTAAGTAGACATTTCTCCAAAGAAGACATACAGTTGGACAATAGGCACATGAAAAGATGCTCATCATCGCTAATTATTAGAGAAATGCGAATCAAAACTACAACAAGGTACCACCTCCCACCAGTCAGAATGGCCATCATTAAAAAGTCTACAAATAATAAATGCTGGAGAGGGTGTGGAGAAAAGGGAACCCTCTTACACTGTTGGTGGGAATGTAAATTGGTGCACCCACTATGGAAAACAGTATGGAGTTTCCTCAAAAAACTAAAAATAGAGTTGCCATATGATCTAGCAATCCCACTCCTGGGCATATACCCAGACAAAACTATAATTAAAAAAGATGCATGCACCCCTATCTTCATAGCAGCACTGTTGACAATAGCCAAGACATGGAAACAACCTAAATGTCCATCAACAGATGAATGGATAAAGAAGATGTGATATAGATAGGTAGATAGATATAGATATAGATACACATATATATATATACACACAATGGACTATTACTCAACCATTTAAAAGAACGACATAATGCCATTTGCAGCAACATGGTAGCACCTAGAGATTATCATACTAAGCAAAATAAATCAGAAAGAGAAAGACAAATACCATATGATACCACTTATATGTGGAATCTAAAATACGACAGAAATGAACATATCTACAAAACAGAAACAGACTCACAGACATAGAGAACAGACTTGTGGTTGCCAAGGAAGGGGGTTGTGGGAGGGAAGGATTAGGAGTTTGGGATTAGCAGATGCAAGCTACTATATATAGGATGAATAAACAAGGTCCTGCTACATAGCACAGGGAACTATATTCAATATCCTGAGATAAACCATAATGGAAAAGAGTATGAAAAAATATATATGTGTATAACGGAGTCACTTTGCTGTACAGCAGAAAGTAACACAACATTGTAAATCAACTATACTTCAATAAAATTAAAAAAAAAATAGAACTACGGTCCTCAACCCTGGCTGCAATTAGGATTATCTGAAGATCTTTTAAGAATTCTGATGCTGGGGGTCCTGTTCCCAGAGATTCTGATTTAACTGGTCTGATGAGAGGGACCAGGTCATTGAAAGCTCCCCACTATATTCAAATGTGCAGCCAGGCTTGAAAACCTCTGATCCAATGTAGTGAATCAGGGAAACAACCAACATGTTCTCATGGTAGAGACATTTCTCACAGGGCTGGATGCCCGAGTTTTTTTGTTTTGTTTATTTTCCTTACTTTTTTGGCTGTGTCAGGTCTTAGTTGCGGCACACAGGATCTTCGTTGAGGCACGTGGGATCTTTTGTCGCAGCTCACAGGCTTCTCTCTAGTTGTGGCGCGCGGGCTCCAGGGCGCATGGGCTCTGTAGTTTGCAGCACGCGGGCTCTCTTGTTGAGGTGCACGAGATCAATAGTTGTGGAGCACAGGCTTGGTTGCCCTGTGGCATGTGGGATCTCAGTTCCCCGACCAGGGATTGAACCCACATCCCTTGCATTGGAAGGCGGATTCTTTACCACTGGACTACCAGGGGGAAGTCCCTGGACACCCAAATTTTTAAAGTGTTTATTTACTGATTCAGCAAATGATTATTAAACACCTACTATGTGCCAGGCTTCACTTCAGTGGCTAGAATTAAAGATTTAGATTAAACCTGGTCCCTCCCCTCAGGAGATGCAGTCCGGTGAACAAGTCATATGTGAAAAAAAAATTATGTAGTTACAATGTGATATGGTTGGTGTGGTAATAATGCTTTGTTCAAAGTGGTAGAATGGTATGAGTTCTTCACCCTTCAAAGCCCAGCCACAGAATCACAAAATCATAGAGATGAAGGAAGCTTAAGGTCCCTAATTTTGTGTGAGGAAACTTGAAATCAAGAAGTTGAGACTTCCCTAGGGTCATAGAGTTAATGGAACAGAGACCTACAGGAGAGGAAGTGTTAAGGAACTGGTCCAGCAGCACTGGACTCTGAGGCTGAAGTTCTGGGTCCTGAGGAATAAGTAGGATTTGGATGTAAGGTCATGGGGAAGGGTTCCATTCTCAGAAGACTCAGCCCAGAGCTAAGAGGGGAAGTGCACACAGTGCACTTGGAATGTGCGAGGAATGCCCTGGCCCTGGTGTCAGGTAGTGACCAACAGCTTAGTACTTCGTCCTCCAAGTCAATACTGATTTGGGCTACACTCTGTTTCCTGCTTTCCATGGAAATTGGGGGGGATGCTCTACACTCTGTTTCCTGCTTTCCATGAAATTTGGGGGGATGCTCCCACCCCCAGTTCTACCTCTCTCTGGGAATAATTCTATTAAAATGAGATGGTGAACACATTAATTTTGTGCAGTGTGTAGTCTAAGTTCACTGAGATCTGGGGTTTGAATCTCCAACCTTAAATTCTTCAGTGATGTAACAGATGAATAACTCTAAACACCAGTAGATTAAATACCTCTCGATCATTTGGTCAGCCTTGACTACATTAACCTGGAGTCAATGTGTGCTCTATTTACCAAACTTAAAAATTGTTAAATCCAGAGTGAAGTGTGTTGAATTGGCTCTCTATTCTCCCCCGGTTCTGACCTTGATGTTGTACTTGAAGTCTCACCTTCTCTCACACCCTACATCCTTTTAATCAGCAAATCTTATTGCCTCTCCTTCAAAATCTATCAGAAACTCAAGCACTTCTGACCATCCTCACTACCACCACCTCAGACCAAACCACTGTCATGTCTCACCTGGATTTACCACGACAGCCTCCTCACTGGTGCTGGTGCTTCAGCCTCAGCCTCAGAGGTGTGCCGTCAACACCACAGCAGAGGTTCCTTTTCAAAGAGTGTCAGACTGTGTCACTTCTCTATTTAAAACTCCTCTCCAAGGTCCTTCTTATGATTGATATCACCCCATACAATCTGTTCCCCATTACCCCTCAGACCTCATCTTCTCTTCTCTGGCCACACTGGCTTCCTCATTGACCTTGAACATGCCAAGTAAGCCCCCTCCACATTGTTTTCCCCATTTTCCCCGTTGAAACGTTCTTCCCCAAGGTAACTGCATGGCAAGCTCCTTTACTTTCTTTGGGTCTTTTCTCAAAAGCCACTTTCATTGTGAACCTTATCTGGCCACCCCATCTAAAATCTCAGCCCCATCCCCTGGCATTTTACCTACTGTAGCCCACCTTATAAACAGACTTTCTTTAACACTCATCAATCAACTGCATTTTATATTTTATTTATTGATGAAATTAACATTCATAAATAAACACTATGTATTTAACTTATTTTTCTTATTATTTATTATTTCTTATGATTTTGTCTTTCCTCTTAAATCTGCTCCATGAGGGGAGAAACAATTTTCTCACTGTTGTATCCTGATAATTTAAGTACAAGGCCTGGCACATGGTAGTCTCAAATAAATACTTGTTTAATGAAAGAATGAAGAAAAGTTAACTGTGGCATAATAAATATTATAATTGCATTTTTATATTGCCTTCTTGATAGTTATAAAAAATATATCCAAAACATAAACAAGTCAAAATACAGTATAGAAAAAGAAGTCACCAAATCTATAAACCTAAAATGATCCAAACCCTAATTGAGGGACATTCTATCAAGTACTTGATCAGTGCTCTTCAAAAGTGTCAGACAAGGAAAGACTGAGGACTGTCACAGATCAGAGGGCACTAAGGAGACGTGAACATGAAATGCAATGTTGGGTCCTGTCTAGGATCCTGGAACAGAAAAAAAGGACAATGAAATTCAAAACAAAGTCTGTAGTTTAGTTAACTAGTACTGTACTAGTGTTCATTTCCTGGTTTTGATAATTGCACTGTGGTGATGTGAGATGTTAAAGGGCCAGGGAGGTAGCCTACCTGCACAAACATTATTACTTCTGAATATCTAAATATGTCTTCATACAGGCAAGGGGATCATTTAAATGATATGCATGTTTCCTTATGCTTAGCAGTTACCCGGTAAACCACCACCAAGGTAATTAAGTAACCAAGATAGGTATGTGTGTGTGTGTCAGGGTAGTTTTCTTTTTCTTTTTATGTTTCACCGATCATTTTCTGTGCCCTGGTAGGTGTATGCCAAGGGCCTCAAACAGAGGTTTTCAAAGCATATATTACTTGGTACATGAAGGAGTTTCAACAGAAGACACAATAACAGTTCAAAGTTCTCTTTATACTCCCTCTGCTTTTAAAAGGTTAGAAATAACAAGTGTCAGTTAAGTAAAATGATCTTCTAAATGGCATCCCACTAATTTGAGATTTCACAGTGAAATAATCACATGCCATCCTATGTCTCAAGCAGGCGTGTTCTCATTAGAGGGAGAAAAACGATCAAGAAAACTGCCACCAAAGGTTTTTGAGAATTGTATTAATTAATAAACCACCTTACATCTTGTGGAGGGGGGTAGTAGAGATAAAATCGTACAAGCAGAGTTCCCTTGTCTGGAAAGCTGCCACTTGATCCCTCTTCATCCTGAGGGAATATGTCCCATTTTTAAGTGGCAACTCATCCTCATGGGTGGCGGTGGACCCTGCCTACACTGTGCCCTCACCCCCCCCACCCCCAGGCCTTCCAGCCAGGGAGAAGGACCTTCCACCTGCCCTTCTCCAGGAGGGGGCACTGCTGCGTGGGTACCAGAGGATGAGGAGAAACACATCAATCTCATAGGGACTAGAACTGAAGACTATTGATGAGTATTTTTCATGTTTCTATAAATCAAAATAAATGTTTATTTGGTGGGAGATTATCCCAGTGTTTTGTACATTAATGATAGTCAAAAAGCCAATTCAATTCAATTTAACCAGATAATTACCAACCATGTACTAAGGACTCACTTTCATTCTAGGGCTGTGGAGGTAAGAAGATAAATTAAATAAAACCCTAATCCTCAGATAGCTTACTCTCTAGTAAAGGATATAAAGTTTGTAAACAAGTAACTATAAAAAGATATAAATAACAAATGTCTAAAGGGCCAGGGATGTATCCTACCTAAACAAAGTAAGCTGAATGGAAGAATGACAAAATCCCCAAAAGGAACCAAACTCTTCATTTTTACTACATTATGGTGTAGGCATATAACTTAATGTAAATATATATGATAGCCATACTCTTTTTTTTTAGTAAAAAGGACTACAACTTTATTAAAAGTAAATAAATGTAACATATAATGTGTACAGATGGCACATGGTGCCAATTTTATCTGCAGATTTTATAGTATTCCAAAGTTTGCAAGTTACACCTTTGCCACAGCCTTGGCTAAATCTTGAACTAGTGCAGAATTCAGCTGTGCTAGAGTGCTGATCTTAGTGTGCTTAGACGCGGCATACTTGTTCTTGATAGTCATGTGCTTTGTAAGCCCACGATTCACCATGACTATATTCTTAGCCAGGTGTTGCATAACAACAAGAAGGGATTCTTCAGTGTATGACAGGTAATGCTGTAGAGTTGGTGTCCATTCACCATTATTAAGAATTTTCAGTGCTAAGCAAAAAGCTCCCGCTGCAACCTGAGAAGGAGGAAAGTGCACCATATGGTAGTTCAACATAGTTAGTTCCATCAGATACTTGGCCAAAGTATGTAGCTCAACATCAACCTCTCCAATCTTAGATGCTCTCCGAAGGGAACGCAGGGGTAGAGGGCGACCCAGACTAAAATTTAAAGCTCTTAGAATCTTCATTTCCATCTGTCTGATTTGGTACTTAGTGTAAGTGTTGTCAGTCACAAAGGCAAAGTCACCAATTTCTGGAGGGTACATTTCCTCGTATTTGCTTGCAATAAACATGGCAGTGACACCAACCAGCTGGAGCATCTTCTCGGGCACACAATTATCCTGCATGAACCGATCAATAATGGAAACAGTCATGTACATGATCTCCTGGAGTAACCTGAATTTCATTTGAACCTGCACTAGCCAGTCAATTAGGATGGCTCTCATGTTTCCAGTCACTTCATGACCCAGTAGGTATTTTGGTCTGACTGCTTGCTCTTCCTCAAGTTGTCTCAGATAAGCATAGATATCTTTTACATCTTCACTACAAAGGTTTGGATCCTCTCCATCTTCTGCATCCACATCACTCACTGTAAGAACTACATCAGAGAAAGCCTGACACACATATTCTCCTGCAGGGGCACAGCCAGGTGTTTCCATGGGGCTTGGAGAGGGAGTATCAACCAAAATAGGCTCAGGGGGAAGTTTCTGTTCTTTAACAGGCTCGGGTTCTGGCTCTGGCTCCAGATCCGGCTCCAGCTGGGGCTTCAGCGCAGGTACAGGTGTCTTTTCCAGAGGTTTTGGTAGTTTTTTAGCAATAACTTTTCCAGCAGCTAAAGTTTTTGCTTCCTTTTTCAGGGGCAGTTTGGCCTGTGGCTCTTCACTGACTCTGTTACCGATGTCCCCACGAGCTGTTCTTGGCCTCAGCCCGGGCTTAGAGGCTGCAACAGTGGCCACAGGCACTCACTTTGCGCCTGCCATACTGACCTTCACCTTATTTTCAGCATTAATGTTCAGTTCCTGGTGATCCAGAGCACCATGGCTTCCTCTGCACCAGGCAGTAGCTCAGTGGGGAGAAGCAGAGCACGGGAGACCCCAACCAGCCAGGGATCTTGAACCCACCACAGGCCAACAGCCATTCCTCTGCAGCACTGATATCCATATTCTATTTTATATTTAAACTTTTAATCTAAAACTGAAAAAGAAAAGCATTTATTATTATTATTATCATTACTTTATAATTCATTACTGCTTTGACCTGACATCAGAAACCTAATGTCTTTTCTTATGTACCAAAATGTCAGGCCCTGTGGTTTGCTCTGTGATGTATGGTATGCAGCCTTAAATATGTAAACTGGGGTTGGTAAGTAGTTTTTTCAGATTAATTTTGGAATAAAACTGTTCCTAAACATAAGCTCTTCCCAATGTGGATAGGAAGATTATTTCCTCCAAGATGAGTGTACAGTCCCAGCTTTCAGTGTTGTCATAGTCTTCAATACCATTTTGTAGTACAGTTTGATAACTTCATAGCCCTGTGTCTGTACTATCAAAAATCAATTAAGAAAGGTAAGCTAAATAATACCAGTTTATTTTCCTAAAGCATGCAATCCTGTATTCAAAAGCCCCATTTCAGAGAATAAATTTCAGGCTACCACTTTCATATCTGGAAACTGACTGCAATGTTGGAAGATGAACCAAATTATTCTTTAACAAATGAATTTTCCAAAGACTTTGTTGTCAGTGCTGAGAGAAGCAAATGAGACATTTGTGCAAATACTTCTGAATGCCCCAATAGAAAAATATTCACAAGGTGTCGATGAGGCATAATGTCAGCAAGAAGCTTGGGACTTTGAGCCAATCTTTGCTGCTAAGTGGAAATGGGACTATTTCCTTTGATGACATGAACAGTTAAAAAAAATTCTCTCCAACATCACAGCACAAGTAAACCAGCAAATTCATTAAGCAAACACTGACCTGATTTTGCTCCAAGATGTAGAAGAATAGCTGATTCATGATATTAATTAGTGAATCCATGGCCTGTTTCGTTTTAGCCCAAAGCAATTTCTGATGAATGAGGAAATTAATGGATTTATGCATAGTGCCCCTACAAAATACTGTCACCTCTGATCTGTCACTTGATGGGTCCAAGGTCAGCCCCACCCTTTGTGAGAGCCTGATCTGTAGTAACACTAAAATTTGGAACAGTGCCTTCTATATCCAATGGTCTTAGACCCTTCTCATCACAAAGTAATTTTGCCTTGCAGAGACTTCTTGTTCAAAAATTCTTTGACCCCTCCAAGATTCTCAAAACATCGCAAATAAATATAGCTAACAGTGTGCTGTTATTTATATCTGTGTGCTCATTTGCTGCAATGGAAGATGCCACCAATAATTTAACTTATCCTGAAAGTTCTCAGCTGTATTTTTTTAAATTAATTAATTTATTGGCTGTGTTGGGTCTTCGTTTCTGTGCGAGAGCTATATCTAGTTGTGGCAAGCGGGGGCCACTCTTCATCGCAGTGCGCGGGCCTCTCACTATCGCGGTCTCTCTTGTTGCAGAGCACAGGCTCCAGACGCGCAGGCTCAGTAGTTGTGGCTCACGGGCCTAGTTGTTCCGTGGCATGTGGGATCTTCCCAGACCAGGGCTCGAACCCGTGTCCCCTGCATTGGCAGGCAGATTCTCAACCACTGCGCCACCAGTGAAACGCTCAGCCGTATTTTTAACATGCTGAGCGACAATGTTTCTGATTATACGAACATTTGCAAGTGCTTGTTTATGCTCTGGACACAATTTCTGCTACATTCAAAAGAAACTCTTTTATAAAAGTGTTGTCTGTAAAAAGGTTTAGATGCTGAGGCAATTTTTTCACTTAATAGAGAACTGCATTTCACAGCAGATCATTTGTTTTATTCTCATTCAAAACAAATGCTGCCATTTCTTCAGTCCATTAAGTTTCCCAACGCCCATCTTTTCTGTATACCAGTCATGGCTTGTTTAATTATAGTGCCTTAAGTTGTGATTTTTCTGTTATAAATATTTTTTGTTTGGATATTCTTCACATCCACCAAAAAAAAGTGCACCCCTATTTTTTCTTGAAATACTAAACTTTGTCTTTTAGGAGATGCACAAGTCCATTTTTCTCTAAATTTTACAATAAGAAAAATAGCAGTAAACACGTGGTACTAAATAACAACTGCCAATTAATTTCAGTGTTGGAAATACAAAGGAAAGTGTGTGACCTTTGACTAAACAGGGAGGGTATAGCCCTTCCACAGAGGGCATTGACCCTCAGATTTAGGGGATGTCTGCCGTGTGGGGCCACTGATCTCTGTTGTTATGAGAAGCTAGAAATCAGACTTTTAAAAGAAATATCTACTAAGATTAAGGAGATTAATCTCTTAAATTATCAAAATGTTGGTAACTTATTCCAAGTTTATTAAAATATCAAGTGGGTCAACATTGTTCTTGCCAAGCAAAACAAGTCTGCAAGCTGAGTGCAATCTGTAAGCCACCCATTTTCAACCTCTGGGGGTGTAGAGTGTAACAGTAAAATAACCTATATTCTACGTCTGTGTAGTCCCTGAGAACTAAGAAGAAAACAGGTACAGTTACATCAGCATGCTTCTATGGAATATGAATCCAAGTGCCATAATTAATTTGGAAGCTTACTGATGAGGCAGCAAAATGCAGTGGAAAGGAAGCCCAGCATGTGTGGGAATCCTGAGTGTATCACTTATTAGGTTGGTTGATGTTAGAGTCCTCATCTGGAAATTGGGATAATAAAATTGCCTTGTAAGTTTGTCAAAATTATTAGAGATGAAACGTCTTATACACGTTTCTCAGTGTACTGTTGGCATTTGGAAGATGTTCCATAAACAGTAGCTATCCTGTTATTACACACCACAAAACTAAGTTTCCAACCATATCTCTTCGTTGCCCCCACAAACACGAACGGTGCCCAGCCACCTCCTGCCACCCCTCCCTCTCCACATCATGTTTCACTCCTCGGAGCAGCAGCCCACGCCGCGGCTCATCAGCCCACTCAAGTTTTCTACTTGCCTTGCCCATGCTCTTACCTGTACCTGGAATGCCTGTCCCTCCCCTCTTCATTCAGCTCCTTCCTTTGCAACTCAACCAAAGTGTCACCTCTTCTGGGAAGTCTTTCCTGAGGGCCACCTCCAGTCTGAGTAGAGCACTCCCTCCCTTCCTGCCTTGTGTTTGCCTCCGTCATAGCATTTGTTGATAGTATTGTCAACTGTGAGCTCCTGAGACAGAGGAGCTGGGGCAGTCACCTCACTGTCCTGAGCACCTGGGTGCAGTGTCTTTGCCTGGCATGTAATTAGGGCTCAAAAAAAACAGATCAAGGAGAGAATTATGAATACGAATGAGGTGACTATAGACTGGAGTGGAAACAGCCCACTCAGTCTCTGCTTCCCTCTTGTTTTACAAATGCAAATCTTTGGCTACTGGTTATGCCTCTTCTCCTTGCCTTCCCAAACCTCATGCTGGCTACTGCCTCTACCCCACCCCAAAACCAATGGCAATTTCCATTCTGGAGTAGCAGGTCATAAGAGAGAAGATGCTTAAGTGTCATCTCCTGGGGCTTGGAAGTGGGGACTGGAAGGACCCCTGAGAGGGTTCCTTTTGAAAGGGAATAGAGAACACAAAATAGAGTCCCTCACTGGAGGCAAAGAAAGGGAGAAATGTGACCCAAGGTCTTACCTTCACTTTCAGAACTGATAACTTCTTAGCTAAGCTGGAGCAAGAATAGGTGTGCACCAAAATGGGCTTGGGGCTTCTTGCACAGCAGCATACATGGTCCTACGTCAGAAGAAAAAGAATTTAGTAGACAGGGCTGCCATTAGCATATACTGGGCCTTTGAATGAAGAAAAGGCATCCAGAGGGATGCAGAGGAATACAGATCCCTGTTGGGGAACTTAGCGACAGGAGGAGGATGGGCAGGACTTCAGCCCCCAAGTGCCCTTCATCCAAGTACCTTCATGAACAACCTACTGAAGTAGCCCTGATGTAAGAAAAAGTGTTTCCCTTAATGGGCAATATTAGAAAAATGATTAAGAATAACATGCAAATATTTATTCTTTTCCAGGAACATGGGTGACATTTGGAGGTCAAATTTCAGATGAGGTGAGTTACTTTTGGCTTCCATTATGCTGATTGGAGAAAATGCAGAGCAAACTATTTTACAATACAGTTCCTGGGATTCTGGCATTTTACAAGGATAATAGTTTAGTCACAGGAAATGGCTAAGACTGACTTAAAGATTATTTTCCATTTTATCTTGTTTCCCCTTTATAAAGGTAGTTCTTACTATCATTCCTAAGGAGATGCTTGGGGAGATAAAGGGTCTTTTCCACAACTCGCAAGGTCACCATGTTATTTAATAGGTCCATAGGAGTCTTTTTTTTTGCGGTACGCGGGCCTCTCACTGTTGTGGCCTCTCCCGTTGCGGAGCACAGGCTCCGGACGCGCAGGCTTAGCGGCCACGGCTCACGGGCCTAGTCGCTTCGCAACATGTGGGATCTTCCCGGACCGGGGCATGAACCCGTGTCCCCTGCATCGGCAGGCAGACTCTCAACCACTGGGCCACCAGGGAAGCCCTAGGGAGGAGTCTTATCTGCATATTTTTAACTGTCTGAATTTCTGTTCCCAGTATTGGGCATAGGTCACCACAGAGAGCTTGTTGCAGAGTGGAGTCCTTGGGAAGCAGACCTCTGGTGGAAATTAGCATATGCAGAACAGTTATCAGGAAGTTGGGTCATGATGCAGTCTCAGCAATGACCTCAGCTGACCCCATGGGGAGCTCTGAAGCTCAGATGGACCTGCAGGGTTGTCCCAAGTTGGGGCAAGAGGAGCTGAGTGTTTATATCCCTTGTATGACCAGTCGTTGGATAGAGGCAGCCCTGGGAGGCAGGTCTGACCTTGGGGTAGGTGACTCGCTTTAGCCAGGTGCCTTCTGATGGCAGCATTCCTACGAGCTGGGGGAATAAGTCCTTGAGCGCTGAAGGAGGACCAGGGTGGTCATCACAGGCTCCACTCCAGGGCCCTCTGACTGGCATCAGGAAGGGTGAATTGAGGAGGCACAGAGGCAGATCCACAGATATCAAAGCAATGGCTGCAGACTTTAATCAGATGGACAATAAACGACAAGGAAGAAAGGAGGTCTAAAGTTAATAATCCCCTGTATCTAGCATGTGCATAACCTTTTACTGCCTGGTGTGGTTTTTGGAGCAGAGAAAGACAAATACATCTTCCCTTTCGGAGCAGAAGGATCAACTATAAGCATATTATTTCCCCCTTCATCTTTGCTCTCCCCTTGAGAGTGTCTGCTCCCTGCTGCAGTGAGCCCAGCTTGCCCAGGTCAGAGTATGCAGGGCTGGCCTCTGAAATAAATCATTTCAAAATTATGATTCTAAAAACTACACAATAAAGCTGTTGTGAATGACTGCAGAGGCTCTCACCTCAAACGCAGACCAAATAGCGATTGTCCTTCCCAAGAGCAGCTGTGGCTTCCCCCCAGGGCCCGGCAGAGAGACTGCCAGCAAGGAGGAATGAAGGCACAGCCAGACCACAGTCACACCCATGGCTGAATTGATGGAGCTCAACTATTTCCATGTGACAACGTAGGCACAAAGCAGATACAAATATTGGATCCCGGGATGAGCGCACCGTAATGTGCTGAGTGACATAATCATTAGTGCCACCTTGGGAGGTGGTGATGTCCCCATTATTGGGAGAGTTCAACCATTTATTGAATAGCCACTTGGCAGGAATATTATCGAAAGGATTCAAACTGGAAACTAGATAACTGTGAGGTACCTCCCAAAGATGATTTGGCTTCATCATAAAACCAAGATAGATGTTACTCACGTGAATTATAATACTTTAAAATAATGATAAGAGTATATTACCATCTTATAGCACTTAATTTTCAGAGTTTTATTTATGTTTTCTCATCTGTGACATAGTTAAGCTTCCTTCATTTGCAGGTAACAGTAAACTAAACTGAAATTGGCTTAACCAATAAGGGAAAAAATATTTTTACTTTTAAATTAGAAGTGCAGCGATAGAGCAGCCTTCCAGGTTGACTCATTCAGAGCCTCCACTCCATTTCCTAGTGATTCTCCTGACCCTGTGTTCCTTTGTATATCAACTTCATCCTCAGGTAGCAGCAGGAATTCTAGACCTCAGTTAGAATAGTAACTCCAGGGAAAGAGTGTCACTTCTAGAAACTCTGCAAGCAAGTGTTCCCAGAAGTCCTCAGCCAATCTCCTCTCACATCTCATTGGCCCAGATGTGTCACATGACCTTCCCTGAACCATGTCAGACCCACCAGGCCCCCCTTAGAGGGGGGTAAGGTCAGCTTCCCCTGAGACCTGTGGGCTCCCTAGGGGGCCTGAACAGAATCATCCTCATTTTGCAGATAAAGAAACTAAAACACAGAGAGGTCAAATGATTTATGTATCTAGTAAGTGATACACTCAAGGCCAGACACTGATCCTCTGACTTAGTTCAGTGATTTCTTTTCATTATTCCACATTCGGATCTTCAAATCCCATGACTGGGAAACATCTCAGCAATCATTTAGTTCAATTCTCCATTCAGAATTCTCCATCTTATCTTAAAATTTCTCCCTAGATAAGATTTATTATAAACATTTCCCAATCATAATCTACTAGTATGTCATGTGACATAACACAAGGATGATACACAATACAAGCAAGCAAAATAATTTCTAAAATATAGGGACTTCCCTGGTGGTCCAGTGGTTAAGACTCCATGCTTCCACTGCATGGGGCATGGGATCGATCCCTGGTCAGGGAACTAGGATCCCAGATACTGCACGGGGCAGCCAAAAATATTTAAAAAATTAAAAAAATATATATATGGCAGTCATGATGGAAAAACTATACTGTTCTTAACTTTTAACTTCTACTTAGGAGAAATGTCATAATGGTAGCAAATTTAAAGCAGTAAGAACATTTTTGCTGCTATCATTCTAAAGGATTTGCATGGAGTCCATTGTGCTAGCCTGACAATTTTCTTGGTATGCCAATTTAAAAAACAACAGGAAAAGAGTTTATCTTGGAAATGCTGATGAAGCACCTTTAGCCCACAATGAAAAACATAATGGAAAAATCAATTTCAAATATTTGTGACGTGTGTAATTTTTCAGTTGACTAATAAGTCTATCAGCAAAATGAAAAAAATGTCCTTTCTCCAGTGTTATCGCTGTCCCTCCAGCGCCATCCCTCAAGGTGTGGTTTATAGCTATTCCCTGTGCTCTTCTGTTGCACTTGCCACTCGTGTTCAGCAGCACGAAGGAAGGAACAAGGAGCTTGGAGGTCTTAGGCTGACCTGTGAGGCTCCGGTGCACTCACCCCCTCCTCTCCATGTAGTGTCAGTGCGGCTAGTGGTCGTTCTGTGATGGTGCCTGGGGTGGTGCTGAGCTGTGCGTGGCGGGAGTTTTCCCACAGTCCCAGCTCCATGTAACTTTTGGTTCATCAGTATAGTCTGCTAAGCCTCCAGGGAAAAATGTTACAAACTTTTAGGTCAGGAGTCACCCAGCTGCCAGAACCTGTTGGCTTGGGGAAAAGAGAAAGAAGAGAAATGAAGTCACCAGGGATATAAATGACCCTCTTGGTCAGTGAGATTGCAGTGCCGCAGAGCATGTTGTCAAGCCACGTCTTCCAAGCAGAGTGAGAAACACAAGTCTCTCCATCTCACTGTGTTCCTGGTGGCTGACTTATCCCAGCGCTGAAGGAAATCTCTCAGTGCCCAGTATAGGTCTGAGGGAAGGGGTACTTTTACCCTATTCAGGCCGGTTGAATCTTCTTTCTTCTTTCTTTCTTTAATATAACTGAGAAAAACAAGAATGGTCGGTGAAATTTCCATGTTCATAAAGACCACCAGAGGATTCCAAGTTGCTTTCCAGCTTTAGAAAGTATTTGGCTTTTATGACTGACCTTTATTTTCTTTAACATCTTTATTGGAGTATAATTGCTTTACAATGTTGTGTTAGTTTCTACTGTATAACAAAGTGAATCAGCTATAGGTATACATATATCCCTATATCTCCTCCCTCGTGCGTCTCCCTCCCTCCCACCCCTCTAGGTGGTCACAAAGCACCAAGCTGATCTCCCTGTGCTGTGCGGCTGCTTCCCACTAGCTATCTATTTTACATTTGGTAGTGTATATATGTCCATGCCACTCTCTCACTTCGTCCCAGCTTACCCTTCCCCCTCCCCGTGACCTGTGCATCCTCTTGCAGGTTGCTGAACGGCTGATGACAATTGCCTACGAGAGTGGAGTGAATCTCTTTGATACGGCTGAGGTCTACGCCGCTGGAAAGTAAGTCAGTGCCTGATGTGTCTCTCAGGTGTCATTTCTGGAACCAAGAGACTCTGCCTAGACCATTGCTGACAAGGGTCTGTCCTCCCCACACATGTTGATGCCGCTGCTTTTCTCCCTCCCTCTCCCACCATCACCAGAATTGGGGCTATTGACCATCTCTGGGCCCCTCTGCCTACCTCTGGTCCCTATATGAAGAATGGACTGGAAGCAATTGCCACACGAGGGGCAGAGGTGGTTGAGATCAGAGTGGTGGCAGTGGAGATCTATAAATATTAGCTGAATGTAATTAACATAAGTGAGCAGATTCCAGCGTGGTGTTCCAAAGCTAGTCTCATAATTTCATAACCACACCTCGTAGTTCCTCAACCCCGAGGGAAATGGACACATCCTCTCTGCAGGGAAGCAGGCCTGTCACTCCACTGGGCATTACAGGTAAATCAGAGATTAAAGGAGGGACTCCCAAAGATGCCAAGAAACCCAATATCTTTTATAAGAGGACATTTCAGACCCCATTCTAAGGACAGAGAGCGCTGCAAAGAGGCCTTGCTTCTTTTGCTGGAGAAGTCACAACTAGCTATAACCTTCTTATGGACCTGAGAGCAGGTTTGGGGCTCTAGGATAGGGCTCACTGCTAAGTCAGAACACATAGGTGCTGTGCCTTCAAGGTCCATGCCCTCTGTTCCTGCACAATAAGCACATTCAACAGAAGTGGAACGCCTTGGCCTCCTGCTGTGAACGTGGATGCAGGAAAGAAGCTAAACATCTGGACAGCTGCTTGAGCAGCTCTGCAATTTTCTAACAGGGCTGAGGAGTGTAATCACCTGTACGCCTAATTCCCCCGCTTCCAGGTAAGAATAACAGTCAGACTGCTGAATCAGGTTCATCACTGCTTGATAAAAGTGCATTTTCCTAGCCTGGATTTCCTCCTTTTCAAGGGCATGTCTATGTTTAAGGACCATCAGGGAGGTTCAGAGCCCACATCCTTAATGTTTTCTATTGAGTCCAAGGAGAGAAAATACAGTTGACGAGGCCTTGTTCCTTTCCACATCCTACCCTATCTCAGCGTTTTCTTCTTTTGTTAAATCCTGCTTATTACCAAGTGGGCCTAAGGCTGAAAAAGGGGGAGTGATTAACAAGTCTTTTAGAGCTATGTTTGTATTCCTGTTGTCAAGGATAATCGGTCCTGATTAATTATTGATTGATTGTCCTTGTGTAATGAGACAGGTTCCCACTGTGAAATGCAAGGTTGCAAGAGAGTCTGGGGAAAGAACCCAGAAGTAACATTCAACACATATCTACTTGGGGCATGCCCCACAGCTAACCCACCTCATGGTTTATTGCCAGGCTGTACACTCCAACAGAGACAGATGCTAATGGATAAAGTGCTGATTATATTGATGTCACCATTCACAAAGCCTGAGAGCCCACCTACTTCTTACAATGTTGGTCTGGCTGGGAGGAACCTAGAAGGAAGTTTTGGTCTCCTTAAGCTTGGGTCCCAGCTGGGGTAGGTGGAGGGGGAGAGGATGGTGAGGGTGTCTTCAGTATAACTCTCCACGACCGGAGTCAGCGGCAGGGACACTTCCCTACGACTTCTTATATCCTTCTCCTATGACAACGCTTGTCACTGGAATCCAGGACATTCTCTATGTGGGCTGCTGCATCTACAATCCTGACTTTGGGACATCTAAAGCCACACATAGGTTTTTTTACCCTGCAAGATCGCCTAGAGTCAGTATTTTCTGTCTGAAAAGCATGAGGTCTCATTGTCCTCCCCAGTCACAACCGGAGACCACAGCCATTAGAAAGAAACCCTTGACTCCCTTTGGATACCGCCAAAGAGGACAGTTATATATGGGATCATTGGTTCAAAAACACCAAACTGCCAAGTGACTCTGCTGTTTCCTAGTATCAGGACTGCAGGCGGTCTCCTGCCAGTGTGTCAGGATTTGGCAGGTGCTTCTGGAATGCTCCAGGAGCAGGATTCCGCAGGCACAAGCAGAAACAGTGGAAACTGCTACCAGCCGAGAGCAGCTTCTATTTTCGGGACATGTAGGCACTGAGAGTTCAAACAAGGAGGGGATCTGGTGTTTTGGATTGACTCTTGCGTTTCCAGGACACTGTACCCTAAGACATTATCTGTTTCCTCTTCAGGGCGGAAGTGATTCTGGGGAGCATTATCAAGAAGAAAGGCTGGAGGTAATGCATTCACCGTAATCATTTACTTGCCTTTAAAAAGACTGTTGTTTTTTTGTACCAGAGAAGAGAAAATAAAATTGCATGACAACTGACCAAAAGGCTGTCAAAAAAAGTCAATTCTTAGTAAAGAAATGATTTACAGCGCCTTGAAAATAAATATTAGCGAGCTCATTACTTGTGCTTCAAAAATTATTGACTTGTCATTGATCACAATGAATTACCATGGGTTGAGCAGAGAATGTTCATGAGATATTTGTGCGTAAAAGAAAGTGGCATTTTCATGGTTTCTGACTGCCATTTGTGGTAATCTGGTGAAGGAAGCCAGCTGACAGAAAACTTATTATCTCTACACACATATTTATGTTCATTGTTCATTTTATTAACAACTCTGGATGCAAAGAAATGATGAAACAAGAAACCCTTGGGATAAATATCCCAAAGCTTTCTTATCTGAACACAATTAGCCAGCATCTCTCCTGTGTGCTGGGAGCCCTGTTATCTGGGCATTCAGGAAAGTGCTTCATCTGCTATCCTTGAGGGGTCCTGTTGCATCCCATCACCTTCTGGAGCCAAAGCAAGTAGTAACGAGTGATGCGATAGTGGTGGCGGGGTGGGGGGCCAACCCCCTCCATCTCACTACACCTGTCAGCACCAGTAGCTGCTTCTCCCCCAGCATGAGTACAGGATCAGGCCGAGTCCAGCCAAGGCCACAGGACAAATCTGGAGTCCTCTTCCGCTCTGGTATAAGATCTGCTGACGGCCAAATAAATAACCATTCTATAGGACGAGTGGAAATGGAGACCCAGAAGTGTATGGCGATGTGAACAAATAAACTTTGGTGACCTCTTTCTCCCTCTCCCTCTCCTCTTTCCCTACTCCAGGGACTGTAAGAGTGTGAAAAGAATATCGTATTCAACCTTAAATACGGAAAAATATTCACATCCCCACCCAGTCCTCCACCTTGCCTGAGTCACCTTCCTACTCAGAATGTTGGCTCATCCATCACTGCTCAGATAGGACTGTATCACTTTCTTAGGGCTGCTGTAACAATGTGCTACAAACTGGGTGGCTTAAAACAGCAGTAATTTATTCTCTCTGTTCTGGGGTCCAAAAGTACAAAATGAATATTTGGGCAAGGGCATGCTCTTTCTGAATCCTTCTTTGCCTCTTCCTAGCTTCTAGTGGTTGCTGGCCATCATTGGCATTCTGTGGCTTACAACTGCAGCTCTTCAACCTCTGCCTCTGGCTTCATATGGCATTCTCCCCTCGTGTTTCTGTGCGTCTTCTTATAAAGACACCAGTCATATTGGATAAAGGGCCCACCTTGCTCCAGTATCACCTCATCTTAATTTAACTAATTACGTCTGCAATGACCCTATTTCCAAATAATCTCACATTCTGAGGTACTGGGGGATAGGATTTCAACATACCTTTTGCGGGGGACACAATTCAACCTATAGCAGAGACCTTGGAGATGAGTCCACTGATGTCCAGTGAAATCAACAGCGGGGTGTCAGCTGCCAGAGTATACCTGGGATGAAGGGGAAACTTCAGTGCTGTAGTTCTCTTCCCCTCTGCATCCAGAGAATGTCTACTCATCACTCACCGTACTTTGCAAAGCTTCTTCTACACGTTTTGTAGAAAATAGATTAACATGCATCTTTCACAAACTGCCTTTCTGTCTTGCAAATAAAAACTCAAGCTATCCCCATGCTACAGAAAATTGATATCAGGTCATATCAGTTCACAGCTGCCCACCCGAGATTGCTGAAAAGATAAACCATAACATCACAGCATGGAGGCTACAAAAGCAGTTTCAACCAGCATCCTTGCCTACTTGTCCCAAGACCACCGCTTGCTAGGTGTGTTGTCCAGGGCAAGTTACTTCTCTTTTCTGAGCCTCACTTTCCCCACCTATAAAATGGATGGCATAACTGTTCATGGAGTGTTGTGCTGATAAAGTGAGATAAGGTGGACAAAAGAATATTGAAAGCTGTGCTATATCAATATGAAATACTCACAATATCATTCTTCACCCACTCAGAAGAGTTGCTCTAGATGCCTCCATGAGGTCAGTGATGATTCATCAGGTTGTTGTCTACTCTTGCTATTTGAACATAAATATTAGTGTGCACATCCATAGAGGCCAAATATTTTACAGAGAGCCTAATTTTGGAAAAATGTGTGGCCTTGGCAGGCCCAATTGCTCTGAATAATCCAGAAGGCTGCACTCATTTTTTAATCAGATTCCATCCAGAGCTTTGTGTTGAAGCTCTGAAAATGTTTGCTGAAGGAGACCCAGCTCCCCTGTGGCAGATTGCTATTATACTACGTATCACGAGGTTGATGGATTAACCTGGAAAGTGCATCAGCCCTTTTGGGGTGTGTAATCTCCAGATGCATATATTTGCAGACCTTCTGTTACAGTGATTCAAATTACTTTTCGGGGAATTAACTTCAGGGGGATGGGGTTACTGACATTTTCTAAAAATTTTTCTTGTTGCAGCCAAGTTGTCAGAGTTGTCACCGCCATTCCGCATTGGTTATCATTAATCATGCTAGGCTTTTATATCTGAGAGCCCCAGGCATCGACTCCACAGCTGAATTATAAATGCCTTGTTTCAAATACTCCTGAAGTTTGGTCTTAACCTTTGAATCTCAAATGCCTTTTTTTTCCTCGACCAGTTCAATTGAATTATATACTTGGAGAAAGTAAATTACATTGAGATCTGCCTCCCAATTTTAAATTATATGACTATAGTTCTCAAGACATATTCATATTCCACAATCATAATGGTGTGATTGCATTTCCTGCCCTTGGGTGTGGTTTTGAGGAAGTAATGAGTTTGCTGACAAGATTCCCACATTTCATTCCCTTAGGAATAAAGCGGTAAAACTTTGAGTTAAGGATTTTTAGGATTGTTTTTCTAAAATAACATTTCCATTTAATAAGACACTCAAAGAAATTTTATTCCTATTTATTGACTAAATTTATTCGTATTTCCATGTAGTCAGTTCTTTCCTGTGAATGCAATTGGTTGCATGACTCTTTCCAGTTGGTTGGAAAGAGTCATAACTCAGAGACACTAAGGTCCATTGTCCTTGGCAGAGGGTGGATGTACCCCCAGGAAAGTTCATGATCAATCAACACTATGTCAGATGCTCGATGAGTGTTAGTTGGTGACTGTCTATTTGAGTTCCTAATGCAGTCCATGCTTTAAGTCTTCTTACTTACTCTTCTCACTTTCCTTTCTGACTCTCCATGCCTACCACTCACCTTTGCTTTACTACCACCCAATCACCTGTGTGTTGTCACAGCCCTCCTCCTCCTCATCTGGCCCCTCCAAGTAAAGTTCCCTTCCCTTCAGAACTCTTTCTCTTGGATCTGACTTCAAGTCCCCACTCATCAGCTTCCCTTTGTCCTTAGGTTTCAATGACATAAATGAACAAATTTATCTCTTCACCAGTTTCTTTAAATGTGAGGTACAATAAATTCTTTCTGGTGCTATAATAATAATATGACTCAGTACTATAACCAGCAATTCATTTACTATTTCTCTATGTGTTTGTTTAACATACAGGAGGTCCAGCCTGGTCATAACAACCAAACTCTACTGGGGTGGAAAGTAAGTTAAACACCTTTTATTTCCTTGACAAGAAACAACTAGTAGTTCGTGCTTTGATCCTTTTAGGCAACCATTTTACATCTAACATACTAAAATTAATTGGTTTGGAAAGAAAGATTTATTTTTTTTTCACTTGAAAGAAATAGCAGTTAGCCTAGGATTCAATTTTAGCTAGATACCCCCAAAGAAGTTTAGTGCAAAGCATGTGGTCACTTGTTACTGAGTGATTCATGGAGATTTTCAAATACCAACATCATACTTAGAACCATTTCCAAAATAGAGTTCAAATTTCAGGAAAAGAAAATAAGCACATAGCATCACAGAAGAAAAGCTACTCAAATCTGCCAAAAACTCAGAGACTTCTACGGAAAACGATGATAAAAATATCTTGTCTGGCCCCACGTGTAAGTCTCTGATCATTTCTGCAGAGGGCTCTGAAAATGCTGATCAAAAGGACCATTTCATCGAAGAATAACAGAAAGCTGCCTGTATCACTCTCTGTCAGGCCAAATAAAAGAGTGGTCCTCTCTCTGTTGTGGGATGCAGAACAAATTTCACAGGATGAATTGGCTTCTGATGGGCCTACTGGTATTTGAACTGGTACTTATATTATTCAGCAGGACTTAGAAGACTGGCCTCTTTGTCAAACATGTGAGAAAACAGCAAACTATTCCCTATTCTTTTTCATGGAAATCTCAACGATCTCCATGGAGTTCTAACAAAAAACAAAGACAAACACAAACAAACAAAACCTTATTTATTTCCCTATAATTCATAAGGAATCGTTAAAGATAAAATTGAAGGGGAATCTTCCAATCAAAATTTATATGTGTATACACACACTCATATTTTAATACTGATTTTGAGTTTGTTTATGATAAATATGAAGAAAGAAGTATGAAACTTAGATTTTTATACCTATTGTAGTCTATATGAAAATAAAGCCGCATGGTGCATATGAGAAACGTAGGTTTATATTGTGTATACTCTGATTCATGGTGCCATTGCCTGGTGCTATTGTCTGTGATTTAGTAGTACTCAAAACCTTGCCTATGATTTAGAAATAAACAGGAAATATGACAGTCTGAAAGAACCATTATGTAATAGAGTACTACATACAGTATTATCTAATATACTTTTAAAAGATACAAAATCACCAAAGGCACATGATAAACTACCACGTTTTAAAAGGGGGTTGCTGGGACTTCCCTGGTGGTGCAGTAGTTAAGAATCCACCTGCCAATGCAGGGGACACAGGTTCGATCCCTGGTCTAAGATCCCACATGCCACGGAGCAACTAAGCCTGTGTGCTGTGCTCCACAACTACTGAGCCTGTGCTCTAGAGCCCGCGAGCCATAACCACTGAAGCCCGCATGCCTAGAGCCCATGCTCCGCAACAAGAGAAGCTACCACAATGAGAAACATGCACGCCGCAACAAAGAGTAGCCCCTGCTCACAACTAGAGAAAGACGGCATGCAGCAATGAAGACCCGACGCAGCCAAAAATAAAATAAATAAATTTTTTAAAAAGGGGGTTGCCAAAGGCATTGGTGTTAAAGAAGTATTTCATCAGTACTTTAAAACTCAAGGACCACATTTCTTTCTAATTGGCTAGAGTCTGAGAATGGTCTGGGCAGGCAAAAGTCCATTAAATATTCATCTTCTTAGGAAACTAAGGAAGACTCGGTACATCACCTTTTAAAAGAAAATAGTTGTTTAATTTCTTTTGAAAGTCAAAAGTCACTTTCAGATTTGCTTCCTTTCTCAGAAAAGCCAATGTTGTCAGTAGCCCGACAATCTTATAGTAAGCTCGCAAACTTACGTCAAGCTTTTGTTTTGTTTTGTTTTGTTTGGCTTGGGATTGGTTAAAAACAAGGTGGGAAGGTTGAGCCATGTGTCAAGTGTCAAATTATATATGGACAAGGTGTGCACAGCTGAGTTGTTATTTACATGGTATGATGACAGTGATGGTTAGTTTATCTCCTGGGGTCTACAAAGAAAAGCCGCTAGGTGTGCTGCCCACCAGCCTTCTCTCCCCAGCCTGCAGTGGTGCAGAATTTGCTAAGAACAGGGAATACCATTAACAGTTCAGTCTAGAATGATTATTCTGTCCTTTTGAAACAGTGATTTTTAAAAAAGCACACCTCCACTTAAAGTCATTTGCTTCTTTTTCTTGTCAGAGCTGAGACGGAAAGAGGGTTGTCAAGAAAACATATTATTGAAGGTGAGTATTGCTTCCATTTTATTTTTGTTTGTCAGCTGCCGATTCAAGAAAGGTATCAACCAAACAAGTTCAGAACACATTGGAAGGGGAAAAAAATTCTCTATAAAAAGAACCACAATCAACCACGTTTCTTCCTGGGGTTGAGTGTGGGGAGTGTAGTGATATAGAGGGGAAAATGAAAACTCAAAAAGACTGGATTCTCTAGAACTCTTCTCTTTTACAGCTATGCTAACGTTAATAAAGCACTTTTGTAAGATTTTTTAAAAACTTTATTGAGATATAATTTATATACCATAAAAGTTTACCCATTTAAAATATACAATTCATTGGTTCTGAGAATAATTACAGAGTGTGCACTCATCATCATAATTTGATTTTAAAACACCTTCATCTCCCCAAAAAGAAACCTTGTACCTACTAAGAGTCACTTCTTATCCCCTCCTTACCTACAGCCCAAGCAACCACTAATTTACTTTTGTCTCATTTCATACACATGAGATCATACAATATGTAATACTTTGTGACTGGCTTCTTTCACTTAGCATAAAGTTCATCCATGTTGTAGCATGTATCAGTACTTCATTCCTTTTTGTTGCCAAATAAAATTCCATTGTATGAGTATACCACAGTTTGTTTATCCAGTCATCAGTCGATGGACATTTGAGTTTTCACTTTTTGACCATCATGAATAATGCTGCTTTGAACGTCTGTGTACAAGTTTTTATGTGGACATATGTTAAGACTACTGTGCTTTTTTAAAAAGAGTATCTATGCATTAAAAGAAACTGGTGGAAAGTTACTACTAGGTAATTGATTCACAGTGCCATTGCTTTTGCAATGGTACTCAAAAATGGTATCATTTAGAAATAAACAAGAAATAATACAGTCTCCAAGATCTATTATGTAGTAGAGTACTGGTACTCTACTGTAAGGATTATGAGAATTGTGAGGAATTTTTTATTTATTTCTTGCTTGTCTATATATTACAAAAATTTTATGCTTCTACATTTTGCAATAAAGGAAAAATGTTAAAAGGGGCCGCCATATGTTTCTAACATCTTTACACTAGTTCATGAACAATTCCATAAAAATTCAAGATTTTTATAACTTTAGATTCATAATTAATCATTGAGACAAATGATTCTTCTCCATTTTAAAACTAATTTCATTTATGAAATACCAGAGTCACCCAAAACATAAGATGTACTGTAATCCCACTACTTTCAAAATAAATATAGTTGAAGAAGTAAATTCCTCCCTTTGGTCACCTCATCTCATTCCACACTTTGACAATACAGTGCATAGCCTTCCCTACTTTTCCCTGTAGTGTCACTGATTTATCTATCTACCTATACACACTTACTTATAAATACAAAAATGTATGTATTAATCACTAACTGTTTTTAGTATATTTGTAGGCTTCTGGGCTTTGAAATCAGAAAAATATTGGTTCAAGTTCCAACTCTTGTCATTTATGAGCTGGGGGACTTTGTGCAAGTTACTTAGCCTCACTCATCCTCATCTCCTGGACTCTGAGATGGGCTATCAATATCCTACCTCACAAGGTTACTATTCAGGGATTGAACTTAGATTGTTTACATTGAGCACAGTGTCTGTCATATAATAAGCATTTAATAAATGTTATTTTTGTCATCATCACCATCATCATCGTTCTTAATAGTGTAACTACCAGTCTTCTTCCTATGGATAAGGACACTAAGTAATATTCTGAGGCTGCCACAATGAATGACCACATTCTAGCTCTTGAGAAAGCTTGCAAATTCCTTACCCAAGCAAAATCCCTCCTCAGTTCATAGTATCCAGTTTTACATTGTACAGTCAAACCCAGCCTGCCTCCCCAAACTGTTACCATTCCTGCTCTAGCATTTGCCCCATGACTTTTGTCATCTACCACAAAGTTTGTCAAAGAGAAAAAATCCAAGTCTTTGGCTTGTGTACCAAGCTGAACAAACATGGTGGCAGTGTGCTGCCTAGAAAGTTCTTGTTTTTCTTTTCTTTTCTTTTTGATCTAATTGAGTCAAAAAGAGATTCAGAAAGTGATTTACACTAGCTATCAACAAAGAAATAGAAAAATTGATGAGAAAAAGAATGGAGAAGTTGTGCTACTGTGCGTTTCACTGAATCTCTATTGCTTTAATATTTACCAGTGTGTATGCATAATTTCAGAACTCTCCTTTTTAAGTCAGTTTTCTTCAAGCCACGTACAACTCAATAGAAATAAAATTCTCTCTCCTTTTAAATAAGTCAGAAATCCTCTTGGGAACTAATCTCTCAGGATGGATAAACCAGTTCAGCTGAAATTCAAATTGACCCAGATTCAAGCTAATACAAAATTTCAAACTTTTGAGGTTGAAGAAGAATTGGGATCAATTATTATGTTGTTACTGTTGGTGGTATTTTGCAGTTTATAGTTTCAGCCAAAGACAAAAATACTCATGACTGCAAGATTCAGCTCAAAGGATATTTCTAGGCAGGCTGAAATTAGGGAATTGAGTGAATTTTACAGAAAAAAAGAAGGGACGTGAGATTTCTAGACCCAGAATAAATTTTGAAAAAGTTTACAAATCATTATCCTCAGGTTTCATTGGTACTTGGCCTGTGATGAGGATGACTTTATTCAACATTGGATTTCATAGGCACATTAAATTTGAGAAGCACTGTTAAAGAATGAGACAGAAGTCCAATTCATGTAGAGTTCAGGCCACTTGTGGGCTGGGTGACCTTGGCCACCTGAGTTAGTTTTTAGAGTGTAAAATTAGCTTGATTTGGGCATAATGCAATTTTGAAAAAAGTCATATGAAAGACCTTTTCAGTGAGCCCAAAGTCCTTGACTTAGATCCAGCTAGAAACAACATTCTCCTTAGATTAATAAGGAGGGAGTAGAAATTTCACTAATAGGTTTATTATATTCATTTGGAATCACAGGATCCTCCCAGGCTCTGAAAGTCTATTTATCCATTCAGCCATTCCACAAACATTCATTAAACCCAAATTTGTGCCAGTGTTAAAATTTAGCAGATCAAAGCTCTTTACTATCTAACATGAAAGAATGGAAATAGTTTGGTAAGTCGAATTGTAAGCATAAGTAAATTGTTTCTGTGATTTTATAGGCAAAAGCTGTGTTTAAGTCTGTATTTGCCTTTCAGGTAAACAACAGTTTTGTTATGTGATTCAATACACAAACCCACTGTCCTTGTTTTAGGAGGAGGAGAGGAAAATAATCTGAGAAAGCTCCACTTGAAACTTTTTAATGAATGGCAAATATTAAACCCTACTACCTGAACTTTTTAAAAAAGAGACAATTGATGATTTTTCAATTAAAGAATAAATTTCTTAACAAATGGATTCACCACAGGATTCCTTCCCAGTGCAGCATGTTCATGGTAAACTGAAATCACCCACCCAAAACAATCATGTTTCATAATGGGAGGTGTAGCCAGTTATATTATTCTAGTGCAGGGCAGTCTTTATAAAAAGAAGCATGTCTCAAATCATGACTGAGAGGTCTGCCGAGAAGAAGCTGGAAAATTATATTGGGAAGCAGTGTACATTATTTAAGGCAACATTTTTTTTCAAGCCTGATCGGGAAACAAATATGCCATAGGAGTAGAGGATGATGACACGGCCTATTTGAAGAGAACATTGCAGAATTTCCAAACTGCTCGTGGCCTTGTTTCTACAGAGTTAAATCTGCAATGATGAACACATGTTCCACGTCTAACCCTGCCAAAACTGCTTAACATCTGGAATGAACATATTCCTTTAGACGCCTATGAAATAGGCTTAAATTGAATCAGTTTTCACCTTATGAACAATACAGTTCCTGTTACACTTCAGAACCTAAAAGAGAGATTAACTTAGATTTCTTTTTACTATAGTCACTTGAAAGCTATTTTCTTTACATAATTTATTCTCCTGTGGACTTTTGAGGACTTGCCAGTTAACATCTAGACATCTCCTCAAGAGCAGGGAACGTTTCTCCTGCTTCTCCTGTCTTCACTCCCACAGACACTGGGTTAGCACCAAGGGACAGGCTAATGTCAAAAGTGCCTTCAGCAAGTGCATTCGCTGCACGGGATCACTTACCTCCTTAGGTCATGATTAGCCATTCGGATGCCGCTCTGGAGCCAAGGTTAATGCATTTTTGCACATCTACTTCAACTTAAAACAATACTTGGCCCCAAGCCAATGATCAACAAACGTTTGCTAAGTAGAGGTAGAATATGACTATTTGTTTATTGGAGATAAACCCTAAATGGCTCTCAAGGAGACACTTGTTAGCATGTCTTTATGTTGCTACAAGATTAAAGCATCCAAATAGAAAAAGCCAGGACTACCTGATTTGTTTTGTAGTCACATGAAAGATCAAAACAGAAAGACCATCTAGCTCCATTTTGTCTGTGGACAGATGAGGCTACTAAGGTCCAAAGAGGCTAAGAGACTGGCAAAGTCATTGAAGCCAGCGCGATTTAGTACCCTGGATCCCAAGGCCTGTGCCGCACCTGCATGAAGACCTCTCCTCTGAATGCCAGACTGGTCCATCCAGCAGCCAAGAGCTCCGTGGGGTTGACTGATGTGCTGCTCAGACCCATCATGGCTCCCAACACCACCACCAATCTGCTTCTCCCGTGACTTTCTCATTTACTAACAGTCACTTAACTTCTCAGGCCAAACGTCTAAGAGTCCTCCTTGATACCTCTACCTCCACACTTTATATTCAGTACACCAAGAGTCCTCTTATTTCTACCTATACAACTTGTCCCGAATTTGAACACTTCTCATCAACTTGGTCCAAGCGTTGTCTACTACAGTGACCTCCTCACTGGTCTCCCCTCCCTGCTGTCACTGTCGCCCCTGAAGGTCACTCTCAGCAGGCCAAGAGATCAGTTCAGAACACAAATCTGATATCATCATTTCCCCAACTTAACTCCATTTCTTTACCTCCCAGCCCCTCACCAACGTCTTTCCATCTCACAAAGAGTAAAATCCAAAATTCGTGCCATGGATTACAAGACTTTATGTGATTGAGATTTTCAAAGTGAGCAGACAGTGTCTCTTAGGTGCACAACCTCCTTTTACTCCACTTCAGAGTCAGAGTAGAGACCTGGTGGATCATTGACAGGATACAACACATCATTTCTTATATTCTCACGTGAATACTCTTGAATCTTGGCCTAAATATCAAGAAAAAAGGCTCTCCGGAGAAAGAATTGAGAGATGAGGAATGACTGAATACAATGAGACTGTCATTCTATCAAGTCCATGTCATTATTTATGGGTGCATACTATTACCTTGAACTATGAACCTTTGCCAAGAGATGCTCTCAGTATGTACTGTTTGGTCCCTGGAGATAAATACAAATACCATGTCCATGCATCTTTAACCCCCCAGAGCCCAGCACAGTTTCAGATCAAATTGGAACTCAGTACTTGCTTATGGCATGGAAGAGGAAAGGACTTACGTTGTGACTGATCACACTGCATTCCAACAGGTCAGAGTTAGTCATAGCTCCTTCTAGTTTCTCTCAGCCCACACTGAGCTGTTCAGAAGAGCACAGAGGGAGAGTGCCATCATCAGAAAGGAGGACACTTTGTTTCCAGTGCCAGGCATGGGCCAGAATGTCTCCCTTTAAAACCAGGAGGTCCAGTGAAAATCTTTGGCATCTAGTCTTTGGCACCATTCATCTTGAGTCTTTCCAGATGTGAGCACCACTGTTATAACTACCGCACTTCTATAGACTGTTGCACTTACCAAGTGCTCACCAACTGATTTTATCTGCTCTCTGGAGCAGCGATCCTGAAGGTTGTAAGTATTGTTATCTCCACTACAGGTTAGAGAACTGAGTCACACACAAAAAGGTCAGATAACCCAAGTGGGTTCACATGCTAGAGTACAGATTTCCAACCCTTCAGACCTTGGGATACCCTATTATTGTTTGCTTAATTATCTTTTCCTCTCCTTACCTCCTCCATACACACAGCTGCTTCCAAAGGTGGCTCATATCATAGTGCTTTTTAAGCTGAATTTAATTTCAAGATGCCCATTGAGATAGCTGGTAATACCCCGAGCCTGAAAGCCAGTGGTTTTTTAAGAACAGGCATTAGACTTTACAACACCTGTCTGCCCTAATCTCTTCATCAGTGCTTCTTTTAACAAGCTACCATCACAGACAATCCTTTCTCAATTAATGAAAAAATATTTCCAGAACTGTATTCAAGCACTCCATCTTCCTGTCAGAAAAGTAACTGTGGCTGGCTGATAAGCCAGTTTGAAAAATCAAATTTAAATGAGCCAAATTTACATTTATAAGAGCCTCATTTAACATGCAATTAATTTTACGCCTATAATAAAAAGAGAAAAACCCCCAGTCTTCCTGTGGAATTAAATAGGCTGATAAGGAAATGCTGTGCCTCATAGAAATGAGAAAATAATTCTTGAACACTGTCATCCTTTTGGTTGCATAATACTATATACAATATGTTCTGTCTCAGGGAAGTATTAATTTTACTGAAATTAAATATTTTTTTCTGCATAATCATAGGAATGTGACTCAGTGGTTAGGGTTGAGACATAGATTATTGGCTCCAGATTTTTTTTTTTTAAGCTCTCACTCTTTCCTTTATATTACCCCTTAAATCTTTAGGGCTTCTAGTGTTTTTGTTTCTTCTCAAAAGAATGGGGAATAATAGAAACGGTAGGGCTCAGCTATATTTAAGGTTCTTCGAACTTTTGTTTTAATTAGTAAAATGTTGAGCGAAGCCTTCATTTGCCAACCCTTTTATTCCTATTAAAACCCATGTGTACATTAAGATGGGGTTATCAGTCACTTATTTATGACTTACACCATTTTATTGTTTTTGATATGCAATAAATATATCTCCATCCCATTATAAGCCCATTACGTAATTCAAAACATGACATTAATTTGCATTTTTCAAGAAGAAAGAAGTTAAACTCAGGCTGCTTTTTATTACTTTGCTTCTAGACACAGCCACACAGGAGCCACTGTGAAAAGTCATTACCAAGTGTGGATTTCCAGTGGAGCACTAATACCATTGAGAAAGTTCTAAGGCTTTTCTTTGTTGGGGACAACGTCAGCCCTTGATATATTTTTAAAAGGTTCTAGGGGCCAATAAACACATCACAGTATTCAATGTCTTTTTTGAAACTAATCCAATGCTTTTTCTTTTTTAAAGTAAATTCTTGAAGGAAACCAAGCTTCAACTATTTCTAATAGTGCTCATATTTAGATTTTTTGAGGTTTTCCTGCTTCTGTTCCCAGGACTGAAGGGCTCCCTCCAGAGGCTGCAGCTCGAGTATGTGGATGTAGTCTTCGCAAATCGACCAGACAGTAACACCCCCATGGAAGGTGAGTGAAGAAATGTAATAAAAGACTCTAGAGTTATTGATTCTAGCTTGACGACTTATTCCACTCACAGTAGGAAATGAAATATATTCAGACTGATTTGACTGAACGTGAAAAATAAAAACCTTTCCAGTCGATGTCTTTCAGCCTCAGTATTTACCCACAAAGTCAGTGCTCCACATCCTGCATCTTCATTAATTTTTAAGCAGTTGCAGGCGCCGGGAGTGTGGCTCCTACCATTACAGTGCTCACTTTCTCCAGGTTCCTTTCACTTCTGTGATTTTATCAACTAAAACAATAAACGTAATTGGAAGGGGAATTTATAACCCAGCCATCATTATTTTGGAGTGAGTTCTCTGAGGGTATTCTTACTTTATAATGACTCTAGGTCAGATTAGTCTCCAATCTGTGGTGATAAGTGCTAAGTGCTACCATGAGCAGAGGCTTTACAGGAGCGACTACTTGAAAATGTGACTCTTCGTTGCAATCTGGTTTTTGATTCTCAAGGAGCTGCAATATTTTATCTCCATTGTGTTAACAACTGTTTAAAGACAATTTAAGTATCTCCCTGTGGAAGCTTTCAGAATGTTCCTAAAACCAGGTTTTCTTCAATCTGCATTTATTTATGGAAACTACCTAGGATGATTGAAGATAGTTTGGGAGGAAAAATTTAAAAGAAGGTTCTAGTTAATTGAGATTTATAATCATATGGATTATCATATACCTGAGGTGAATGAGAATGAAGATATTTGGGAAAAAGAATGAAAAAAATAATGTTTTGGTTATTTGAGATTTACTATATGACATGGATTTTACAAATTTTTAAAGAATTAGAATACTTGACATAAAATTACACTAAGGTAAATTTAGTTTTGATGATTCAAAAGGTAGTTCAGGATCCTGTAATAAATCAGGTTCTGTAAAGGTTTGTTCTTGCTAGAGGGTTATAGAAGTTATAAATGATTGCAGTGTATATAAATATTTCTGTAGGCTGCATTTCTGAAAATAAAAGTTGTGGAAACTATTTTCCTTGCTATTTATGTCTTTTTCAACCACAGAGAAATGGTTAAAATATATATTTATATATCTAATTTTCTCTTAGAGTTTTCTGCTTTTTTGATTTGAGTAAATTAGGAGTTTATTATAAAGCAATATCAGTGTTGGAAATTCATAATAAGAAATTATCCATGGAAATGACATAAAATGCATATTTTTATCAAAGCAAAGAATAGGTGTTTGATAAAGCAAATCATAAACATTTTATTAGTGTAAGAAGTGCTTATTGCAAGGATAATATGATGTCACACTATTCTCAATGCCACATTAAAACAGAGCACTGAAGCTATCGCGTGAGCACAATCGTCAAGTAAAATGCCATTCAGTGGCGGCTGTGAAAGACTGAAATTGCTTCCCATTTTAAGTGCCTAGTGACTATTTTCCTCTTTGGAAAAATGTCCTTTGCAATTATGCTATGTACAGAAAAGAAGAACATCTGGGATTTTTCAGCATCTTTTTTTTTTTTTTGGCTCATTTTCCCCATTCTACCACTATCTTTAATCTGAGGGATATAATATAGAAGTCTCTGAAACAGAAAACATTATAATTTGCATTATATACCTACAGAAGGAGAAAATTCTCAATTAGGAGCCAAACTATGTGATACTGATAAGATAATGGTATCTCTTATATAAAGACTAATTATGTGTTGACATTTATCAGAAGGGAGCTTCAAAACATAGAAAACGAAAACAAACCAGATTGCTACCTGGTAGAATGTATAACTGCAGCATTAACCAGCCTCCGCTGGAATCAGAGAATTTTTACATTTTCTCTGAGTTTCTTACAAAAAATACCACACAGCAGAATAAGAAGCTGTTTTTTGTTTGTTTTTTTTTTTTGTAGTACGCGGGCCTCTCACTGTTGTGGCCTCTCCCGCTGTGGAGCACAGGCTCCGGACGTGCAGGTCCAGCGGCCATGGCTCACGGGCCTAGCTGCTCTGTGGCATGTGGGATCTTCCCAGACCGGGGTTCGGGGCATGAACCCATGTCTCCTGCATCGGCAGGCGGACTCTCAACCACTGCGCCACCAGGGAAGCCCTGGAAGCTGTTTTATCATGAGTCATTGTCCAAGTTCAGAAGTCTAATGAAGGGTGTCAAGTAGAGATTTGTACTTGTTGATAAGGTCAAGAAACATGGCATTTCAAAGCTCTGCGGCAACCAACCTCCTTATGCTGGAATGTAGCCTTCTCTCTCCCACCCCCAGCAAAGGGAGATCCACTCCTGGCTGGCACATAAGACTCCGAGGCTTATTCCTCTGGGATGACTTAGCAGGTTCACACTACAGGCAAATCCCCATGTAGGACTTATTCCAGATTGAAATAGCTTCCCTGTGATGTCTCCCTAGCTTTGCAGAAAATGTGTATCCTCAAACAATATACTCATTTGTTCCAAGGTGAGCCAGATGGAAGGGCCAGTTTGGTATTAGTCTCTAGAAACTCATTCTCTATATTTAGTCTTTCCTTCTTTACTGTAACAGAGGAAAGGACTGATCTGGGCAACAGAGAGAAGAAGAAATAGGAAATAAGAAAAAAATAAGAAATAGACAGGGATTTCCAGGAAGCCTTGGGTGCATTTTCTCTTCTAAAAATGAAAAAAAAAAAAAGGTGTGTAAGCTATGTCTGGATTCCATGTTGTTATTAAGTTTCATTTTTGCAATGATTTTGTGAATCATATATGTGTGTATGTGAGTGAAAGTTCTACCTTAGGAAGGCTATTAGGGTTTCTAAAAACAATAAAAAACTAAATGTTACGTATAGTCAAAATTACCCTTGAAAACCCTATAGTAATGACTTGTTGTCAGTGTTACTCTGTAGCCTTTAATTGCTGAATTTCTTCTCCAAATATAGTGACAAAACCATCACTAGATACTTTCCCAGACACCTTTTTTTTTTTTTTTTTTTTGGTAACGGCCTTAATATCACTCACATACTTTTCTTACTTTAGCAACTCACATTGGCAATTTTAGGCTCAACTGCATCCATTTCTGTCTAATATAAGAGATGGAACAGTGGTTGCCAAGTGCATATTGCTGAATTTTCCTATATTAAATCTACATATGTTGGCACTGTTCTTTGTATGTGTGCCTCACAGTAAACCCTTAACATTTGTAGATCACCTTTATTGGTTTCAACCATTCCCGTCAATTCCATGGACCCACAACACACCCTAACTTATGATTTTGCCAAGGCACCTATATTAAACCCTGGGGAGCTAATGAGAGAACTTAGCCCAGCTTTCTAAGACTCATTTTAAACAACTTCGATTTAAATTTATTAAAATGCCAACCCCATCCTCTTGATTCGCACCATGAAAGGATGTTAATTGGGAATAAACCAACGTGAGTTTCATCCAGTTTCTACATATCAGATGACAACAAATTGAGCCAGAGAAAGATTAGCAGTAGCATCTTCATAATATTGGCATCATGTATCAAATTAGTTGTTGCCTTCCCTCCTTCCTTAGAAAGCCACTAGACAAAAAGTGAGTCCTTTCAAAAGAATGGCCATAAATTCCCAAAGTGCAACCAATGGAGAAGGAGGTGAGACTGCCTTTGTAATCTACAACCCTGTGGAATGCAGTTAGACATTTTACAGCTATGGGAAGATGTTCCTGACAACAGAGGGGAACTTGTATACTTTTTCCTCTGTCCTTCTTGTTTATTTTTTCTGGTTCACCTAGTAGTAATTCATTTTTCTTTCACAGCACCTGCCATACCATCTGTCTCTGCTATAATATCTGGCGTGGATGGCATGTTTTCCAATTCCAGAAAAAATCAGTCCCATGTCCCATTTCTTTTTTCTTATACTTCTGTGTTCTTCCCAGTAGAGTCACTGACAGTTCCTTGAGCTCCATGATACTCACATTCTTAAGTCTCTCACTTCCATAAATCCCCAAAGTATATTTCAAAATCTTCTCTTAAGCTCATTAGTCAAGAGAAAGTTCATTCCAACATGAATCATGTTGGACATGGATAGACACAGAGCATTTGTGTGTCTGAGGACCTGCACTAGGAGCTTTTGGTGTGGTTTTCTGTCATTCACAAGTGCTGGGCTAACTTCTCCATCCATACTCTTCTCATTGATCCAGAGAGGAAATAACTGAGCATGATTGTGGGCATGAAAGGAGGCTATAAACCATGTACCACTTGTGAATAGTAGAAAAAAGAGGGGACCCATTTTAGTTTATGTAGCTTTTTAAAAAAGGAAAGAAGAAAGGCCACTAAATTCATTGATCTGAGAATATGATGATTTTAAAATTAAATTACATTTTAATTAAGTTTTAATTTAAAAAAAGTTGGAATTGAGTCCTCTTTTATTTATTTAGAATTTTTTGCCAAAACTAGTTAATCTCGCAAACTCCCAGAGTCATTAGATGTTATTCTCAATCTAATTACTGTTCAAATTATTTATTTTTTTCCTGCTACTAGGTCAATGCAGACATAAAACAACCCAGATGTCTTATTTCAAATAAGAGAGACAAGATCAAAGTTAGCTTCACTTAATTCCCATAACATCATCATGTCAAACAACCTATTCCAAAAGAATTTCCTTCTTTCTAAGCCATCTTTTTACTGTCCACATATGCCAGCAGGAATCTACAGATATTCAGGAATCTAGGACATCCGATGACAGCTCAGGAAATACCAGAGAGTGGCAAACATTGCAGGATCCCAAATTTTCTACACTTTCTCAATTCCAGAACACTGGACCTGGATATTTAGCATCCAAAGTAAAGTTTTCAGAACAAAAATGTAATGATCCCCAAACCTAGAAATATTGTCTAACCACCATGGATCATCCCTTCTGCCTTTGTATTTTATTGTCTTCCCTGAAAGACACCCTCAATCTGTCCCCTGCAAAAGAACGTAATAGGAAGAAATCTTCTGCCAATAGGCTATAACAGTGTTGTTGCATAGAAATATTTTGAAAGCCACATATGTATTTTCAATTTTCTATTACTTACATTTAAAAAGTAAAAAGAAACAGGTGAGATTAATTGTAAAAATATATTTTAATTTAAGCCAATATATAAAAAATTATCATTTCAACATGCAATCAATATAAAAATTACTGAGGAGATATTTTACATTACTTTTTTTCATACTAAGTCTTTGAAATCTGTTATGTATTTCACACTTATAGCACATCTTAATTTGGGCCAGCCACATTTCAAGTGCTCAGTAACCACATGTGGCTAGTGGCTACTATTTGGCCACACAGGTCTATAAACTCTAGTTCAAGTCTAGCAGAGCACCAGACACATACTGGGGGCTCAATAAGTATTTATTGTGTGGATGGATGGATAGATAGATGGATGATTAGATGGATGAGTGAACAAGTTGTTCGATTGAATGAATGAAGCTCTAACGTTAAATAGATCCACCATCACCTTTCTCTACTTGAAAACCTATTTTGGTTTCCTAACATCTATGAACATTCTGGTACCTGATCTGGTTCAGCATATTTTAGGGTGATACTAATAAGGATAGGTTGCTGGCAAAGGGCGCCAGGACACTCTTTACATCCCACTTCTCCTCATCTCTCTTTAACAGCAGCATCCAGATGCCAGATCTCTCTCCAGAAATCTAGCTGATACCTAAATGAGCAGAAACGAATGGAGGCATGATTCTTTTGCAGTTCAGTTGCCCCTGAGGATTACTATATCAAATATTAAAATTATCTAACCCATTTCATTTCTGACCCTGGCCAGGATGCTCTGAGGGCCTCTGGTGTTCATCAGATCAATCTAACCTCCTGGCTTGAAAGGCTAGGACAGCTAGTTTTCAAGAAATTAATTTGGAGAAAGTGATTTTCATATCTAAGAGGATGAGCCAAACCCTACCAAGCCCATGGCCAAAAAAAAAAAAAAAATTGTGTTCCTATTTTACTAAATCAGTTTTATTTCCATTTTAACTGTGAATTCACCAATTTACTGCTGCTTTAGACGTATTCAGCTGATATTTTATCCTTTACAGAACACCAAGTCATGCTGTTAAAAAAGAAATTAATTTCATTCATTCTAAGGAATAACATGGGGGGATGGTTGAGTTCATTTTGTGTTCTTTCAGTCTCTGGTGTGGTTTTTTAGAAAAATCTCATGTTTCTGTCATCGTGGGCCTCCTTCTCATTAGGACAATATTTCTATAAAATGGACTAGGAAGGCATCAGATAGACACAGCTTTAAATCCTGGCTTTGCTACCTGTTAGACTGTATGCCTAGGGCAAGTTTCTATCCTCACTGAGGCTCAGTCTCCTCCCCTGAAAATGGAGGTAACATATAAAGTGGTTTCTGAAGGAGTTAGCATTGTGGGTACAGCACCTCACTCACAGCAGGGGAAGAAACAGAAGCCTCATTTCTAGAACGCCCCGCACAACACACATACACATAAAACTCCCTTCTCTCTGGGTCTCTCTCAAAGGTAAGCATAGGAGATGACTAAGACCCTAAAATTATGTGATGAAAATCAAATGAAGGTAGCCAAGCTGCAGGGTTAGCCAGGGTCTGCGGTGAGGCCATGTAGAATCAAGGTACACAGTTGGTAATAGAATTATTTTCTAGCTCACATTTTTCTCCTTGAAATTTTTGCTCTGAAATTCTCCATGCCCTTTAAAATTATGTAATTATAGATTTTCCAGGGTTAATCTATTCAGTCAAAAGGTGATCTTAAGCCTGTGATTTTATTTTCAAAAGTGTATCTAGAAAAAAACTCAATAATAAGATTCACTCATTCAATTGATATTTTTTGAATATCTGTACCAGCAGACAGAAGGTGCCTGGGTCAATAGCTCTATTGGAAAGACTCAGGGACAAATCCACCTAGCCATTAACTGTAGTTCACCAGTTAGTCTGATGTGCAGATATGGACTCTTTGCATTTCTTGCACAGAGGATTTTTGAAGCCAGAATGGGGTCACCAGTGGGTGACTAATTTAAGACCACACTTGACAATGAAAAGTATACAAAAAAAAGACTTTGAGTCCTCATATGGTTCATGTATATTTAGTGTATCTTTTTTCTTTAAATTTATTTATTTTACTTTTGGCTGCATTGGGTCTTCGTTGCTGCGTGCAGGCTTTCTCTAGTTGCGGCGAGCAGGGGCTACTCTTCATTGCAGTGAGCAGGCACCTCACCACGGTGGCTTTTCTTGTTGCAGAGTACAGGCTCTAGGCACACAGGCTTCAGTAGTTGTGGCACGGGGGCTCAGTAGTTGTGGCTCACGGGCTCTAGAGCGCAGGCTCAGTAGTTGTACAGCATGGGCTTAGTTGCTCCGTGGCATGTGGGATCTTCCCGGACCAGGGCTCAAACCCGTGCCCGCTGCATTGGCAGGCAGATTCTTAACCACTGCGCCACCAGGGAAGCCCTATTTAGTGTATCTTGAATGTTTTGTGTTTCATGTCATAGGCATAAGGATGCATTGTGAATATCATCACCCTTCCCTCAATGCTCAGTACACACATTTTCTACTTTGTCTATGGCTACCATGACTCAGAGCTTACTAATCCACTTAGTCTTACTGTTATGTGAACTCACACATTATGTGAATTCTGCCTGTCTCACAAGCTTCTTGTTTCTCTAGCCAGTTTCATTTATCCTCCTTATTCACTTCTCTCACTTTCTTGAGCAGAACTGAATAATCTTAAGTAACACAGCAAAGGCACATTACAGAGTTCACCACCCTTACTTGTTGGCATGCTGCCTCAGATTTGCAGAGTCAACTTCTAGGGCCATTGGAAAAATTTCCAGAGTTTGGAGCATGGATCACTCTGATATGTATCTAACAGGAACAGAGCCCTGGTTAACAATTTTCATTTTCCAACTAGATTCCATAGAGAGAATAGGAGTTTTAGAACATACTGAGATGTTAAGTTTGCCAAGGCTAAAGAAAATATGTGATAAGCTGGCTTTAAAGGAAACAATATTCCCGATAATAATTTGTAAACATTTATGGGTATATTTTGTGCTTTCTATGGAAGCCAAAGATTCCTAACCTCATTTCATAAAATCCTTTTGGAAGGGAGGATCCTGGTAATATTCTATGCAATTTACCTACTTCCTCTGCTCTCTCTCCCTTTTTTCCCTTTCTTCACATCTTCAGTCAACAGTGAAGGCAGAAGGGATACAACTGCTATCACTAGTAACACACAAAAGGAGAAACAACGTGGGCCATGTGCCTGGAGGCCCATTGTACCTCCTCACCACAAATCTGTGGTCTTCACCAAGCTCAGAAAGGGTGTTTTTTTTTTTTTTTTCCTTAAGTTGTTTTTAATCAAGAATAAAAAGAGAGAGAACGGAGACGGCTTCTGCTCACCCCAGCTGTCAGGTGGAAACAGAATTGCTTAGTATTCTGGGGCTGTGGGTTTGTGACTCATGTGAGCTTCCTTCTGTGTGAGTTATCTCTCTGAAAGTAGCTGGAGTTGTGACAATATTCACCTCCATATTCTGAGGGGATGTCAACTCAATCTCAGGGGAATTCATCTTTTTAAGTTCCTCATTGTGCTGTAGCTGATCTGCGGTGACATGGGGAGACTAACATTATCCAGCTCTCCAGCCCGGGCAGGTGGGGCTGTGGGTTTTAGCTGTCTGTCAGAGCAGCGTCTCGCTCAGGGTTTACTAGTATGTGAATTCAGTGGGCTGAGCAGAGCCACCTGTGGCATAGCTAATCTGGAATTCTCAGACAGTGGGGATAAACAAATACCCTTAAGACTCTCTCTCACTTTCTGTAAAAAATGAAGTAATGAAAGGCTCAATGGCTTTTTAAAGCCCTCCTGGATGTTGAATATGTGTAATGAAAAAATACAGGATCTGCAATCAGAGGACGAGGATGCTAGTCTTAGGTGTGTGAACTTGCTTGAGTTGCTCAGTTACTGCTGCTCCGCTTTTCATTTGGAAAATGGGAAGAATAGAAACAGTACCTGGTCTAGCTATTTCCAAGATTGTTGTGACAATAACGTGAGATAAGTGGGAACGTTTGATTCTTAATGCCCTGCACAAATATTTTGAGATTGTTATTGTTACGTGTGTGTGTGTGTGTGTGTGTGTGTATAATACATATATTAAGGTGTCGTAACTGAAGTTTCAACCAGGCATGGAGACACAGCTGAAAATTGGTGAATTTCAAAGAGAGATGTCAAATCTTCATTTGTATATAGTAAGTATCCTACATACGAACGAATTCTGTTCCAAGAGCGTGTTTTATGTCCAATTTGTTCGTAAGTCCAACAAAGTTAGCCTAGGTACCCAACTAACGCAATCACCTGTACAGTACTGTACTGTAATAGGTTTATAATACTTTTCACACAAATAATACATAGAAAACAAACAAACACAAAAAATAAATAAAACAGTTTTAATCTTACAGTACAGTACCTTGAAAAGTACAGTAGTACCAGCTACATCACCGCTGCTTTTACGCTTGCTTCCGGACATCCTGGGCTTGAAATAAAGATACTGTACTCTATACAGTACTGTACAGTAAAGTACACAAAAGCACAACCACTTGTAGAGTATGCACACACGTGACAGTGTACACCAGACACATGAACTAACTTAGGTGATTGGACATGCGAACGCACGTTCCCATCTTTGAAAATTTGCACCTTGCAGGTGCATATGTAGGGGACTTACTGTACTTGCAAAGGAAAAGGGCCAGAGCTGGCTCTGTGTCTCTTTCTTCCCCTGACATTTTATTTTGAGAAATTAAAAACCTACAGAAAAGTTGAAGAAATAAACAGCCAACGCTCTTTACCTAGATTTACCAAATTGTGCTGTATTTTGCCTCTATTTTGCCCTCTCTTGTTCTCTTGCACTGTGACCTTTCACCCATAAATACTTTCTTCTCTCTCTCCTGAGATGCAGCATTCTTCCACAAAAGCATCATGCACTCATCACACTCAAGAACTTTAACGTTGATACACCACTGTTGTCTACACAAGCCATACTTAAATTTCCTAAAATGTCCTTTTTAGGATTCCGTTGTTGTTGTTTGAGAGGGAGATGAGTCTGTGATTGAATTAAGAGCCCCACATTGCACTTAGTAGTAATGGTTTTTTAATCTCTTATAGTCTAAAATCGTTCCTCACCTTTTTTTTCAACAATGACATTTTTTTAAAAAATCCAAGCCAGTTGTTTTGGAGCATGTCTCTCAGTCAGGATTTGTCTGATTGTTTTCTCATGATTATATTAAGATCAAGCATCTTTGGCAAGAAGATACACAGGTGATGTTGGGTCCTTCTCAGTGTGTCTCTCTGCGGTCCCTGGAGGGTCACTCTCTATTACTGGTCATATTAAAGTTGATCACTCGGTTAAGGTGATATCTGTCAGTTTTCTCCACTGTGAAGGTACCTTTAAGACTTGGTACCATAGTGAATAAATATGCTGGGGTGTGATTCTTTGTGACCACGTGAATAGCCTGGTTCCTCACAACCCGGATTTGGCATCCACTGCCGATCCCTGCCTGCAGCAGTTATTATAGTAGGGAGTTATTACAATTACCTTCCCCCATTTATGAATGGGCATTCTGCCGCAAAGACGAACTTTCCCTCACTCTCAGTTCTATGCCTCTGGAGTCCCCTCACCTTGCTTTAAGAAAATAAAAGTTGAAAGAGAGAAGGAGAAAGGATCTAGTGAGAAGGGCGTATCTGGAGAAAACTATGCTGTGACCCCCATAGTTGGGGAGTAGATAGGCTTGGGAGCTGACTCATGTCTGGCACATCTAGAGCTGGAGAAGTGGGCTGAATCTCTACGGTGTAGCCTCCCTGGGGGTGACCGGAAGGGCAACTGTGAATGTTTGCCGTGTGGGGTCATCTTGGGTCTGTCCTCTAGGAGGAAAGCCTCCTTGGAGGGTGTGGGATGGAGCTGGACACCCAGAGCCACTAGGAGAGGGCTCAGGGGAGAAGCGGAAAGTAGAGGAATAGAGAAGCCAGCCATGCCCCATCTCACTACCCACTGCTGCGGGTGTTCAGCCCAAGCAGGTCCCAGCTAGGAAAGGGAAAGGAATTTGAGTTTGGAGCTTTGACTGAGATCTCTAGAGGCTGTGTTTACAATCTAAAAGGGTGTCAGGACTGTCTGTTACCCAAGAGTGGGCAGAAAAGCTGTGGGACCAGTCTGAGTTTTCATCAGGGCCAAGTTTTCATTGTCCCTACTGAATGTAAAGGGCTAGCGGGAGATTAAAAAATAAAGCTGGGTTGTAATTACATTATAACGAGTATGCTTGTTCCACATACTATTTACATATGTTTAAATACCTAATTTTAAATTGATCTGACTTAAATTACACATGAAAAAATTAACTCTTCCATTAATTTCAGAAAACAAATTTGTTTGCTTTATAATACCATTATGTCCAATATAATTGGAAATTCAGGAAAACCTTGTGTGCTAAAGATTCAGATCTCCACAAATAACAAAATAACGCTCTTGGTCACCAGTATGAAATGTGTACACTACACACAGACATCCCTTGTACCTCGCAAACCCTCCCGAGGTATCTGAGGACTTTTGAAAGTGTCACTTCTATTTTGGGGAGTAATTGTTTGTCAGTGTTCAAACACTAGAAAAGATGATAAGCCACAAAACCTCGACCTCTGCAGTTTGAACTTTATCCATCCTTTCTAAATGCATTTTTATGTTAGGTTTTATTTATTTGTTTTAAATACTGAAAGGTGACCAGTGTGACTAGCTTCAATGAAACCAATCATACAAAATTAATAACTAAATGAGATCCTTTTAGACAACTTTCTGAAACCCTAGTAGAGTCAATTCAGAATTTACTTATACAAGAAAATTCATTTTTTGTTGTTGTTATTTTTTAAAGGCCAATGGACCAGAAGGTCTGGGCACAGGAAAGCAGTAGAAAGAAGAGGAAAGTTTAGTATTATCAATATCTTCCTTTACTTGCATGAAAAAAGAAAATGTATCACTCGCATGGAAAATGGAAGTATATTTGGTGATGGAATGAACCGAATTACCCCTAGAAATGAGTGCATAATAAGACAAGAGAGAAAACAAAATGACATAAGAATGCACACAAAACTTAACAGAAAGCAAAAAGAGGAGATATGGGGACCAAAAAGAAAAATTGGGGAAGGGAAAAAGAAGGAAATTTTATTTCTCCCATCCATTTCCCCTACTTCCTTCTCAAGCACAGTACAAATCTCACAAGCCCCTCCTCAAAACATAATGTCATCATACCACACTCAGGATGGCCCAGAAGAGAACATTATATAGTAAAAATACTCAGGTCTAAAACCTGCCTCATTCATTTATTCATATTCAACTAATATTTTTGAGTGCCTGCTATACACTAGATATTGTTCTTGGTGCATGGGATAGACAAGAGAACAAAATAGACAAAGATCCCCATCCCTGTGGGACACAGTAGTTCTAGCAGGAGAGACAGGAAATAAACAGTAAAACAATAAAAATTAACTTATATAGACTATTAGAAGATGATAAGTGTCATGGAATAAAGAAAAAGTAGAACAGCGTAATGAAAATGGGAATGCTGGGAGTCAAGAGTGGTCACTGAAAAGGTAGAGACTTGAAGGAGTAAAGTGAGTAACTGGGAGGGAGATAAAGATAGTGTTTCTGGCTGTAGAAACAGTGCAGAGGCCCTGAGATGGGAGCAGCCTGCTGTGTTTGGGGAACATCAAGGACACCAGAGTGGCTGCAGAAAGTCAGGAAGGAGGAGTGTAGAAAAAGGTGAGTTTAGAGAGATTACAGGGTCCAGATCTTTTGGGACCCTCCGAATTTTGGACAAAGAAGTGATGTGATTTGACTTACAGTTTTAAAGGATCCCTTTGGCCTGGAATTAAAATAAATTATAAAGGGGCAAATGTAGGAGCAGGGAGACACATTAGGAAATAACTTTAGGGATTCCCCTGGCGGTCTAGTGGTTAAGAATCCCTGTTTCCACTGCAGGGGGTGTGGGTTCAATCCCTGATCCCTGGTCAGGGAACTAAGATCCCGCATGCCGCGAGGTGTGGCCAAAAAAAAAAGAAAGAGTTGTAACAATCTAGGTGAGAGATGATAATGGCTCAGACAAGGGTGCTAGCTGTGGAAGTGTAAAAGTGGTCTGATTTAGAGAAATATTGAATGTAGAGCCAGAAGTTCCTGATGGATTAGATGTGGGTGTAACAGAAAGAAAGGAGTGAAAAATGATGCCAAGGTTTTTGACCTGAGTCAACAGAAGAATGGAGCTGCCAGCAACTGATACGGGGAATACCATAGGTGGAGCTGGTTTGTGGGGGAAGATCGGGGGTCTGGGTTTAGCCATCTTGAGCTTGAGATGTTCATGAGACATCCAAATGGAGATGTTGAGTAGGTAGTTGGACACTGATTCTGAAACTCAGGAGACAGTCTTGGGCTGGAGATGCAAATTTGGAAGTTGTCTGCATGTAAATGGTATTTAAAGCTTTGAGAATTGATAAAACCACACAGGGAGTAAAAACAGAAAGACAGAAAAAGCAATAAAAGGACATAGAAAGAAAGGACCAAGGACTGAGCCCTGGAGATTCCAGTATTAGGAGGTTGGGAGGAGGGGGAGAAGAGTGTGGTGCCCAAGGAGCAGGTAAAGAAAACATATCAAGGAAGAGGAAGTAATCAACTGTATCAAATGCTACTGATGGGTCAAGTAAGATGAGAACTGTGAATTGTCCATTGGTGTTAACAGTGTGGAGATCATCAATAACTTTGACAAAGAGTGGTTTGGGCGAAATAGGGAGTGGGTGAGGAAGTGAAAGCCATCTAATCTCTGAGTCTCAGTTTCCTCATTTGGAAAACAGTGAGGAAACCTCTTGATTTAGGATGACCAAGTAATATATTTCTGCTCCTTTCTCTTAAAAAAAAAAAAAATAACATACAAGGAACAGAAATAGAAACTTCCTTTCTGATGAAAGTAGCAGACAACTGGAAACCTGGACCAATATATATGAAAGTGGAAAAGGGATGGAGGAATGGTAAATGACTTAGCAAAACTGAGGAAAGATCTATTTAAAGTGCCCACAAGAAGCAAGTTAATTTGTACCACACAACCTCCGAATGGTTAAGTCATGAGAGGCACAAATGTCACAGAAGATGGGGGTGAGGTGGGAGCTAGAAACAAGGCAGTTTTTCAAAAAACTATACAGAACCATTAGAGCTCCATATCCCCAGGTCTGCAGGCAGGGTCCTGCCTTTCCCCTCCAGTGAAGGAGGCAAGAGATACATTACCTCGAGAAATTGGGTTGAGAGGCTCTAGACTGAGGGTTACCAGATACAGAGGAAGGTGAGGCCAGGCTGAAAAAAAAAAGAATTATGAAGTTTGAGATCCCCAGACCTCTCCTCTCACTTACCTCCAGGTCACTAACAGCCAAGTTACACTTTCCCCAGGCAGAAAATAATAGAATATTTCTCTGGAGAAAATAAACTATCCCAGAAAAAAAAAAATCTACATTGTTGTGGAAGAAAATCCCAGTGGGGAAAGGTGGCAAGTGCCCTAACTTCTCCCACAGTGACAAATGCCGTCCACGCACAATTTTAGCACTTTATTCTTAAATGTGAACGGAAACCCAAGAATCACCTGACATTCAAAGAAAGCTACTGATGAAAAAAAGAGAGCTCTCAAGTAAGTAGAAGAAAAGAAAACAGACTAATGCAGAGAGATATAAGAATGTTCAAAGAAACTATAATTAATATACTTGATGAGATAAGAGAAGATATGGCATCAATTAAGTAAGAACAGGATGAAAGAGAGAGCAAGAACAGCATAGAACTAGAAAAAAAAACCTTAGCCATTAAAAAATATAATGGCTAGGGCTTCCCTGGTGGCGCAGTGGTTGAGAGTCCACCTGCCGATGCAGGGGACACGGGTTCGTGCCCCGGTCTGGGAGGATCCCACATTCGGCGGAGTGGCTGAGCCCGTGAGCCATGGCCGCTGAGCCTGCGCGTCCGGAGCCTGTGCTCCACAACGGGAGAGGCCACAACAGTGAGAGGCCCGCGTACCGCAAAAAAAAAAATAAAAATAAATTTTAAAACTGGGCCAAGAAAATAATATGTACATATTATTGAGAAATGTAGAGGTTAATATCAGAAAAAACAGCTACATATGTTGGAAGTGGTTACCACCTCTGGCGTGCAGGCAAAGTCAAAAGACTGCTGCTTTTTGTTACAAGCCTTTTGGCATCGACTCTTTAAACACTGCATGTGTTACTTTGACATGTGTTACTTTGACAAAGCTAGAGATTAGAACAATAACCACACATACACACAAATGAGATAAAAATGCCAGTGGTATTGAGTTGTCAACATTAACTATGATATCATGGCTGTCCAAGTCCAGGCATAGTCCTGGGGATTTAGAAATACACAATCAATACTAGTTTTCCTACCCCAGATTCCATGATCAGAAGCCAACCCATTTCTCACTGCAGCCTTCCAAAAACACGCCAGCACCAGAGACCCACCCACCATTTCCTAAACTAGCTGTGCTGAGCCAGACTCCCTCCCTCGGTGGCCTCCAAAGCAGGCTGTGCCAGATAACCCTTTGCAGGATGAAAAGAAAACATAATTTCCACTTATTTTATATCATTATTTTTAAAGTTTCTATTTGCTGTATATGTTTTACTTTTTCTATTTTTAAACTATCCACTGGTATAATTTCAGACATTAAAAAGTAGCAAAAATAGTACAAAAGACTCCTGTATACCCCTTACCCAGATTCCCTGTTAGCATCTTACATTACCATTGTGTAAGTATCAAAATCTGGAAATTTACATTGACACAATAATATTGTATAATCTATGGATCTTATTCATATTTCTCCAGTCATCCCATTAATATCCTTTTCTGGCCCAAATCCAACTCAAAATCACATGTTGCAGTTCACTGTGATGTGTCTTGGGCTACTTTAAGCTGGATCAGTTGCTCATTCTTTCTTTGTCTTTCATAATTTTGACACTTTAGAATACTATTAGCCAGTTATTTTGTAGAATGTCCCTCAGTTGGAGTTTTTCAGACGTTTACTAGTGATTAAATTCAGGTTAGGCATTTTTGGCAAGAATACCACAGAAATGATGTTGTGTCCTTTTTGGTGTATTACATCAGGGGGTGCATACTGTCTATTTTTCCCATTAGTGATGATGTTAACTTTGCTCACTTGGTTAAGGTGATTTCTCCATTGTAAAGTTACTTTGTAAAGTTACTATTTTTCCTTTAGTATATACCTTTTCCTTTAGTATGTATTAGGTATGTGTGTGTATTCATATATCACTCCAATGAGTATCTTTGGGGGAGACACTGCAAAATTATGCAAATATCTTATTTCTCATCACATTTTGCCTACTTGATTTTAGTACTCTTCAATGATTCTTGCCTGAAACTAGTACTGTGGTGTTTGCCAGATGGTGATTTTTCTATTTCCATCATAATTTCTGCTGGCATTATACTGTAGGGAAGAGAGTTCCCTTCTCCCCATTTATTTATTCAGTTACTTAATAATTTTATTCAGTTATTTATATCAGTATGAACTCGTGGATTCTGATTTTTTTCCAAAGATTTATGATTCATTACTATCATTATTTTGTTGCTACAGTTATCCCCAACATGGCCATTTGAAGCATCTTTGACAGGTCTTTTGTGTTCTTTTGGCATGTCTCCATCTTTTTTTTTTTTTAAGGACTTATTTTGCTTCCCAGCACAAGGTGTTCCAAGCTCACCTGTGCTTTCCCCAGCCCTGTAATCAGCCATTTCTCTAAGGAGCCTTGGTTCCTTTTAATTGAAGCCAAGATGTGGGTGCCATTATATATATTTTATAACGTATTAGCTTGGTAGTACAGGTACTTACTTTATATATTAACCAATGTATCTTTGTTTAATTGATTGGAAAGCATAATAAATATTTTTGAAAAGCAGTGCTCTTTGTTTAAAAAACACTGCTCATTGCTTCCTTAGCCTGGGAAGCCGTGGTGGGATTAACAGTTCTCCCTTCTCACCTGTACCGCACGATCGATGCCTCTTTCTCTATTTAGCACTTACCTTTTCCTGCCGCATGTCGTAGATGGTAGTTTACTCAATCGTCTGTGTCTATCCTTCAACTTCCTATATTGAAGGAGGTTCATATGTAAAAGTTGAATGGCAGTGAAAGCCAAGCAGGGAAGAGAGACTGTCCATAGTGTTGCTGTGTCCCAGAGGAGCACCAGGTGGTCACACACACACTGGGCAGCCACCCATATAAAGGGCATGCTCTCAGAAAACAGAGAAAGCTTTCTGTGGTTCCCAAAGGAGCCCGGTAGTTAGCATTTAACTTCATAAATGTAACTGTGATGCTCTATCAGGGCTTCCGGGTCCACCTTGCTGGATACAAGTCTGTCATTTATAACTTGCCCAAGTGTTCTCTGTGGTTAAAAGCAGAGGAGAGGGACTTCCCTGGTGGCGCAGTGGTTAAGAATCCGCCCGCCAATGCAGGGGACATGGGTTCGAGCCCTGGTCCAGGAAGATCCCACATGCCGCGGAGCAACTAAGCCTGTGCGCCACAACTACTGAGCCTGTGCTCTAGAGCCCACGCGCCACAACTACTGAAGCCCACGTGCCTAGAGCCCATGCTCCGCAACAAGAGAAGCCACCACAATGAGAAGTCCGCACACCGAAATGAAAAGTAGCCCCTGCTCGCCACAACTAGAGAAAGCCCGTGCGCAGCAACGAAGACCCAACGCAGCCAAAAATAAATTAATTTATTTACAAAAAAGCAGAGGAGAGCCAAATTGCTTACTTTCAAATCCTGACCCCGACACTTACTAGCTGGGTAACCTTGAGTAATTTACTCCCCTTTGTTGTGCCTCAGTTTCCTCATGTGCAAAACAAGATAATAACAACAACAGACCTATGCTATAATAAGATTGTTGTGCAGATTAAATGAGTTAATATACATAAAGTGTTCAGAACAAAACTGAGTACATTATACGTGCTAAATTAGTGTAAATTATTGTCATTAATACTCCAGAAGACAGAAGACCTTTATGTCTATGTGAGGGAGCCTCATAAAATGTGGCATGGAAATATATAAAACTTCAGGGCGTAACAAGGGCTCTGTGTCTAATTAATGACCAGTCCCCAAGAGGGACAACTCATTCCACCTTTTCAGTCACTGACCCCCTCTCCCTGCTCTTTGCCTCACAGCCAGGCATGCATTTCCCCTGAAGCACAGGAAGTGTGCTGTGTGTGGATAAGGTGGCTGTGGGTGGCTGAGGGGAGTCGGACAAAAGCCACAGAGTAGACAGGAGACTTTCTTTTCTTGGCAGTTTTACTCAAAGATTTATAAAGAAAAATATTATTGTTTTAAAGCAAATGCTTTATTACGGTATAGAATAGAGATTTGCATAAATTTCTGTGGTAAAGCCAAGCCTTCTAATAACATATGCTTTTGTGTTCACTTTAGTGGGTCACATGATAGGAATGTTTAAGAAGCACCATCTTACCGTGAAACACATTGATAAATCTTCCGTCAGCATAAAATTGTAATGGAGAAAATAGGGAGAAACAGCCATCTTTGGGTAGGGGGGTGGAGAAGAACCTCAGAAATGGGAAAGCCCCCCCCCAAAAAAAGAGATTAAGAGTCCTAGATACAAGCAGACAACTGTGGAACAGTGAAGCAGGTACTAGGAAAAGAAGGTGGGTGTCCCTGTGGACAGGGCAGCCTCCTCTACAATGGCTCTTGCAGTGAATGTTGCCCAGCCACTACTGGGCCTGCCTTACATTTGAACATAACAGAGCAGAAGGTGCCTCATTTTAAAATATTAACAGAGTGAGTAGCTCCTCTTTTTACCAAGTAGTTCACTGTTGAAAAGCTGAGAAAATCATTCCACTCTACCATGTCAAGTTTAAAGTTGCCTTTTGTTTAGTTACCAGATACCTGGCAAATACAGATAAGTGCTGCGGAGCCAAAATGGATTTGGGGCTGCCAGTGAGTTGCATCTGCTGTAGGGTAGAGGTTTTAATATCATTAAGATTAAGACAGCATCTCCTTCCAGACGCCTCCCATGGTAGAACCAGGAAGTAAAGCCAGCTCTACACTTTCAAAGAAGCAATAAAGATTGCCTCCTGTTACAGCATGAAACTGGATTTGCCAGTAGAAAATCTCATTAGGGTAAATATTTTTTACTCTTATCAATCCTCTGCCAAGTTGGCTTGCTTTATTCTTTCCTCCAGAAGATAGAATTCCTTTCAAAATAAAGCCTGTCCCAAGAAGCTGATACACACTTGTATAAATAAAAAGCTCCAGATAGTATAATAGAATAAGAAGCTACATGTCAACTTTCCACATCTGTCTGTCTGACCAATGAGGATGACAGTCACACAGTTTAAAAGATCAGAAATTCGGGCTTCCCTGGTGGCACAGTGGTTGAGAGTCCACCTGCCAAGGCAGGGGACACGGGTTCGTGCCCCGGTCCGGGAAGATCCCACATGCCGCGGAGCGGCTGGGCCCGTGAGCCATGGCCGCTGAGCCTGCGCATCCAGAGCCTGTGCTCCGCAATGGGAGAGGCCACAACAGTGAGAGGCCCGCGTACCACAAAGAAAAAAAAAAAAAAGATCAGAAATTCGAGGCTTGAGTCAGGTAATCTACAATGCAATGACAGATGCTCCCAAATATAAAAACAACCACTGATAATGGATACAGAAATATTAGGCACCATGTAGAATGGGTGGATTTGGGTTAAATTTATTTTTTAGTATCTCAGTGAACATTTAGAAAACTATTCTTTATCGAGTGTTTTGCATAATACATTTCCTTTTGATATGTCTATATAATTTATGTACTCAAATAGAATCAAAAGAGTGGGCATAAAATATACAAATATGGATGAAAAAGGGAAAAAGGTATTCTGTTTCATTTTGTTTGAGCATCGGGCTGGTTTTAGAGGAAATGTGCAAACCTGGCTTCATCAAGTTTTTCATCTCTTTGAGCTTCAATTGCTTCAAATGTAAAATGGAAATGTAATAATACCACCGCATAGGACTGCAGTAAAACTCGAATGCAGTAATGTTGGTAAAATGCCCAGCACGGAGCCCAGCACATAGTAGGCACTCAATAGAGTTAGGTCTCTCCCTGGGCCCTCTGTTGTTGGTGTGCCCAGCAAGACCCTGTCTGAGCATAGTGAAAATTGTTGGTTGTCTGCCCAGCAGACATCCCTCCTCAGATATCCACATTTTCATGTGGGTGATGACCCTTCCCCAGACTGCCAGTTGACCCAGAGGAAGGCTGCTTCCTTTCCTTTTGCTGGACCTCGTTCCAAGGTGGGCTCTGGGTTGTGTTAAACTTATCAGCCCATCTTTTCCTTAGCTAGAGTCACTGGTTCGTGTGACCAAAGCAGCCTAATTAGAGTGACTCTCAGGGGTCTTGGAATACTGAGGCAAAAGGGCCCTGCTCAGTATGGATAAAAAACCACATGGCCATAAATACTACTGAGAGCCACCCTAATGCGACAAGGGAAACCAGCCTGGGGATAGCAGAGCAGAGAGTTAGAAAAAAGCTGATCCTCAACAACTTGGTTCTCTTTTATAATTTAAGGACTTTCAACTGAGTTTTCAATAACTTACTCCATAAAAAAAGCCCTGAAACCTAATTGATACACCAAGAAGTTTGAAACATCCTCATTTCTCAGTGAGGAAAGCTACAACCCACAGCTCAAGAGGATTGCAAAATAAAAAGCTAATAATTCTCAAATCTTCAGACTTTTTATATATTATAGCTGACTGAAGGGTATCTGTAACTTCTATCATATCTTTCTATGTGTTGCTGATATGTTTTATTGTCATATACCAGAATTAACGTCTACCATAATTGTTTCTGATACATAAGAATCACTTCACTTTAGCTATTCTAAAGTTAGAATAAATTGGTTCTATCAAATAAATCTACAAGGCAGATTAATTTCCTTGTTTATTTCTGCATACATTTTGTAGATCATTCATCCTGGTACATTCACTGGAAAAAAATCAGATGTTCACGGGAATGTCATCTATGGAAAGGATAAGCAGCTAGTAACAACTGCTTTGAGAATTTCCTAGGACATTGCTGTAGCCTGAATGTTTGTGTCCCCGCAAAATCCATATGTTGAAACTTAACCCCCAAAATGATGCTATTAAGAGGTGGGGCCTTGGTAAGTGACTAGCTCATGAGGGTGGAGCCCTCATGAAAGGGATTAGTGCCCTTATAAAAGAGAACCCAGACAGCTCCCTCACCCCTTACACCATGTGACAACAAAGCGAGAAGGTGGCCTGTCTATGAACCAGGAAGAGAGCTCTCACCAGATAACAAATCTGCCAGAGTCTTGATCTTGGACTTCCCAGGCTCCAGACTGTGAGAAATGAATGTTTGCTGTTTAAGCCATCTATGGTATTTTTGTATTTTTGTTACATGTCTATGGTATATTTGTTACTGCAGCCCAAATGGACTAAGACAGCCATATTCTATGATAAAATTTGTGGGACTTAATTGACAAGAGCAAAACGTTAAAAATTTTAGAAAAAAGAATCTTTTTCCAAATTTTAATTTTTTTAATTTATGTCAGAGGGATATAAATTAAATGTGGGATATCCCGCATTTGAATATGGGGAATGCTCATATTCAAACTACTAAGCCTTTTTTAAAGGTTGACTAATAAGATTGTCAAAGGAAATCCCAGATGTCAAAGGAAACAAACCATTGATGATGTAACTTTTAGCTTCACAGATGAATATATAAGTGAGGTATCTAGGAAATATGCTCAAGCCTGGAGTTTTATAGTTCATTTAGATTTCTTTCTTTAAATTTGTTTGTTGCCTTACTCCAGACAAAATTTAAGGCAACGGGTTTACTTATTCTCATTTTGAATGTTTTTAAATGAATTGGAATGCATTCCCCTGTTCACAAATCCTATAGAATTTGACCTATGCAGGAAGAGCACTGTACTCTCTGCTCCTCATAAATGCTGCCTCCCTCTCATCAGGACAGAAATCACCTCTTTAATTACCATTTAGTATTAACCAACAGAAGAATTACAAACTGATGGGTTGGAATCACCAGGTTTTAGCAGGAAATAGTGGGCACCATGTTTAGATTATGTTCAGAGAAGAGGTGCAAAATTTTTTTTAACATCTTTATTGGAGTATAATTGCTTTACAATGGTGTGTTAGTTTCTGCTTTATAACAAAGTGAATCAGCTATACATATACATATATCCCTATATCCCCTCCCTCTGCGTCTCCCTCCCACCCTCCGTATCCCACCCCTCTAGGTGGTTACAAAACACCGAGCTGATCTCCCTGTGCTATGCGGCTGCTTCCCACTAGCTATCTGTTTTACATTTGGTACTGCGTATATATGTCCATGCCACTCTCTCACTTTGTCCCAGCTTACCCTTCCTCCTCCCCGTGTCCTCAAGTTCATTCTCTACGCCTGTGTCTTTATTACTGTCCTGCCCCTAGGTTCTTCAGAACCATTTGTTTTTTAAGATTCCATATATATGTGTTAGCGTACGGTATTTATTTTTCTTTCTGACTTACTTCACTCTGTATAACAGACTGTAGGTCCATCCACCTCACTACAAATAACTCAATTTCGTTTCTTTTTATGGCTGAGTAATATTCCATTGTATATATGTGCCACATCTTCTTTATCCATTCATCTGTCGATGGACACTTAGGTTGCTTCCATGTCCTGGCTATTGTAAATAGTGCTGCAATGAACATTGTGGTACATGACTCTTTTTGAATTATGGTTTTCTCTGGGTATATGCCCAGTAGTGGGATTGCTGGGTCGTATGGTAGTTCTATTTTTAATTTTTTAGGAATCTCCATACTGTTCTCCATAGTGGCTGTATCAATTTACATTCCCACCAACAGTGCAAGAGGGTTCCTTTTTCTCCACACCCTCTCCAACATTTATTGTTTGTAGACATTTTCATGATGGCCATTCTGACCAGTGTGAGGTGATAACCTCATTGTACTTTTGATTTGCATTTCTCTAATGATTAGTGATGTTGAGCATCTTTTCATGTGTTTGTTGCCATTCTGTATATCTTCTTTGGAGAAATGTCTGTTTAGGTCTTCTGCCCATTTTTGAATTGGGTTGTTTGGTTTTTTTGATATTGAGCTGCATGAGCTGCTTGTATATTTTGGTAATTAATCCTTTGTTAGCTGCTTCGTTTGCAAATATTTTCTCCCATTCTGCGGATTGTCTTTTCATCTTGTTTATGGTTTCCTTTGCTGTGCAAAAGCTTTTAAATTTCATTAGGTCCCATTTGTTTATTTTTGTTTTTATTTCCATTTCTCTAAGAGGTGGGTCAAAAAGGATCTTGCTGTGATTTATGCCATAGAGTGTTCTGCCTATGTTTTCCTCTAAGAGTTTCATAGTGTCTGGCCTTACATTTAGGTCTTTAATCCATTTTGAGTTTATTTTTGTGTATGGTGTTAGGAAGTGTTCTAATTTCATTCTTTTAAATGTAGCTGTCCAGTTTCCCCAGCACCACTTATTGAAGAGCCTGCCTTTTCTCCATTGTATATTCTTTCCTCCTTTATCAAACATAACGTGACCATATGTGCGTGTGTTTACCTCTGCACTTTCTATCCTGTTCCATTGATCTATATTTCTGTTTTTGTACCATGCTGTCTTAAATACTGTAGGTTTGTAGTAGAGTCTGAAGTCCGGGAGCCTGATTCCTCCAGCTCTGTTTTTCTTTTTCAAGATTGCTTTGGCTATTCAGGGTCTTTTGTGTTTCCATACAAATTGTGAAATTTTTTGTTCTAGTTCTGTGAAAAATTCCATTGGTAGGTAGATAGGGATTGCATTGATTGTGTTGATTGCTTTGGGTAGTATAGTCATTTTTACAATGTTGATTCTTCCAATCCAGGAACATGGATTAACATCTTTAATTTCGTTCATCAGTGTCTTATAGTTTTCTGCATACAGGTCTTTTGTCTCCTTAGGCAGGCATATTCCTAGGTATTTTATTCTTTTTGTTGCAATGGTAAATGGGAGTGTTTCTTTCATTTCTCTTTCATATTTTTCATCATTAGTGTATAGGAATGCAAGAGATTTCAGTGCATTAATTTTGTATCCTACTACTTTACCAAATTCATTGATGAGCTCTAGTAGTTTTCTGGTAGCATCTTTAGGATTCTCTATATATAGTATCATGTCATCTGCAAACAGTGACAGTTTTACTTCTTCTTTTCCGATTTGGATTCCTTTCATTTCTTTCTCTTCTCTGATTGCTGTGGCTAAAACTTCCAAAACTATGTTGAATAAGAGTGGTGAGAGTGGGCAACCTTGTCTTGTTCCTGATCTTAGTGGAAATGATTTCAGTTTTTCACCATTGAGAATGATGTTGGCTGTGGGTTGTCATATATGGCCTTTATTATGTTGAGGTAAGTTCCCTCTATGCCTACTTTCTGGAGGGTTTTTTTATCATAAATGGGTGTTGAATCTTGTTGATAGTTTTTCTGCATCTATTGAGATGATCATATGGTTTTTCTCCTTCAGTTTGTTAATATGGTGTATCACATTGATTGATTTGTGTATCTTGAAGAATCCTTGCATTTCTGAGATAAACCCCACTTGATCATGGTGTTTGATCCTTTTAATGTGCTGTTGGATTCTGTTTGCTAGTATTTTGTTGAGGATTTTTGCATCTATGTTCATCAGTGATATTGGCCTGTAGTTTTCTTTTTTGTGACATCTTTGTCTGGTTTTGGTATCAGGGTGATGGTGACTCGTAGAATGAGTTTGGGAGTGTTCCTCCCTCTGCTATATTTTGGAAGAGTTTGAGAAGCATAGGTGTTAGCTCTTCTCTAAATGTTTGATAGAATTCGCCCGTGAAGCCATCTGGTCCTGGGCTTATGTTTGTTGGAAGATTTTAAATCACAGTTTCAATTTCAGTGCTTGTGATTGGTCTGTTTATATTTCCTATTTCTTCCTGGTTCAGTCTCAGAAGGTTGTGCCTTTCTAAGAATGTGTCCATTTCTTCCAGGTTGTCCATTTTATTGGCATAGTGTTGCTTGTAGTAATCTCTCATGATCCTTTGTATTTCTGCAGTGTCAGTTGTTACTTCTCCTTTTTCATTTCTAATTCTATTGATTTGAGTCTGATGAGTCTGGCTAATGGTTTATCAATTTTGTTTATCTTCTCAAGGAACCAGCTTTTAGTCTTATTGATCTTTGCTAACATTTCCTTCATTTCTTTTTCATTTATTGCTGATCCAATCTTTATGATTTCTTTCCTTCTGCTAACTTTGGGGGTTTTTTGTTCTTTCTCTAATTGCTTTAGGTGTAAGTTTAGGTTGTTTGAGATGTTTCTTGTTTCTTGAGGTAGGATTGTATTACTATAAACTTCCCTGTTAGAACTGCTTTTGCTGCATCCCATAGGTTTTGGGTCGTTGTGTTTTCATTGTCATTTGTTTCTAGGTACTTTTTGATTTCTTCAGTGATCTCTTGGTTATTTAGTAGTGTATTGTTTAGCCTCCATGTTTTTTTCCTGTAATTGATATCTAGTCTTATAGTGTTGTGGTCGGAAAAGATACTTGATACGATTTCAGTTTTCTTAAATTTACCAAGGCTTGATTTGCGACCCAAGGTATGATCTATCCTGGAGAATGTTCCATGAGCACTTGAGAAGAGAGTGTATTCTGTTGTTTTTGTCCTATAAGTATCAATTAAGTCCATTTTGTTTAATGTATCATTTAAAGCTTGTGTTTCCTTACTTATTTTCATTTTGGATGATCTGTCCATTGGTGAAAGTGGGGTGTTTTTAATGTCCCCTACTATCATTGTGTTACTGTTGATTTCCCCTTTTATGGCTGTTAGCACTTGCCTTATGTATTGAGGTGCTCCTATGTTGGATGCATAAATATTTACAATTGTTATATCTTCTTCTTGGATTGATCCCTTGATCATTATATAGTGTCCATCTTTGTCTCTTGTAATAATCTTTATTTTAAAGTCTATTTTGTCTGATATGAGAATTGCTACTCCAGCTTTCTTGTGATTTCCATTTGCATGGAATATCTTTTTCTATCCCCTCACTTTCAGTCTGTATGGGTCCCTAGGTCTGAAGTGGGTCTCCTGTAGACAGCATATATACGGGTCTGGTTTTTTTATCCATTCAGCCAGTCTATGTCTGTTGGTTGGAGCATTTAATCCATTTACATCTAAGGTAATTATCAATATGTATGTTCCTGTTACCATTTTCATAATTGTTTTGGGTTTGTTATTGTAGGTCATTTCCTCCTCTTGTGTTTCCTGCCTAGAGAAGTTCCTTTAGTATTTGTTGTAAATCTGGTTTGGTGGTGCTTAATTCTCTTAGCTTTTGCTTGTCCGCAGAGGTTTTAATTTCTCCCTTGAATCTCAATGAGATCCCTGCTGGGTAGAGTAATCTTGATTGTAGGTGTTTCCCTCTCATCATTTTAAATATGCCCTGCCACTCCCTTCTGGCTTGCAGAGTTTCTGCTGAAAGATCAGCGGTTAACCTTATGGGGATTCCCTTGTATGTTATTTGTTGCTTTTCCCTTGCTGCTTTTAGTATTTTTTCCTTGTATTTAATTTTTGATAGTTTGATAAATATGTGTCTTGGCATGTTTCTCCTTGGATTTATCTTGTATTAACTATTTATAGTTGATTAACTATTTCCTTTCCCATGTTAGGGAAGTTTTCAACTATAATCTCTTCAAATATTTTCTCAGTCCCTTTCCTTTTCTCTTCTTCTTCTGGGACCCCTATAATTTGAATGTTGGTGCATTTAATGTTGTCCCAGAGGACTGTCCTCAGTTCTTTTCATTCTTTTTTCTTTATTCTGCTCTGCGGTAGTTATTTCCACTATTTTATCTTCCAGGTTACTTATCCATCCTTCTGCCTCAGTATTCTGCTACTGATCCCTTCTAGAGAATTTTTAATTTCATGTATTGTGTTGTTCATCATTGTTTGTTTGCTCTTTAGTTCTAGGTCCTTGTTAAATGTTTCTTGTATTTTCTTCATTCTCTTTCCAAGATTTTGGATCATCTTTACTATCATTATTCTGAATTCTTTTTCAGGTGGACTGCCTATTTCCTCTTCATTTGTTTGGTCTGGTGGGTTTTTATCTTGCTCCCTCATCTGCTGTGTATTTGTCTGTCTTCTCATTTTGCTTAACTTACTGTGTTTGGGGTCTCCTTTTCACAGGCTGCAGGTTTGTAGTTCCTGTTGTTTTTGATGTCTTCCCCCAGTGGGTAAAGTTGATTCAGTGGGTTGTGTAGGCTTCCTGGTGGAGGGGACTGGTGCCTTTTTTCTGGTGGATGAGGCTGGATCTTGTCTTTCTGGTGGGCAGGACCATGTCCGGTGGTGTGTTTTGGTGTATCTGTGACCTTATTACGATTTTAGGCAGCCTCTCTGCTAATGGGTGGGGTTGTGTTCCTGTCTTGCTAGTTGTTTGGCATGGTGTGTCCAGCACTGGAGTTTGCTGGTCGTTGAGTGGAGCTGGGTCTTAGCATTGAGATGGAGATCTGGGAGAGCTTTCGACAATTGATATTACGAGGGGCCGGGAGGTCTCTGTGGACCAATGTCCTGAACTCGGCTCTCCCACCACAGAGGCTCAGGCCTGACACCCAGCCGGAGCACCAGGACCCTATTAGCCACATGGCCAGGTACGTTTGGAGTTTCTTGCCTTTTGGGAAGTCTGAGGTCTTCTGCCAGCATTCAGTAGGTGTTCTATAGGAGTTGTTCCACATGTAGATGTATTTTTGATGTATTTTTGGGGAGGAAGGTGATCTCCACGTCTTACTGCTCCTCCATCTTGAAGGTCCTCTCTCCAAACTCCGGAATTCCACACTCCAGAGGCCCTCCTTTCAACGTGCTGCCCCTCCGCTTCTGCCTAAATGACGAATCTTTATTTACTTTGCCACTCTGTTCTGACAGCATGTTACAAGTGGAGTGGGTACTGAGGGGTGTAGCTGGACCCCCAAAATCCCAGCATTCCCTTCGGGACTCTACCAACATGGCGGCACCCATGTTGCAGTTCTTTACCTCAGGCAGGTGGTTTGGTGCCCCAGGTCCTTTAGGAGTCTTGCCCCTGCGGCTGCTGTGTGAGGCCCACTCTCAAGAGGTGCAATTTTATGATCCATATTCTACATTATTTCTTGGAGTGTCAGCAGGTGAGAAGCTGGAAAGACTTGACGTAGTGATAAGAGGATTACAGAGAAATAATGAGGATAGTGAAGTATTGAAAGATAAGAAAGCTATTCATTGCCTGAAGCAAGTCACTTGGCCATTCTTATCTAAATGCAAAATGAACATTTGCTGTCTTGCCAGGATTAAAGAGCACATGTCTGGTGCAGGAAGAAATAATATTAAAAGTATACAGCATCATGTAGCCTCCCCCTCTGTAGTGGGGAGCTGAACAAGGAATGAGCAGAATCCCCAGGACAGCCTGTGTTTGCCTGTTGGAAAAAAAAGCACAGCATTCAGATCTTTACTGCAGGGAGCTTTCCTTATTTGCAAGTTCTGCAAATGGGATTTTTAGGTTCTGGAGTTTTATTCAGTTTGAGACAAGGTGAAAGATGGAGCGGGAGGGTGGCATCACAGGGGAAGGTAGGAAAATGTCGCAGAACTCAAACAAGTCCAAATAAATTGTCTCTCAACCCTCACCTCCACCCACTGATTCTTTTAAGGTAGGGATTGAGCTAAAGACGGCCAAACCTTTTTTAACCAGTCCTACACAGGTGGCCTAGTACCTCACTTCGGAACTTAGGGATACTTACCAGCTACTGCTTTTGTTCAGGACCTTTGGTCTTTAGGTAAAAGTGAGGCTAAAAATGTCCCACTTCAATAACCTTTTCTATGTTTCAGAAAAAGTTTCGGAAATCACATCTGGGCAATTTCAAAGGCTCAGTTCAAACTGTCGGGTCAGGGAAAACCAGTGTGTCAGAGCAGAGAGGCTGAGGACCCTGTGCCCTTAGAGAGGGTGTTCTGGGAAGCTTCAGGGTGAGGTTGGTGTATTGTCCTTGGAGACACACAGCTCTATTCTGGGGTGAGAATTTGGAACAAGGTTTAATTTCTCCAGATAGGAGAGGTTTTACTGACTTGGCTTGGTATGTGTAATCCTTCCTAGTCTCTTGAATGTGGTTTGTTCTGATAGAGAATCATTTTGGCCATCGCCCTGATCCAGAAAGCTTATTCCTAGCAAACTATCTTGGGAAGACCACTCTGTTTCTAAGCTTCAACAGGTCACACACAGACTCAAACCCATTTTTTGGTTCTTTTTTCAAAGAATCATCAGATTTGAGGTCTTTCTTCAAGGAAGCAAAAAGATAGCTCACATTTCCCAAGTCATTCATATACATCATGAACTGTAAGTCATCGGCGTATGAAATGCAAAGGGATGGAGACACCCACACACAAGGCATCGTACATTCACAAATACACAATGAGGTCAATTAAGTAAATGCCCTGTTATTTTTTCGTCCCCAACCCACCTTCTTCCACAGTGTGCTGTGCACAAAGCCTTCCAGGATGACCACTTCTAGCTTCAAAGCTAGAAGTGGCCTTACCGACTATCTGCTGAGAAGCTGCCCAAGTGGCCTTTTTGAGTCTCAGGTTCCTCATCAATAAAATAAGGATTAAGATATTACCCACCTAAACAGTTATTATAAAGATTACCTATATCTCAATTAATGTCAGTCTGTTCATTTGTGTTGAAGAAACTGAGATTCAGCAAGGTTGAAGAACATGTCCAAGTTCATGACAGTGATGGGACAAAACCCAGAGTCTCCCGTGTGGTCTGGAAGGCAGATGGAGCCAGGCTGTCTTCAGACAGTCAGCAAACCTTTAAGGATGAACATGGCATGACTCCATTTATGGTTATGAGTTTCCATTCCAGTGAGAAAAGGTGGTCCTCTATCTCCAGATAGAGGAGCATTGAGAGAGGATTCTCCACAGCCATGATGGCAAATGACTGATGAATATCCAGGAAGAATCCTCTAAGCCACAGAGGCACAATTATAAACCACCACCACCACAAGCTTCCGAAGTTAAAGTAAATAAACAGCTGAAGTTAGATAAATAACAAACAAACAACTGGTCTGGAGTAAAAATTGTACCCGTGTCTAGACGTGTTTTTATTAGTGTTTATGACTCCTCTGTTGAAACCAAGTCTCTGCATTCTACCAGTGCCCCAGCCTCCACATGGTCCCCTCCCAGTAAAAAAGATCAACCATTTTTGACCTTTAAAAGTGGAAATTACGTTTAGTTAAACCTAATATTTGTGAATTAACCTATAACATGTTAGTGTTTTAAAGTGGTGCTTTGCTGTGTTAGGGAATCTTCTTTCTTTTTTAAATTATGAAAGTATGATAACACATTTACAGGGGACTTGAAAAATATAGAAGAAAGTTACATACAGTTCCACTACATATTACAATGATTATTTTGTGTATTTACCCTCAGGATTTTGTAAGCATATCTGAAATATTTACAATTGTTAACAATATTCAAGTTTTTAATTATTCCTTAAAACAATGAACTCCTAGCCTGTTTCCTTATCTAGAGTAAGAGGAAACTACACTGAATTATCTCTAAGGTTTCTTTTGTTTTCATCATTTTGTGTCCATGTGGCCAGATTAACTTGAGTACATTTGACCTGATAAAAACACTCATTTCTGCATATTTGTATCTTTAGTCCCTATGATTTATTGTTCATGCAGTATAACCACTTGCGTACAACTTTCAAAGTTCTAGGGAACGTTTCACATGTAAAAGGCTTAATGTGAGCAGCCATTTTTTTGCATGAGGGCCAACTGAAAAAATAAACAAGTTTATCAACAAATTTCTTTCACTCAAAATAAATAGTTTTATTAAGTCCTTTCACATAAAATACATATTTTTAAACAGATGACCTATGTTACTGAAAAGAATATCAACTTTTTTTTTTCTTTTTTGGTAACTAAAATGTTAGAATCTGAGCTTATTTGAGAAGAAACAACCAGGGCCACATCCTGCTTACTTGTTACTCAGTTTGTGTTACTCTTTCAGATTCACAAATTGGTCTTCTCATATCATCTCATGTCAAGCTTTGAAAGAATTACACAGGATCAATACAGACTCACTTTACAGATGGGAAATTGGGATACTCAGAGAAACAAAGTTGACTTGCAGCTTTTATAGAGGCCAGCTTTCTGACAGGAGTCCAGGGAATAAGAGAGAGCGCAGGCTGCCTGGGGGCTGTGGGTTATATAATAATGATTTCAACCTGGAAAAGAGTGCACAGGAAGGATTTAACCAAGTTTTCCCATAGTTTAGAAGTGTTTCTCAAACACTGAGATTTGAGAGCTAACGAACATAATACAAAGGCCCAGGCTCATTGAAGTAGACTAGAACTTGGACCTCTGCATTTTCTTCAAATTCCTCTAATTCATACTAAAGTGTGTATGTGCTTGTGTGTGTGTGTACATGCATGCATGCATGTCACAGTGACTGTTTGCACATGTACTAAAGCAAATAAAGGTTAAAGTATAGCATGAAGCGCTAAGATTAGATGACAGAGCAGAAGAGGAAATATGGGAGGAAGTTGATACTCACTGACATGGCTTACTTGGGGATGATATAAAGCAGTGTTTCTCAACCTTTAGTCTGTACTAAAATTGCTTGGAGAGCTGCTTAAAACAGAATGCTGGGCCCTACTCATGTCCAGAATTTGTAATTCTGTTCATCTGGAGTAAGACCCTAGGATATGCATTTCTACCGGGTTCCAGGGGTTGCTGCTGGTGGTCTAGGGGCCATACTTTAGGACCAGCCGTGTAGACAAGCACAGCGAGCGGCCCTGAACCCTGGCAGCACACTGGAATCATCTGGGATGAGACTGATGCCCAGCCTCACCCCCAGAGATTCTGATATAATAGAACTTCCGTGGAGTCTGGATAGTGTAGTTTTCAAAGCTCCCCAGGTGTTTTAATGTGTAGTCAGGGTTGAGAACCACTGGTGCCAAGGCTTCCTGGAAAAGCTGGCGAGTCTGGGCTCCAGGAGCCACATTCAGTCCTGAGTTGCCGGATTTAATCAGTTTGTTTGTCTGCATGTCCTTTCCCAGGAGCAGGTGAAAGCAATGCACTAAATGATCTTCCTAAGGGCCTTTTCCCCACTCAGTATCGAGGCTCTGACTAGGATGCTTTAAAAACGCATTTCCGTGATGTACAAGTAAAACAAGCATTTAAACTCCGTTGATTTTTTTCTTAACAATGCTGCCCTCTAGTGTCCTTTTGGTAGAATTATGTTAAAAACCCACCTCAGCTATCAGTACAGTTATTTCCTATTATGTTAGATAGCTAAAAACTTGGGGGATTTTTCTCTGACATTAAAAAAAAAAAAAAAAAGAAGTGGGAATTCCCTGGCGGTCCAGTGGTTAGGGCTCCGCGCTTCCACTGCAGGGGGCACAGGTTCAATCCCTGGTTGGGGAACTAAGACTCTGCATGCCCATGTGAGAAAAAAAAAAAAAATTGAATATGCATTAAATTCAGTTTTACTTTGTGGCAACGTGAATCTCTAACTGTGGCCTCTACATTCTCTGCATTCCTCCCTGCATTCCGTGCTGCAGCCTCCTCCTCCCAGACTCCTTTCTGCATTCCACCAGCCCTTTCCTGCAGAGTCAGTAGCCAAACAAATCACGGAGCAAAGAAATTACCCCTCAGCTAAAGTACCTGGGGCGTGAGGGCATCTTGCATAGGCTCTTCCACGCTCAGAACTGTTCCTTCTCACCTTTTCCTCACTTCCCACCTCTTTTTCACTTGGTTGATAGTTTATTGAGAATTGAATTCATCAAACAGGGGCTCCCCTGTCTTCCTATGATGAGTTCTCCAAACCTCCTGAGGTCCCACCATCTTGCCAGAAGTGTCCTTCCCACCCCCAGGAGTGTTGTTCTCCTCCATCTCCCTGTGTCAAGTCTCTCTCCCTCCATACTCCCCAACCCTCTAGCCCACATCCTCAGTAACTCCCCTATCTAGATCACTCCCAGTGGCATACAGGCTTACTCTTACATCTTCCAGTTTTAAAATAAAACTCTCCTTTGACTCTAAGTACCCCTTCAGCTGCTGCCCTCTTTCTCTGCTCCATTCATTTCCTAACTTGAGTCTACCCAGGTTGTCTCTAACGCCTTCCCTTCCCCACGCCCATTCTACCACTGGCTCCAGCCTGGCCTTGGTCCCAACGCACCACAGACACTTACAGCACTCTTTTCATGGTCTGCAGTGACCTCCCTGTCACACAGCCAAATCCTGTGGACGCTGTTTTGTGCCCTTCGGACTCGAATGCTCATGTGTTCCAGTCCTCGGGCACAGCTCCTTCTGCGAGCACTCCCTATTCTTGATTCTGAACTGTCCCCCCATCTGGCTTCCTTCCTGCCCCTCTGGCTGCAGTGACCTCTCCCCGACTCCTGCTCTGGCTCTTAGAACCTCTACTCTTTTCTCTGGGCAGACTTCCCTTTTATAGTCTTATCCACTTCCATGGATTTAAATACAGTTAAAGACTGGTAATTAATAAATAGCTCGCTTCCAGCCCAGGTTGTTCACCGTGTCATTATCCAGTTATCTCCACTCGACATCTCCCCTCAGTTTCTCACAGTCATCTCCGTTTTTGGCATGTCCAAGGGGAGACCCTGGCTCTTCCTCCCAAACCTGTTCCTCGCTCAGTCTCCTGCATCTCGGTGAATGGCCAGTTATCTGGGAGATCGCCTTCATTCCTCCTCGTCCTCACTTGCCACGTTCAGTCCATCTGCAAGTCTAGGGGATACTACCCCCCAAACAGATTTTGATCCATTCATGCCTCTGTCTTTGCTACCACCTCCCGATTCCAAGCCCCCTCAATTCCTGCCTGGAGTACTGCAATACCTTCCTAAAGATCTTCCTGCTTCCTCCAGCCCCCCTCCAGCCCCACAGCACGGTCAGATAGTGTTCTGAAATGTTCACTGCATCGTCATTTCCTTACCTAAAAATGTTAGTGACTTCCCATCAAGCCCTGAATAACAGACAAATAACACGGTTTGCCCTCTGCCAACTTCATCCTGTAGCCCTGTCCTCCTTCCTGACTCAGCTTCCATGGCTTCCTGATTGCGGGAACTCACCAAGCTCTGTCCAGCCTCAGGGCCTTTGCACGTGCTGCTCCAGTGGCCTACAATCCTCCTCCACTGTTCTTCACCTGACTGGTCCCTATTTATTTTTTGTGCCTAAACATTACTCCTCAGGGAGACCTTCCTTAACCAACTAAAATCGGTCTTCCCTCTTATTCCCTATCTCAGCCCCCTATTGGTTTTCTTCATAACATGTCACATTTTGTAATTACCTACTTGTTTACATCTCCATGTTCTCCACTCAATTCAGAACTCAAGGAGCTTTGTATCTGTTTTACTCACAGATGAACCCAGTGCCTGGCAAATATTAAGTTCTTAATACATGTGTGTGAAATAAGGGAATGAAGGTACAGGAGGAGTACCACCTCCACTCCACCCTACCTGCTCTTGCCAAGGCCTCGGGAACTGCCGCATGGCCAAGCCACTGGCCAGTCCTGTGCTCATCTTACGTGATTACAGAATGGAGACAGGGGAGGCTCTCGGGCTCATTTTATTCTGTTAACCTCCTCAGTGTTTACCAACGTGTTTGATTTGCCCCAATATCCCCAACCCCCAGCGTAGCAGACGCCTCATAAATCCTGTTGACTGGATGAACATCTCAGCTCTGGATGAAACAGGATGTGAAAGGAAAGGGAACTAGCACAACGATGGAGATCTCCAAAGAGAGAATACTTTGGGGCAGAGATTTAAATAATGGCTTTAGACTTCCAGAAATTTTAGCACAGGTACTCATTTCCATTTGTATAATAAAAGGAAAGAAAAGGTTTCATATAACCTTTTGTATCTCATTTGCTTTATCAAGGGAGATCTATCTTCATAGATTTAGTTGCTGAGTAATAAACTGATATTTAGAAGTCTTTCTCCAAGAAAGAAAAATATTTTCCTTATAAGCCAAGTTCTACCTCTGTTGGGACTCTGGTGAGTAAAAGCATTCCCATCTTCCAAACAAAGAAACCAAGGGCAATTTTAAATGGTTTACATAAGCCAAACAAGCAAGCAAGCTAAGACCCTAACCCTCGCTGTCTCGTTCCAAATCCTGTCCCTGATCAATCAAGACAGTGATTGCTGGTGAGAAATAAAAGAAGAACACATCTACTCAACTTGAGTTTGAGAAAGGATTTGATTCTTCTGAAGGACACGTAACCTACCAGATATTAGTGGGGCAAGAAAAGCCCGTGGCCTGCAACCCCTTGAAAATGTCAAATGACCTAGCATCCTGGGAATTTGGCTGACCTGCTTTATAGAAGAAATCCAACCGTGTCTGTGACTTATCACTCAATTGAACTTGAGGTTCTCCATGCTCCCTGGTTCTGCATCACATCGGCTGGTGCCAAGAAGATTAGCTCAGCTCCACCCCTCTGGGAAGGGGTTCATTCTCCTGTTTAGGAAATATGATGTCAAGCTGAAAGAGGCTGATGAGCAAGCGGGGCGGTGCCACACGCAGGCCCCAGTGAAATGCATGACATGGGTGTGTTAGAATGAACTTTGGTCCAAAGTGGTCAAGGACAGAGTAGCCCATGCGGGCTGGGGGCCACTGTGGCTTTGGCTGTTTGTTCAGCATTTAATATGTTTATCTTTCTGCCAAACACATTGTTGTTGAGTCATCTCTATTAAACAGCCACCCTGAGTGAGTCTTAGCTCTGCAGATCCCACACACAGAGGCAGGCCTTCTATCCCCAATGACCCTCCATTCTACAAAGTCAAAACAAATGCTTTCTCTCACTTCTCACTTTAGTGAGCCCTTAAGGTCCCCATGTTCTGAAAGAGGTGAATCATGTGTTCTTTTATCCAGCCAGGAACCCTGAAGCGATAAAAGTAAAGGAAGAACTTAAAGTGGTCATTCTGTTTTTAATATCATTTCATTTCATGTTGTTGCTGCAATCTGAAAATGGAACGTCAGTTTACCCAAAAGTACCAACCACCTCCAAACTATCAATATTTTATGTTAGACTATTATGTTATCACCAGTGTCAAAGTAATTATATTAATCCAACAAATAATTGCATTAAATATCTAAGCTTTGGGCAGGAAAAGGAAAAGAAAGACTATATAACTTTGAAAAGTATATGTAGTGCTAACTATTTGGCTTTCCATAGAAATCGTTCGAGCCATGACACATGTGATAAACCAAGGAATGGCAATGTACTGGGGAACCTCCCGCTGGAGTGCCATGGAGATCATGGTAATTTCATTTCTATTTTTAAATGGCCATCGAGTACCTATTATTGTTTGTTAGATATCATGTGTAAGTTGTAAGAACTTTTGCAAACTTTCTTCACAATCACATGGCACTAGAATTCTATGATCAATTCCATCAGTAATAGAGATGGATATGGGGGGTGGATCTCCTCAGCTCAGAATACAATAGGGAGGGTGCAGGTATCTAACAGGAATTGTGCTTTAGCATGTTCTCTGGTAGTAAGAGAGTAAATTTCTCAGCTAACGAGACATATCAACACAATATTCCAGGTTTTTTTTAAATGTATTAAATAATGGTACTGTTCATAACATGCTAATTACAGATCATTTTTATATTATTATATTAGTTAAGTTTTATTTCTTTAGGAACCTAGAAATAGTCAAACTACGTTTTCTTTGTAATAGTCCATAATTCATACTTTGACTAATTTTCCCTGGACCTTACTCATTCCAAAACCTCTCAAAGAATAATAAGGATTTCCTGCATTGGTATTTCTTAGTGAAATTGATGGTCATAACTTTGCTTACTATTTGGCAATCTACATTCTTCTTGGTTTGTATTGATTTCACCAAAATGAAATTTTTTCATGCATACAGCCTTATTTCTCATCAGCTATAAATTCAGTTGCACTTTTATTTCTCCCTAGGAAGCCTACTCTGTAGCAAGACAATTCAACATGATCCCACCAGTCTGTGAACAAGCTGAGTACCATCTTTTCCAGAGAGAGAAAGTGGAGGTTCAGCTACCAGAGCTCTACCATAAAATAGGTAATCTTCACAATCAAATTTACTGATTATTTTTAACAACAGGATGATCAGTGATCCAGAAAAAAATGTTACTGAAATGCTTTCCTAAATGTTCCTAATTAACCTAGGGGTTGTCAGCACTATGCATTCCAGAGACTGGAAGAATCAAAAGTGCCTGTATGTAACCTCCAGAGTATCACTCATGACAGCCAAGCAGAGCTGTAAATTGTGACTGGTGTACAAGCTGTACTCAGTAGGTGTTCAAAAAATGCATATAGAATGAAGGGAAGAAACAATGAATACACGTATTTTTCATAGGGTAGTTGCTCTAGCCAAGAATGCATCTCTGAGTGGATTATGACTGCCTTTCCCAAAAATTATGGATTTGTACATCTGTATCTCCTACTTTGCTTAGAACTGAGTCAGAATGGGAATTCAAGAACGGCTGACAAGCCAGGGACACATGTTTTTGTAGGTAGACATAATGACAAAGAGAGGGAAAAAATATATACACAACATGTACACGAGAATTTTGGACATCAGAAAAACCTAAGTAAGCCACATTTTCAGGCGTACTTATTAAAACAGATTCCAGAGATAATTTTCTTCATAAGAAATGGGGGTTTACACGAGTGGGAAAATGCTGGGTAAGAAAAAAAGGATTAAAAAGTTCAACAACAGCAATAACAATGGTTGTTATTGCTATCACTGCGTGTTTACTGTGCAGGGGGCGTTGTGCTCCTGCTTTGCACCAGGCACTATTAAGGCACTGAGTGAACAAGCGAAGAGCTGGATTTCTGTGCAAGCAAAAGTGTTTATCTCTGAGTGTAAAAAGAAACATAAATTTTGGTCATCCGAAAACTATGGATAAGCCACATTTTCAGGCTTGATTATATGGCCTGTTCCCCATAACCAACAGTGCACGTTTGGTAGGTTTATAAAAATGAAGCACGATTTGTAGATGCCTGAACTGTAATGAAAAGATTTATGCTGATATTAGCTCATGTATCTGGCCAGTTTTCCCCACAACTAACCAAGTCCTTTCTAAACACCCCGACACTTTTGATCCCAGTTTGCAGAAGTAACTTTTTAAGGTTTTTTCTTCTGTAGGCGTCGGAGCGATGACATGGTCTCCACTGGCCTGTGGCATCATCTCAGGAAAATATGGAAATGGGGTGCCTGAAAGTTCCAGGGCTTCACTGAAGGTATTTTCCTCCACCTCTAGGAAAGAGTCTGGGGATAGGAGCAAGGGAAAAAAGGAGATTGAACAGAACAGTTCTGCAGCAGCCTGTGGCTCCCTGGCTCAGGCCGAGTGTGGCCTTGGGCTGGCCGGTGTTCCCTGGCCAGCTCCCCAAGCCCTCTGGAGGTCTCTACTTCTGGTCAGGCATCAGTGCAGAAAGTTCTCCTCCTCTGGGGACCGGGGGAGATGCCCAATGACCTGGTTGGATTCATAGACTCGAATTCCTACACTAATTCTTATATTCAAGAAGGCATTTCATTCCTCCTTCGAAACTTAGGAAACGTAAAATCCCTTTTCTATATAAGAGGATCTAATTTTACTTTTCTTGACAAAACAAAATTTAAGCCATAGAGGTTTAATCCACATGTGGCAAACCGGTTGTAGTTGAATAGGTTTGAGTTCGGTTGACGTTTTTTAATATGTGAGGATGGGGAATAAGGAGGGAGGGTTTGGGAAGCAGATACAGAGCCAAGCCTCTGTCACGGGGGCTCAGGGCTGGCATTTGCAGAGATCAACTCCAGCTGCTGAGTCTTGCAGCTTAATTTCTTCTCTGAAGCATAAAGATATTTAAGATCATTGACATAAAGTTACCTCCATTCAGAAGATCTTGATGATTAATTTACTGGAGGGTACTCCAAAATCTCTCCTTGTTAATAACAACATGTCTGTTTTTTAAAACTTGAGAGAATGTGTAATAACATTAGAATCACAAATTACTCTGTAATGTCTAGGGAGAGAACATAGGCATTTTCAAAATTCACACATGCCAAAGGCCCCAAAGAGGAAGCAGAAGTCTGACACAGCCTCTTGTCTCCATCAGCACAAAGTCAGCACAAGGACAACTCAAGTTAAGCCCAAACCAGCGACCTTTTAATCAGTGTGGCTGGAACCACCGTGTGCTTCCCTAATCAGGACCTTCTCCAGACTCTAGGTCTATCACTTTTCTCTCTGCTGTATCAGTTGACCTATTAGCTTGTTTGTTCTCTAAGATAATACAACATAAACATTTCCTAAAACATGGTGACGTGGTCCTGCTTCTAGTTTTGCATTATTACACTAATTATCCTAGAATATTATATAGGGTCTTGTTTCTGAAAAATGGAAGGTTTTGAATAAGTCAGCAAAGAAAAACGAAAAGCATCTTAGGAAAGAAGGGATAAAAGGTGGATGGCAAGAAAAGAGTGAAGAAAGAGAAGCATTGAAAATTGTGATTTTGCTGAGCACCTACTATGTGCCAAGCACCGGGCTAAGTGTTTTTATTCATCTCCTTTTTTCCTCACAAAGATAAATGGATACAGATGGCTTTTAGCCAGTTGTAGCCAAGCATGTTGTCTTACAGTCTTTCAGAGACTTTCTGAAAAACTCAAAAGTGCTTCCATATATACCAGCTGTTTGTTCCAGACTATCCTTATAAGAGGGTAAACCTTTTCCAGATGCAGAAACTGAGCACAAAGAGATTAGATAACAATCCAACAGCATAAACTCATAATAGAAAAAGTTAATAGTAGAACCCAGGTCTCCTGGCTCTCAGTGCATCTCCCTAAAGGCATTTTTGTTTCCCTTCAAACTCAGGTTTTTAAAGGAGGAAGAAGTAGCTACTACACTGTATTTGAAGTATATGATTGGCTGATCTCCATCACTATTTGAGAAAAGCTTATAAACAGCTGAAAAGCTTTTAAAAATGCACTAACGAAAGGAGGAAAAGAAAAGGAGATGCAAAATATTTGAAGGTGACTAAGCCCAAAAGCAACCGGAAAAATATTTCTGTTGTTGACTTTTCAGCATCTGTTGAAACATCCTTAGCAATAAATAAGGACTCTCAACAGGTGAAAGGCAGCCAGTCACAAAGCACGCTTCTTTAGAGCTCCGCAAACCCTCAAGGCTTCTTAATTCATCAGTCCAAGTGCTTTCTGGACTAATATATGTACACTTAGAAAAGCCACTTGAGTAACTAAAGCAAAAAATACTACTACTACTAATTATATACATATACATACATACATATATATATATATATATATATTTCAACCTTAAGATTGAATGAGAATTCTAATAGTAAAAACATTTTTTAAAAAATAAAGACCTAGGCAAATAGATAAATAAGATGGCAACTTTCACCTTCCCCCAAAATAGAATAAATGGTTGGTATTTCACACTGGCTGTTTTAAGTTACACCAATAAAATAAGGTTGCTAATACTTTGTTTCTGCTATAAATATTGAACTAGATTTGAAGGATAAACTAACTGAGTGTGAAAAAATACCTATCTTTTAGAAAGTAGTACTGCCCAGGGGATTTTCTGGGAGGCTGCATCTGGCCCACCGCTGTTACAAAGACTTCTAAATCAGTGTCATCGGCACTGACTCACCGCTGAGCTAAACACCACTACTTCTTCGTGCCTATCAGACATGTCCACGTGGCTGTCCCATGGGCATCTGTCATGCCTAATGGAATCTGTCCTCACTCCCCAGAATCTACTCTTCCTTCTCATTTAACAGTGCCTCCACCCATCCATCTGGTCATCCCAGTCAGAAGCCAAGGCGTTATCTCAGCTGCCTCTTCTCCTCCCTCAGTCTTCTTCAGCGGGGCACCAACTCCTCCAGTCCACATGCTGACGCCCTATGGTCCATTCCTTGTACCACCCTTGTTCAGATCTTCATCATTGCTTACTTGGTTTGCTGCATTAACCTCCCATCTGGACTCTCTGATTCCCCCCTCCCTTTTTCAGCTACCCACCAATTTTCTATTATCTATCTCAATTATGTGACCAATTATCTTTCTAAAAGATTAATCTGACTATATCGTAACCCTGCTTAAAATCCTTTAATGACTTCCCAATCACTGATTATAGGACAAAACCTAAAACCCACAAAAAGCATTCAAGGAAATACTCTTGAACCCGTTTTTCGTTCTTGTCTCTCCCCAAATCATATTACTTCATTTTTCACCCAAATGCACTGTACTCTTTTTTGCCTCCCCAAAATGCCCTTCTTTACATCCTGCTGTGGAAGCTCTCCTCATCCCTAAAGACAAATCTTGGTTGTCTTCACTCTGTGAAACCTGTCCTCACTTTATAAAACTCAGTTATTGGTACTTTCTTCTGTCATTCCATAAACACTTCTTACAGAGTCTTAGAATCCTCTGGCTGCAAGCAATAGAATGCAATTCAACCTAATTTAATCAAAGAAGGGAACGCATAGACAGACACTCCCTGGGAAGGATGGAGTGGGATGGCCTCAGGGGTGACTCCATCCATAGATTTGCACATCGTCAGGACTCTCCATCTCCTCTATTTCTCCCTGCATGTGAGTGTCATTTTCTTCTACTACAAGTGGGTCTTCTCCACGAGGCCAGGAGCAGGAATGCTGGTGACTGCAGGCTTACATCCTTAAAGTCATGTAACCTGAGAGAAAAGAGACTTTTTCTTTATCAGCTTCAGTCCAGAGAAGACTGGCCAAGCTTGGGTCATGTGCCAACCTGATAAACCAATGACAGTGGCCCAAAGGATAAGGTGCTGTGACCAGCTCACGTCATGCACCTATGGTGACCTATTTCCCATAAAGAGGCAGTACAAACAAGGCTTCTGAGGAAATCATTGAGGGGGCAATCCAACTAAAAACAACACTTCTCAAGTTACCAGATAATGATTTGTGAGTACTTATAGGACAGAAACTGAAACTCACGCTAACTCATCACAGAGCCTGGCACATGCTAGGTACTCAATAAATGGTTCTTGCATGAGTGCAATGAGCCATAACTGAGGATCAACAAAGTCTGATCAAGAGACCAGGTGAGCAGCTTTTAAATAGAAATTTTAAACAGAAATGAAAAGTGCAGTAAAATTTATGGACAGCTCTTCCCTACTGTTGGGAAAATACCTTATAGAAAAATCATAAAAATATGTACCCTTCTATCAAAGGTAAACAGGAAACATGCAAACTTACGTAGATCAAAGTGGGTGGAGAGGGGCAGTCCAAGTACTCCAGGTGTTCACATTAAGAAACTAAGGATATTGCCCATTATGGTAACAATTTCAGAAGGAAATTTTTTAGCTCCAGCATTTTACCTAGAGATTTTCACCTCAATAGTGAAGACTTTGCTGCTCTTTTGAGCCAAAGACTTCGATGTTTAGATAGAAATAGTCAATGATCTTGAATGCTAAATTATTCTAGACAAGGCCCAGTAATGAAATGTGACTGATTCTGTCCATGGCTTTACAGTTGCTCCCTGAGTTCTAATCTACGATTAACTAACAGGCAACTGGGGGATTTGGGGCTGATCTCACAGACTAGTCCCACCCTGTTATGGCTACCTGTAATATGGGTGTCACACAGATAACGGTCACAGCAATAGGAGATGGCAAAGAAAGAGGCTTTTGGAAAATTTAAAGAATTTTGTGACATGTATAAAAGCAATAGCCCACTAATCTGTGGAGAAGAGCTCATTCAGTTGTTCCTTTGGCAAATATTTACTGAGCGTCTACTCAGTGCCGGGCCCTGTGCTGAGGGCTGAGATACAGGGACAGTCTCAGTGTAACTCAGGGACTTGCTGGAGACAGGCATGAGAAGGGGTGAATTATGACTATAATCCACAAGCTGGAATCAAGTAATCCACAAGCTGGAATCCACAAGCACTGTGGAAGCACGCAGGGCTGCCAGCTGAGTTGTACTTCTTTAAGGAGGAAGTGTCTGTGCTCAATCTGAAAAATTGAAGAGATCTATCTTTACCCTGTGGAACCCTGGTTTCTCAGATCCCTTCCTCACCACCATGTTGGCTGAGCCCCTCTGGGCCAACCACTGTGTCAAGACTGGAGATGTTGAGATGAACAAGAAGCCATCCCTGCCTTCCACTAACTTAGAAAGAACAATCAACATGTAATCAAACCACTGCAGGAAGAGGATTAAGCAAGTGGAATGGAAGATGAAATTTCATCTTCTGATTCGTGGATTACTGCCCACAGTCAACAAGTTGGGTTTATTATTGCATACAACCACACCCACCACCAACCTTCTTACCAAAAACAGTTTCACTTCCATATTTAATTAATATTTTAGTTAAGCCTCATCTCCTCCCTATGCTAACATTTTCCTACTTGTAAAGCAGTTAAAGTTATGTATTTCCAAAACACATTTGTTTCCTTTGGTATGAGGAAAGCAGTAGAAATACTATGCATCTACTTTTTAAAAACCCTAACCTAGGGGCTTCCCTGGTGGCACAGTGGTTGAGAGTCCACCTGCCGATGCAGGGGACGCGGGTTCATGCCCCGGTCCGGGAAGATCCCACATGCCACGGAGCGGCTGGGCCCGTGAGCCATGGCCGCTGAGCCTGCACGTCCGGAGCCTGTGCTCCGCAACGGGAGAGGCCACAACGGTGAGAGGCCTGCGTACCGCAAAAAAAAAAAAAAAAAAAAACCCTAACCTGCTTATGTTTTCCAGTGATTAGAGTGAGATTTATGTTGAGGGTGGGAAGAAAGGTACTCAATAAATGAATGTTTGGTATTTGTTACTTTTAGAAATCTTCCTAAAGATTGATGAATCAGTCAATCTTCATGTGTGTGGTATATGTTGAAACCTCAGGAACTCTCCTAGTTCTAATAAAAAGCAATTGTTCAAGAAGAACTTGGCTATTGGTTTTCAACCGTGGTTTTTTTTTTTTTCATTTGAATAACATTCAGAGATACTTGTCCTCTGAAAAATATTATGAAACTAAAGTGCGGATCGGTGATGTTTTTCCCCTTGAGGACAGTAGAAGTAAGTTCAGGGGCTCTCTGATGTACCCAGCATGCTGCCAGGGAAGGCTGCTCGGCCCCCATCACGGTGCTCATTGCTCCTAACTGTCCACCTACCTCATCACCACTGGCACCAGCCGTCATCTCTGGAGAGATGCTCAAGGCCACACTTCCTCCTGGAGGAAGCTAAGGTCTCCGGAGCCGAGACTGGGAAAACTCTTGGCCATCTCTCTAAGCAAACTTCATGTGAGGAGCCAGACCATAAGCCTCTGAGATCTAGGAGGAGAACAGAACTGGGGCTGCTTGTTGTTTTTTCTTTTCATATCTGCAAAATCATTCCAAAAATCATAACAAAACATAATGTGGTTTTTTTCTTTGGAAATACTGTCTTAGAATGATGAAAAAAATACTTAAAAAAAAACAAAAGCCAGCAGCCCATTGAAATCATATGGGTGGAGATTTTGTGATGATTGCCCAGCTTTCCACTGCCTTTGGGAAGGTAAAGGTCTGTGGTGGTAATTATGTCACGAACGCATGCAATGGAGAAAGTCTACGTTGCCACACAGGGAGATGGTTTTTATTATTGTCACTAAAACAGACTAACCGATTCTTACAAATATTCTTTTCCTTTGGGTGTTGCTGCATAGTGCTAGCTTTGTACGTAAGGGTCTATTGTTCCTTGTTTCATAGTAAGAGCAGAACCTTCTGAAAAATAGGGCATTGAGAAATTCTAAAATATTCTTTTCCTTATATTTAGGAAATCAGGCTCACTTCATAGTCTACATCAGGGTCAGTCTCTTCTCAGAGGTTTTAAAGATTAGTTTCTCATTTACCTTTTTAAGTTCCCTTGCCTTTTTAACTTTCAAACATTATACAAAAGGTAATACACGTTTGGGAAAGTGTTTATCCACTTTAAAACTTTAAAATGGGACTTCTCTGGCGGTCCAGTGGTTAAGACTCTGCGCTTCCACTGCAGGGGGCACAGGTTCCATCCCTGGTCGGGGAAGTTCCAAATGCCTCATGGTGTGACTTTAAAATGTACTCGGTACCTATCAATTACACCATTCACATCTGCTTCTAGGAAGGAGCAGAGAAAGCTAACAATAAAACACTATTGTAAGAATACTGAAGAGACTAGGAGTAAATTGAAGGCAAGAGGGAGAAAGATAGTTACAGCAGGAAATGTAAGATAATGACTTCCTTTGAGAAGACAGCCTGGCACCCAACTTCCTTGACAAAAAGGAAACATAGTAGACCCTGGTGAAATGTAAATGCCTTTTTTCCCCTACATTCTAAGGGCTATTGCAATATGAAACGTCATGTCCAGATGGGATCTAATTGATTATATGTTAGGATTTTAACAACTTTTGTGCGTGTCGATGGATCTGAATCGTGAGTTTTAGTCAAAATCAATCTGTCTTGAATCAGTAAACAAGGAAGGAGACGGTGGGGAACATTTCCTTGCATGAAGACATAGGCATCCTTGTCACCATCAAACAGAAAGGTCAGAGCCAAGAAGATTGAGGAATTCACCACGAGGCTCTTACATTTTATTGAATTAACAATCTTTGCATCAAACCCTTACCAGACATTAATATTTAAATGTTCTTCTTATCTCTAGTGCTACCAGTGGTTGAAGGAAAGGATTGTGAGTGAAGAAGGGAGAAAACAGCAAAACAAGCTGAAAGACCTTTCCCCGATTGCGGAGCGTCTGGGATGCACGCTACCTCAGCTAGCCGTGGGTGAGAAAGTTACTTGGGAGGGGAAGCCTTGCTGGATCACGGAAAATGAAATCATTCTCTATTGCTGCTCCACATCTCTTGCGTGATAACATACCTATTGCAGGGGCAGATGGTCTCTGAAGCATAGACTCCTGGTTCATACTATCTAAAATGAGACACAGCATTAGATAGGTTTTTCAGAGTTCCCTAGAGTGGTTCCACATGCTGAAACACTTTTCTTCCTTCTCCTTTCCCTTATAACACAGTTTAAACAAGAACACGTCAGTGAAAACGCACACATCCTCACAGTGTCAAGGGTGAGCACCCCTGAGCTGTGTAGTGACATCCGTTGCTTCTGGTTCAATTTTCCATCCCCGTCGAAGGTAAGGCGGGGTTGGTGAGAGGCTGAGGAGCAGGGCTGCGAGCGTGGCCAAGGCTACTGCCACATGGAAGGCCTATCCCATGGGAGCAGCGTCACCGTGAAACTTCCTGAGCCACGACAATGGCTCTTCCGACATAGTGGAGTCAATGAAAGGTCACGGTCACGGGTAACAATTGAAAGCCACGTTGCACCAGAACCGTCCTGTAGAAATATAATGTGCACCATGCGTTTAATCTTTAAATTTCCAGTGGCCATATTAAACTAGTAAAATGGAAATAGGTGAAATTAATTTTTAAATGGATTTTATTTAACCCAGTATAGCCAACATATTATCATTTTTAACATGTAATAAATATAAAAAGTTACTGAGATATGTCACACTCTATTTTTCATACTAAGTCTTCAAAATCCAGAGTGTATTTTACACCTACAGCACCTGTCAATTCAGGCTAAACACATCTCCTGGGTTCAATAGCCACAAGTGGCTAGAGACTAGGGATTAGACAGAAAAGCATTTAAACTTTCAGTTCCCTTGCTGGAGAGTATCTGCCAGGCTCTGTGATGAGCTCTTTAATGCTCATCTTGTCTCCTTAATCGTGGGTCCCACGAGGTGTATACTAATCGAGGTGATACTAATCGTAGCCCTATCTTACAGATGTTAATGGAGTTTTGCTACTATTATCTCCACTTTACAAATGAAGAAGAGGCTGAAGAGAAAACAATTCATGTGGTAGCTATGAGAAAAGAATAAAATGGGTATAGAGTCTAGAAAAAACTCCTAAGGATTAAGAAATAGCAGGAATTGGGACAAATCAGATACAGTGAGCCAACGAGATAAAAAGCTCAAGATAAGTTCTATGCAAATAAAATAAAAGAATATTTGTTAGATGCTTGACTCTTCTGAGGCTGGAAGGCAGGAAAATGGTAGCTGCAGTTAATAGTCACAGAAAGATGGAAATGGGAGACGGTCTTAGGAGGGAAATACCAGTTACCTAAGTATATGTGTAACTATTGCTGTAATCCTTTCTTCCAAAAAACAAAAAAACAAAGATTATATTTAATGTGATTAGTTAGCATCGCTGCTACTATGGCTTTAATGAGCCCAGTAAAAGGTATTAGCTGTCGACCATTAGCAAGTTATTTAACCTGATTATCAATTTTCTCATCTGTAAAATGGGTATAGTAGTATATATCTTACAAACTTGTTGAGCAAAAGGAAATTATGTATGTAAAGAAAAGAGTAGGTGCTCAGTAACTGGTGAAGATGAGGATGAAGATGATGGTGTTTTTGCAAAGAATTAGACACCCTCTGCTGAAACTCTGTCCACTCCTAGCTGTCATATATGGTCAGAGGCACAAGCACAAAGAGAAACACCTATTCTTAAACCATAGCCATAAATACAATCTTTAGGTGGTAACAAGAAAGCAAGTATTGAATCTAGCTCTGAAAGAGATAGAAGAACACTGTCTTTCTAAAGAGAAAATCTTTACAACATTTAGACTTTCACTGGATGTCAGATGTACATGACTCTTTACAGAGTCTGAGTTTAAATTAAAACATGCTTTGTTTCTCCTTTTCCTCCCTCTGTGCCCCCAGATGTCTTTCTCGCCTGTCATTTTTTTCTTTTCTTTGTAAACAGGTAGTTTTGTTTTTAACCACAGAACTCTCAAACCAAGAGGGAAATTATTTCCAGGCATATTACCTTTGATCTGCTAGAAGCGTGTCGGGGGAGGGGAGATCCTCGGGCAGGAAACAAACTACTTCAACCCAACTGTGGGCTGGTGCCCGTGTCTCACGCCTGCACAGGAGCCAGCATTCACACCTTGCTCATAGACACTCTGGATGTGCCTGTGGGGGACACTTGAGTAGATGCTAATAATCTGGAATCATCTACGTTACCTCTGGCATTGGCCAGTTCTACCCAGTGGGTTCTCCTACATGGCCCAGCAGCCCATGGGGGAATCATCTGTTGCTGGCATCAGGTAGTTTATGGGCAATAATTCTCTCAGTGCCCTGCTTTGCCCTCAGAACTTCCACTAGTGCCAAAAAAGAGTTCTAAGTGCAAAGTAGGAAATGAGGCAGCCAAAAAAAGAAAATAGAAAGAAAAAGCCCAGGATCACTTGGCTTGTTGCCTTCATAGAGCATTATTTTTCCCACGTGGAAGGATTTAGTGATTGCCTTAAAAGGTCTGAGTGTGGCAACAGCTTAACAGTATCAGTTGACAGCATGGCCTGACCAAATGGGGGCAGAAGAAGAGGTGTTCAGGGATGTCCATCAATCATCCATGTCTCCGTTTATTCAACAAACATCTAATGAGCACCTACTATGCGCAGGTGCTGGGCTGGGTGCTGAGCATCCAACTGCAAATAACACACATCTCACAGTCTGGTGGGCAAGTCAAGAAATTAACAGATAATTTTAATATAGTGTGAGAGTAAAATAATTGAGAAGGGCAGGGTGGGCCGGGGGCAGGGGTGGGGGGTGGGTTTGGAAGTAAAATGTAGGAGCTCCTAACCAGGCCTGGGACTCAGGGAAGGACTTTAGGAGAAGGCGGTGCCCACGAGGAATCTCAGATGATGAGTAGATATTAGTGAGGCAAAGGAAGGGAGGAGGCAAAGGGACATTCCAGACCCAGGGGACCGCTTGAGCCAAGGGCTTGGGGAGGAGAAACACAGCGTGATATTTGGGGCTGGAGAGGATTTACAAATAGTGCTGCTGGAGCACCAAGTTCAAGGCACGAGTGAGGAGACCGGAAGCTGGAGTGGAGGGCTTTCTAGTGAGGTTTGTCAGGGTGAGAAGTGAGAGCTTCACCTCACAGGACCAGGATCCCGTCAGGCACACGTTGAAGAATGTTTAGCAGGCAAGTGACTTGAACAGATTTGTATCTGGAGAAGCTACTGCTGGATGTGTGCGGGGTAGGCAGGGAGAATCCAAACAATATGTAGGAAAACCAGTTGTGCAGGAGAGACGGTGAGGGCCTGAGGGAGTGGACAGTTGAACCAGAGCAGTGATTCTCCAAGTGTGTTCCCATATCCACACACTGGAATACTATTCCGCAGTAAAAGAAATGATATACTGACCCATGCTATAACATGGATGAACCGCACACAGACATTACGCTAAGTGAAAGAAGTCAAACACAAAGACGTACTCCATGATTCCATTTAGGTGAAACGTCCAGAAATAATAAATCCATAGGGGCACAAAGTAGATGAGTGGTTTCCTTGGGTTGGGGGTAGAAATGGGATTAACTGCGAATGGGTATGAAGGATCTTATTGGGATGATGGGAATGTTCTAAAACTGGATTTTAAATGGTGATGACTGCACACATGATAAATTTATGAAAAATTATTGAATTGTACACCTAAAATGGGTACATTTTACCTCAATAAAGTTGTTTAAAAAAAAAGAGTACCTGTACCGGCTGCATCAGCATCACCTGGGAACTTGTCAGAAATGCAGATCCTCAGGCCCCACTCCAGACATTCTGGGTCAGAAATGCAAGGTGAAGCACTGAGTAATCAATGTTTCACAGGCCCTCCAGGTGACTGAGGCATGCTAAAATTTGAGAACTACTGGATTAGAGAAATATTTAGGAAGGACAGTCAACTAGATGACAATTAAAAGGGAATGTGGGATCAGAAAAGGACAGTGCCCAAGGATAACTCCCAGGTTTCTGGTTTGGGAGGCCAAGTTACTGGTGATGCCACCAAATGAGATTGGTAACCCAAGAGGGACAGGCTTATTAGTTAAGTAGCAAGAAGTTCACAGTGGCTGTGGGGTGTCTAGCAGGGACATCCAGCAGACACTGCATCCCTGGGCCTAGAGCAATATCTAGTTCCAGGCAGGTACAAACTGCAAAGTCTACTTGAACCACAGGGAGTTTCCTGGGCACCCTGGCTTCTGACATGGTGAGAAGGGGACTGGGATGTGAGGGGGATGCAGGGAGTCTCAACTGGCCTTTTACAAGTTTAAGAGGAGGAGAAGGGTAGGGTGGCAGCTACACAGGTATGAAGGGACTGAGGAGGCTTATTTTAGAATGGGAGAAATTTGATTATGCCTTCTTGATAAAGAGAAAGAGGATAGTAAGAAATCAAACATCCAGGAGAGCAAGAGAGGGGGAGAAATAATGGATGAATCAAATCCAAGAAAAGGCAAAAGGAATGGGACCAGGGCAGAGTTTGGCTTTGAACAGACAGCACCCCATAGCCTCTGAAACTGGAGTATGTGTGTGTGTACTTATGTCCATAGGTGAGTGGGAAATTAAGGAATATGCTACCTGAGGGACTCAATTTTCTACATAAAGTAGGCAGCTAGGCCATCTGCTGAGAGGGAGGAGGCCTGGGTTGAAGAGGGTTTAAGGGTAGCGGTTGCTAGAGGCAGAGGAGGGGTGAGGGGTTTGAGGGCTGGTGAGAGAGATGGTCTCCCCAGAATGAACCTCGCGTCAGGAAGAAAGGCAGGTCCAGAGAAGGCTGACAGGTCAGTGGAGACGGAGGACCCAGGTACCCAGAATCTACACGGACTCTATGTAACAGATGAGGGGAAAGTGAGAGCATGAATGAGATGGAAAAGACAGATGCAAACAGGAATCCAGACGTTCGCCCAGGAGCAGTGTCAGGTGTCTTCAGGAACAAGACAGTGTTCCTGGGCTGGGCAGCTAGACTGGATGCCCCAGTTGTGGGGCAGAGGAGCCCTAAGCCCACAGTTCACGTGCACGGATTCTACTGAGTCCTCCACACAACAGGGGTTGCTGCTGACGTTTTTAATCCTGGAGCATGCTGTCCATCCTCCCCCCAAATTAATATGTTTTGGTTGTGACAACGGAAGCTACAAATGGTGTGTGCAGACTCATCAACAGTCAGAAGTGCTTTGACTTCCTGACCTACTGCTCTCTCTTCCCAGCGTGGTGCCTGAGAAACGAGGGTGTGAGTTCCGTGCTCCTGGGATCATCCACTCCTGAACAACTCATTGAAAACCTCGGTGCCATTCAGGCAAGTACTGCAGCCCTTTCCAACCAACTCCAGGGAATTTCCTGGTGCCTTTGAAGATGCCCCCAGGCAGTGTCCCATCTCCCCACCTCTGTCCTTCATTGTGTCACAGCTGAGTTGCATGAAAGCCCCTAATATAGGGAATAGGCTACCTGTTCCTAGATAGGGGAAGAAGGGAAATGGGGACAAAGGCAAAAGAAGCAACAGAACTTTCACAGTATGTGGATCCAGGGATGTCCTCTTCTGATTAACAGGCAGTCTCCTCCGGGCTCATTTCTCAGGATGGCTTGTGTCTGTGGGACAGTGTATTCTATGACCCACCCAAGCAATGTTACACCTGACGACTGGGTTCCCAGGTCGAACCACACAAGCCTGCCTAATAACCAGCTTGAAATGTAGTAGCCGTAGGACAATATCCACACATCATGTATTTACTTTTTTCCCCACAAATATTTATTGCCAATCTACAGTGTGCCAGCCCCCTCATTTCTGCTCTCCTAGCATCCTGGATCTCTCTCCCCATCACAGCACTTACGACAATGTAGTATAATCGCCTGTCTCCCCTGAGGTCAGAGACTTGTGTCTTTCTTGCTTCTCCACTGATTTTCCGGTTCCTAGACTCTATGGCCCTTAGTCAACACTCAAGAAATACCTATTGAATGAATGAATGTTTGCCACTTTTAAGACAAATAGGCTCAGAATTCCAGGATCACATCTCCCTAACAGCAATTTCAGGAGCACCCACCCCCGTTCCCTCCCCTGCAGGTATTGCTAGGCCTGGAGGGAGCCTGCAGCTGTACCTGGAGAGCCTGTAAGGCAGCAGGAGGGGAAGTGGGAGAGAGATGTTCCTGGGAGTTCTAAGGAGAGGGTGGAGGTTGGTGGCTGTGGTGACCATCCCCTGCCCCCAAAGGTCACATCTCAGTCCTGAGCCTGCCCCACTCTCAGCCCAGCCAGAGGCTGCAGGAACGAGCCCGTCCACAGCTCTTGCCGTAGCTGTATCACCTGCCCAAACAGAAGTGCCTCACAGCTTCTCCCCTGTCCATCTGTCCCCGAAACCAGCACTTAGCCCTGTTACCTCTCCCAGAAGGAAGTAGATGGAGGTGGGGACAAGCTTGATTAAACTTAAAACTTTTAAAAATCCTTTTGAAGAATAGCCTCGAATATGCTGGCAGATAACGGTGCAGACCTCCTTCTCTACCGTCACCTTTCTTAGGGCTGTGCAGCTGGGTAATCATCTCTGCCTCTCAGCTTCTGAGAATTCCTCCCAGATTGTGGGGTTCCCTGTCCCTGCCTGGGGAATGCTCCCTCTTAAGAAAGCCTCCCCACCTTCTCTTATTTTCACTTGTGCTCTGGGAACAGATAAAGGCTCCACAATGACGAGGAGGAAACGGGAACAGTCTATACACAAAAGAACTGAAATGCAACCCAGTGATTTCAATTCCACTAATACTCATTGAGTACTTATTCTGTGTCTGGCACCATGCTAGGCAGAGAGTGTTCCGAGATAAGCACAGGACGGTGCCCTCGAGAGCTCACGGGCTGCCTGAGAAAGCGGGAATTAAGATTCACTCTTCTATCCCATGGTTCATTCAGGAGATCTCTGAGAGCTTACTCTGTACTCAGCACTGGGGACACCACAGGAAACCAGAAAGATATTACCCAACCTTCAAGGAGCTTATATTCCAGTGGCAGAGGCACATGATAAAGAAACATATAAAATAATTTCAAGTGAGGTTTACTAAGTAAATAAAGATGGTATTGTAATAGAGACTAACTGGGAAATGAGTGAGCCCACTTTAGATAATGTCCTTGCCAAAAGCTCCTCTGGGATATGCTTATTCTGAAGCCTTCAAGTGGAGGATGCAGTGCGTGAAAAGCCCTGGAAGGAGCAGACACACAGAAGAGCAGTGCAAAGGCCCTGAGACGCAGACGCACTTGGCTTTTTCCAGGAAGCACCAGCCTAAGGCGAATGTGGTCAACATGCAGTGAGCATAAAGGATGGTGGGCGCGGGCAGGGGACAGGTCACACGGAACACTAGAGAAGTCAGAATTCTGTTCTACTCACAGCAAATCCTTTGGAGGGTTTTAAGAGGAGGGACACGCTGTTATTTGAATTTTTAAAGATTGCTTTGGCTGTTGTGTGAAAAGCAGAATGAAGAAAGGCAAGGACAGGTTGTCCGGGTGACGGGTGATGGTGGCCATGAAGGTCAAGGAGTCCGTAGGTTTTGGAAAGAGAGGCATGACTTGCAGATGGCTTGGCAAGAAAAAGGATTCCTGTCAGCTAACAGAGTGATCGCTGCCATTCCAAGGGGGGACTCATACTGCCTGGGACGGTAAAAAAGAAAAAAGGTAGTTCCTGGGCTGTGGCAATACTCCAGGTAGCCAAAGATAACATTTCAGAGGAAAACTGAGGCAGGCATCTTGCCAAAGCACTTCCTCCCTAGCAAGGCTCTGGCTGGTAGCACGATGGGGCTTCCATGCTCAAAGGGTAAGAGAAAAGGGATGTTGTCCAAGCAGGGAGGCTGCTACCAGGAGGGTTTACCTTCTCTTTTTCCTTTCTACTCCACCTCCCGTGAGCCCAGCGCCACAGATTCCACCCTTGGCAAGCTGTAACTGGACCCCTTGATGTGGTGAGAGTAGATTGTGTGGCTGGGGGCTCCCTGCAGCAGTTGGTGGGACTGGATAGAAAGAGTGCAGTGCCAGCATCTATAAGGAAAAGAAGTTTCTAATGGGCAAAGGAAGGCAGCTGCTCCAAGGAATGAATGTGCCTAATGTGAGCATAAACTGGAGAGGCATTTATAAATCAGAGCCTCAAGAGATGAGAGACTGGAGAGAAGCCACAGCTGCAGGCAGCCCATCACCTGCACAGGTCCCCATCCTCCAGCCTTAAAGCACTTCTGAGGCTCCCCACCATCCACTCAGAAAAGTCCAGGCTCCTCAGCAGTCGGGCCTTCCCGTCCACGGCTCATCTTCCCTCCCCCACCTTCCCTGGGATCCTAATCCCCAGAATAGTGGCCCTCCTCCTGCAAAGTGTCCACCACCCCAGGCTGGCTAAATCCGGCTCCATCCCCAAGGTCCATCTTGACAGTGACCCAGTCCTGGGAGAGCTCCCCTAATGCCTCCAGCCGGCAATGCTAGCCAGACCTCCCCTCACCCGCCAATTACTGCAGTCAGGATACTACTACACCTGCAGTTTGCTAGCTCATGGGATGTTTGTGTGACCTGCAGGGACGAAAATGTTTTAAAACAGTTGCCAACATTAAAAAATTGGGCAACTTCACATAAAATTCTTAATGTATGGCTTCTCTTGAACATTATTTTTTTTTCATGTTTTATTCAAGTACTTTTATGGTTTCATTTTACTAATGTTTAGATGTCTTTTCTTATTGGTGTAGTGAATGAAGAATTTTTTTCCTCACATGGCTAACCCACTGTATTCTAGACACAAAACTTCCAACCAACTTCTAGATTTGAGTCTCAGTGTTGCAGTCTCACATTTAAATCGCACAGTAGCTGAGATCCTCTGATGCTCCAAGGCTAGTGGGAAACCAAATCTGCTTTAGCTTCATTCGGAGAGGAATATGTTACCAGACCAGTGAGGAAGGAGCTCTACTACCCTGCCAAACCCTGAGGCTTCTGGGGAGAGCATGTGAGTGGAGACAAGGTCACGCTGGCCAACATGACTGCAGCAGAGGAAGGGTGAGGTGGAAACCTCACAATCAGTCATCATGAATGTATTTCCCCACAGACTCCACACAGGCTCAGACTATTCCTGCAAGAAGCCTGCCTCTGTCCCTTGTCTTATGGTGTAATGTGTGCCCTTGGCCCACTTCTTGCAATAAATGCTAGCTGGCCCTAGATGATCTCATCCTTCCCCAGGGCTTCAATGAGCATGACCGTGCAAATGACTTGCAAATTCTCAACTCCAGTCCTTCCACTGCCACTAAGCTCCACAGCTGCACTTCTGGCTGCCTGCAAGTCACTTCTACATGGGATCCCAAAGGCACCTTCACCTCAACATATCCTACCCCAAACTTAGGCTCCAAACTTCTCCTCCTGTGGTCTCTCAATAATTAATTACCTACACCAGTATCTTCCTAGTCACCCAGTCGTGAGATCACCATCAGCCTCCAAAATGTCCCGCAGAGGCACTCTCCTTTTCTCCTCTACCGCCACTGTCCAGTTAAGGCTCTCAGTGTCTGGCTAGGACTGCAACAAATTTCTAACATGTGTCCCCTTTCAATCTCCTTCCAACTCTTCCTTCAGAATACCTCCATGTGTCTGATGGGGTCACTCCCAGCTAAGAAGTCCTGAGAGGTTCCCCACCACCTACAGCATAAAGTCCCAACTCCAAAAAATGGCATTCAAGGCCTTCCGCTGTTTACCTCAACTTCCCTTTCCTCTATTCCCACCATCCCCACCCCTCCCCCACTCACTCTACACTTGTATCACCCCGTTTCACAGACTTTTCACTTCTTCATGCTGTTCCATCTACCTGGGATGCCTGTTAACCTGTGGCCATCCTTCACCAGGATTCTGTCCACCAGCTGGACTGAATCTCTCCTTAGTCTCTAGACCTGTGCTATCCACTACTGTAGCCTCTGGCCACCTGTGGCTATTAAAGCTAATCCAAATGGAGGTGCGCTCCAAGTGTAAAATGTACCCTGGATTTCAAAGATTTAGTACTTAAAAACATGTAAAGCATCTAATAATATTCTATACTGACTACCTGTTCAAATGATATTTCGAATATAATGGAGTAAAACATGTATTAATTTCACCTGCTTTCCACTTTCATTACTGTGGCCACTAGAAAATCTAAATTTACATATATGGCTCTCATTTTATTTCTATTGGACAGAGCTGCTCTAGATATTCTATATTCTATGAGCCTTCATTTACTCAGTCAACCAATAATTATGAGCACCTACTATGGGCCAAGTACTCTTACAGGCTCTGGAGATAAAGTGTGAACAAAACAAGGTCCCTGACCTTAGGGAGCTTCCTGTCTGCTGGGGAGGTAGCATTCTGGTGGTGGTTTATAAATGTATCCAATTCTAGATGACTTTGCTTAATATTGAGCACAAAGAACAAGTACTAACCACATTCTTTGTTCCTCTCATGCTCTCAGGTTCTCCCAAAGATGACATCACACGTGGTAAATGAGATCGATAACATACTGCGCAACAAGCCCTACAGCAAAAAGGACTATAGATCATAAGGCAGTGCATGAGCCGCAGGAGCTGCATGGGTAAAGCAGCAGTCTATACAGGTACAGAACGGTGTTACTAGCCAGTGTTCTGAATCACTTAGCAGCCCACTGCTCAACCTCTAGTGTCCCCGGATTCTGAGGTTTCTGCTGTCGCTACCACTGTGCACCTGAATTATGAACACATCTGAAAACTCACAACCAGGAAAATCCATTCTATTTTCTTATCTGGGACTGCAGTCACCTGTTCTTACATTGCTCTGTACATCTCATGTTTATGCAAAGGAAAGCATGTGGCGGGGGAAAGATATATTACCTTCAGGCATTTAGTAACTTAAAGAAGGTTGTACAGATATATTTTTTCAAATGAACAACATCCACAGATGCAATGTGGATTGCATCAGAAAGAGTAGGCTCTGTTCACTCCGAAGTCTTGCTTGAAAAATCAGCTGAAACAATTTTACATTTTTTTTTTCTATTTTCACATTCATGTTAGCAAGAGTTGTTTTCACTTGTCATTCAACAGAAGTGAAATGCCTAGGTATTTGCTTTCATTACCTTTTAAATATTTAGTGTTGCTTGGCCTCAAAAATGGCCCTGTATAGCAATTCCTCCAAGGTGGTCTATTAGGATTCTAATGTTATGTCCATTTACATGGAGAGATGGTAAAAGGATGAAGACCCTAGTCTTTAACCAGAGACAGTCTGGTTAACTTATGAAAGGGAGAATTACACTACTATGGAAGCCTAGCTTTGAATAAAATGTATCTGCAATGAAGTGTTCATTTTTACCTACATTTTCCTAAAACCTGCTTTATACTTTTGACTGCTTGTAGGCACAGCTTCTGCAAGTTTAAATATTTGAGCTTTAAAAATAAATATACACATGCTCAGTTTTGTAAGTAAATCTGTAAAATACCCAGAAAGGCAAATATTTGCTGTTTAATTAGCACTGGGATTTTACATGCTTGGTGTTTTTGAGAAGTTATTAACATGAAAGTGAATCATGGGCTTTGAGAAAAATGCTGTCACTACTCAGCATATGCTGGGTGAAGTAACTTGCCCAAAGAAAAGTAAATGTTAAAGAACTTCCTAATTCCATAATCACACTGTGTGCATTAAACTATATGCATGAAAGTTCTTTGCATGGATTAATGGGGCCTAGCCTTGTGGCACACAGAAGCTGAGGTATATCCCGCCCTGCCACTACTTGGCTACCTACTCACATGAATATATGACTTGAGAAAAACTGACAGTATACTGCGTGTACCTGTAAGGAGGGAGAAAACTTTTTTCCCCACTTTTAAGGTGTATGTAGAGGGGGGAGGATCCTCTATCTCTATTTGGACACCTGAGCATGTACGAAATTCTAATTTAATTTTCTGGCCAACAGGACCCCATGTAGAAACCACTGAGACTTACAGAAGAAATGTACTATTCAGCTTAAAATGCTATTTTCTGCCACCATTTCCAGATATGTATTTCATGATTAAGTTCTCAAACTTAAAATGTTAGTGTGAAGTACCAACAAATTTTCTTTCTGATTACTATTACCTGTATTCTAATAGGGAAACAGTGCGTTTTTTACCCAAGAGTATCAGATTAATGATGGAAATGGATCATTTTTCAGTTGTTCATTGTGCATTCTATCAATCCAGTATGCATAAGTGAGCTGAAGTTGTCTAATTGGAACTGCAGTTCATTTGCTTAGAGTAATAAAAGCATTTGTGCATTTAATCTCACAATTAGTTTTTATCTGATCTATCATTATAAGACTATATATATATCATTATAGGAGATATATACACACACACACACACACCCATCTTCATAAAACAGGCAGTAAGAATCACTTAAGTAAAAATAATGTTGGGGGCTTCCCTGGCGGCGCAGTGGTTAAGAGTCCGCCTGCCGATGCAGGGGACACGGGTTCGTGCCCGGTCCGGGAAGATCCCACATGCTGCGGAGCAGCTGGGCCCGTGAGCCGTGGCCGCTGAGCCTGCGCGTTCAGAGCCTGTGCTGCGCAACGGGAGAGGCCGCAGCAGTGAGAGACCCGCGTACCGCAAAAAAAAAAAAACGTTGGCAGGTAAGCTGCACTGAGTGATACCTAACAGAAATAGATTTATCAAAAGACTTAATTTGCAACCCAGACTTTTTTTCTCTTGTTAATGGAGAAAATGATTAGCTACTGGAGATATTTCTCCTTAGGTTTTAGATATGTTCTGTACTAAGGTTAAAGCTTCTCAAACTCATTTAAAAGAACCTGCAAATTAAAATCAAATACCAACGTTGCTTGGCCGTGGGAACATCTAGTTTTATATACAAATCATCTGCCATGGTAAATGTACTAGATAAATACATTTCACAGTTCTATCCTTACGAAAAATTTCCATGCACTCTCATTTTCTTTTCTTTTCTGGAAAGATTTCCTTGGCAGAGAACATACCATTCCAAAGGGTAACCTGGGTGGCAGCCAGCCACATACTGAAACCTCAGCCAAGAGAAATGAAAACTAGAAGCCCTGTGCCTGGCTTCCCACTTTAAGAACTGCCACTTCATCTTCATCCATAGTGTGCACCAAGGGTCACCAGATAGATGTCAGGGCTTCAAGGGGCCTTCGCCACCTTTGAGACCACCCCACTCCCTGCAAATGAGGAACCCAGGCCTGAAGAGATTAAAGGACTCGCCCAAACTCATACTGCAAGTTGATGGCAGAACCAGGCCTAGAACCCAAGTATTTTGTGTTCCAGTCCAGTGCTCTTTTAGGGGTGATTTTTTTTAGCTTTAAAGCTTTATGAAAAAGTAAGTGTGTGTGATTTTTTAAGTTAAAAAAACTTGGAAATGAATCCAAATTCAGGATCATTTAAGAAGAAGGAAAGGTCAAAGAAATGCAATGAAAACTCATGAAGGCCAATGAGAAGTTCATCTCTAACCACCTCCATGAAAATCAAACCAACTACCCAAAAGACCCGCCTAATCTTCAATGAATCCCCCTACTTGGGAGTCCAAGGAGGTGTGGGAGATAACCCCTTACAGCCCTTACAAGCATTTGATCAGTAACTACAAAAATGTGCATTTACATGCATTGGAAATTAATGGTTAACATGAAATAATGTAATAAAGATGATAAACTTAATCACACGGTTCTTATAAAGAAGTCTAGGGAAAATATAAATTTTACAAAGCAAAACTTAATGATACTCAATAAGCAAGACCTTTTGGGAATTCCCTGGCGGTCCAGCTGTTAGGACTCTGTGCTTTCACTGCTGAGGGCGTGGGTTCAATCCCTGGTCAGGGAACTAAGATCCCACAAGCCGTGCGGTGTGACCAAAAAAAGAAAAAACTTAGTAAGACCTTTCATAAGAATTTTGGGTATAAAGCCAATCTCCACATTTGTTAACTTCAAACTTGCTTCAAATTATTCTATCCAAGTTAGAATAATATACCATATAGGTCAACCAGTAGATTTTTACTGGCTAAGAATAATTTCAACCCAAGTATTAAGTTATAAATGAACTTCTAACTTATCACAAGGGGTGTAAAAACAGGAATTAAATCACTTTGAATCCCAATTACAGCAAAACCCCTTTTATTTTACTGGTGTTGGATAAGAGGCATTTTTTTGTTTTGTGTTTTTAGCGGTACGCGGGCCTCTCACTATTGTGGCCTCTCCCGTTGTGGAGCACAGGCTCCGGACGCGCAGGCTCAACGGCCACGGCTCACGGGCCCAGCAGCTCCGTGGCATGTGGGATCTTCCCAGACCGGGGCACGAACCCGTATCCCCTGCATCGGCAGGCGGACTCTCAACCACTGCGCCACCAGGGAAGCCCGATAAGAGGTATTTTTAAGATAAAAAGTCTCCAGCAGGCTTTTACTAAACTAAGCCAGATCCAGCACATCATAATTCTATGCGCTACACAGTCTTTCTAGGTGACACGGAGAGTGCTGGGGAAAAGGTTCCACAGCTCCTAAGAGTAAAGCACTGGTACAGTAAATCCTTAGTTAAAATTGCAGAACCATCAGAATATGTCTTAAGAACTTATATGTCAGAATTTATCTAACAGTATAGAAAGTTAGAAACTATTATCAGGATTAAAAAGTGCCATAGGAAAATTTCAGGACCAAAACCAAATTTTGCTTCCTCACTTTTCTACAAATTATTCAGTTTATTAACTCAAGAGGCACTCTATTAAGAACGTCACACTGATGCCCCTATTTTGCCACCCCATCTCAGGTATACTGTATTATAAGAATTTTTTTCCCATCTATACAGGCACTGCCACCTAGTGGCAATTTTTTACCTGCAAGTTAAAAATTACAGGTAAAAAATTACTTGACCCAGCTCTGGTAACAAACGGTAGACATTGATGGTTTGTCAAGTAGTCATTTTGTCAAATAAGCAAATGCAATTGGTACAAACGCCACGCCACCAAACTACTGACCAGTTATTAATCAACAGAAAAAAAAAGTTAAAACATAATAAAAATAAACTTCTTATGTGCTACACTAACTACTATGCAGGGTCTTTCTTCTGACTTCCCCATTAACCCCTTATTACCCAGTGGTGGCACATGGATAACAATGTACCAGAGAAAAGTAAAGAACTGCAGACTTCTAAAAGCAATGATGAAATCTAATCCTCAGTTGAAGATAATGATGATCTGGGTCACTAGGCAAACGTACTCCTGGCCTGTCTTCCTTCCAGGTTCTTAGATGTGACTTCCCAAAACATCCAACAGCATGGAATTGGAAGATGGACTCCTGGTGAATATCTTTCTATAGTTATAAATGGTGAATATTATTTGCAACATTCACCTTAAATTTAGAAGTGGAAACCAAACATTAAAGTTAACATTAGCCATTGGGAATATATTTCCTTTAAGATATTGTTTGTAGAAAAGTACTGGATGTGGTCAAAAGCTGACAGGAATTATCACCTGTGAGTCCATAACCTTTTAAGTGATGTAGGTTCAAGAAGAGTTTCCCAAACTTTGTCAAATCGTGGCACATAGAAAAAAATAATTACCTGTAAACAAACTGGTTAAAAAATGCAAGAGACTGCTCTTGGCTGGACCCACAAGGTCTAAAGAGATCAATATTTTGTTTACAATTGATAGGAACCTTTGGACTAAAGGGTCAAATTTACGAAAAGTCCTCATGGAAAAATGCTGACCAGCACCAAAACCACTGTAATTTCTTGGAGAGTTCTTAGAATTCCAGAACTAAGATCACAAAAATTACTTTGGTCTTTTACACATCAATATTCAGGAAAGAGCTTCTCTTATTGAACATTCCTCCAGTGATGTGAGACCCTGGTCAAGAGAGAACAATGATTCCATTCTCTTAATAGGTCAAACCAACATGGTAGGGTCAAGCTAACTTCCCTGGACACCCAGGACCAAAGCTATAGAGCTGAACAGTGTGTACTTTAATAACCACATAGGACAACTCTCATATGCCTAGGCACTATTTTTAGATTATTACCTTGGCTGCCTTTCTTCCTTTAAAAAAAAAAAAAGAACAACTTTTCCACAAGTTTCTCTTCTCCAAGTTGGAGAAACTAATGTTTTAACTTTGAGTTATTTCAAATCACAAATTCAGAGACTTGCAAACATGAAGCTTCTGTTCAATCCCCCAGAGGGAGAGGACTCATTCTGATATTTGTGGTTCAAAAAAAAGTTGTAATATTGTGCTTGGAACACACAGAACCAATTATTAACTTCTTGCTACTATTATAAATAATAACAGCTCAGTCCAGGTTACTGTGACCTCTGACAAGTCAAGGAAACAAGTTATTTTCTCCCCTTGTGATTATAACATATTGCAACACTTTTGCCTTTTAATAAATGTCCTGGTACTCTTGAGTTTCCCTTTCAATTCATTTAATTTCAACAATCTGTCAAAAAAAAAAAAAAGAGCCAATAAACAAATATTGAATTACATTTTGTTGGGTTTTTCAAACCCTCAAACTCCAGACTTACAAGAACAGCTTGTGTGTCTTCCACCCTGACCACCCTGCTACTTTTCCATATACCACAGGCCACCCATAGACACAAAGCCAGGGCGGTGGAGGGAAGCTGACGTGCTCTACTTGGAGCCAGTAGACAGGAGGGCGATGAGGCCCGACGAAGCACTTATGGACAAAATGTAGTTCCTGTAAGAATTTAATGTTAAGGAAAAATCAACCCCAAATTGGTTTTCAACAAAACAAAAAGAACCCATCTCTTTGGAATGTACTGTTTCCCTCCTGCCGCTGTCTAATGACAATAATGTGCAGTCCCAATGTCTGAAAATGCAATTTACAAGAGAGGAGATTATAAAGAATGAAGAACATTCACAGGAAATGTGTTCCAATTTTAAAAAGAAAACACTTGAGACAGAAACCTAGAACACATGATCACAAATAAAACATGTGAATTCCATTTAACCTGCAGGAAACGAACTGATCAAAGAACATGGGGAGGAAGAAGGGACTTGATTTCCCCAACCCCCCAACCCCCACATCAAGAGCAAAGGAAAAATAAGTCTTCCCTGTCTATCAGTGTTTTGGCTACAACTAGCCTGTAAAAGCAAGGAGGTTGAAAGTCTGCAGCCACTCTCACCCTCAGGACTAGAGTGTTTGGGGCACACCACCCCAGTATTCCCAGGAGATACAAGTTGGAGGGTGTCTGATATTTTATTACATCAAAATCTCCAATGGTTAAAAGTTTGGCTGCACATTCCTGGATAATACCTTTAATAAATTACCTTAACAAGAGAAGACTGATTCTTGCCCAAAAGCTCAATTTAAGAGCAGCTTGAAACACCATTAAGCTATTATGAAATGTGCCAATTTAACTCCACTGCCTATCCACCCAACCCCAAAGCCCCAAAGTACCAGCAGACACAGGGCTCATGCCAGGAGGTAGCAAAGAAGGCAAGTTTGCTTTGTCTCCTTAGAACTTTTTTTAAACTAGGCAGGTACACATCATCATATACGTAAGACTGCTTTGTAATACTTATTTATCATGAAGTCTTAATTCATAAACTTAAAAGAACTTCAAATCAAACCAAAAGCCCGTATTTTAAATGTCCAGAAACTTGCCTGAGGTCATGGTGCTTTTTAAAGGACTGACTCCCTGTGTAGTTTTTTGTTACCAGAAAATACTCAGACAAATCAAAACTAAAACAAACCGTTTCTAGACTTCTAAAAAAGATAATCAACCTTTAAAAGGATACACTGTGGGGTTGAAGTTCTTCAGTATAAAGAAGGAAGCAACAATGACCAAGACCAGAAATAGGGTGTTATTATAGAAGATGGAAAATGTTGTAGCTTCATAATCAGCAACTTCATTCTTCTTCCACAAGATTCTATGGACACAAAACAAGTCATTTAAGTTTTTAAATAGGTACTAAAAATTTTAAATACCACATGGCTCTAGCTCATAGTAAGTTTTTCCTTAAGTGTTCTGGGCAGATCTGTTTTTAATATGAAATTCAGTCAGCATTGTCTCCTTTTTCCTACTGAAAAAGATATTTCACTTTACTGATGCTCAGGAATTTCCCTGGTGGTCCTGTGGGTAGGACTCGGTGCTTTCACTGCTGGGGTCCAGATTCAATCCCTGGTCAGGGAACTAAGATCCCACAAGCCGCACGATGCAGCCAAAAAAAACAAAAACTTTATCCATGCTCAAGAAACAGTTGCTGGGTATGTTACCTTTCCCCAGGCAGTTAGAGCTTTGCAGGAAGGGACTGATTGACATTAGCTTGGTTTCATCAGCAACTGAAATAGGCAGCTTTCTCTAGGTACTCACGGAGAACAAACTTGGTGATTAGCAGCCTGACAGGGCTTCCTCAGCTGTTTGAGGCTTGAGACTCTCTACAGTCTACAGATGTCAGCCTTCAATATTTCGCCTTAAGACAAGCCCATGGACAAAGCTAGCTGTGGCATCACAGAAGCAGACTTGTCTGTGACTCTCTTTATCCATCTTTATTTAATTCAAACTAAGAATCTACTTGATCATTAGGAGGAGTTTTTAACTTCTGTGAAACCCATTTACTTTTTATTTAATCTTCTTTACGCATTATGATATCATAGTAATTTACTAGTACTTTATCAACCTTTTCTTTTACCTCTTCACACAGGCAACAGGAAGTTCCAGGGTGCCTATGAAAAAGGGAACCTTTATTTCCCTCAGTTAATTAACTTTGTAAAGCAATTTACAAAGTTAAAAGAGTAGGTAGGTTGTGACCCACTAGTGGGACATGAAATCAACTGAGTGGATCTGATGTTCGGGAAAAATTAGAGTGAGTTGAGACCAGCACGTTAAAGAAAAAAAGGAAAAAATAGAAAAGTATCAAGTGCATCACATACAGTAGGGTAATAATTATTGTTCTGTGAAACATTTACATGTGTGTATGTAAAAGTGTATTTGGTCAAAGAGTAAAATATATATATATTTTTTTTACTGTAGGTCATTATCAAAAAGGCTGTAACTCATTGCCATAGATGTTTTCTCCCCCAGAAAGATACATTACTCTGGGGCCAGATAGTACCCCCAACTAATCCTAAGGACAGCACTATGGCTAACGTCAGTACTAACTGCCATGTTTTAGTCACCAAATGTTCTACTCCAAAGTCAACAAGCATGGCTGTAAAGGAGCTAAATGGAAGGTATTAGCATCTTATCTTCGTCAGAAGAAATTTGTGGTCTCTAATACATATGCCATATTTCCTTGATTCTGTAGATACCATCAACTTAATAAATCTTCAATTTGCTGTAAACTTTGGAAGAAGTGAAGGACATTACATTAAATGCAGCTATCAACTATAAAATAGCTTCTGATTTCAGAGAAGTTTAAATGTAAATTTAAAAACTATACGTGACTTGGAATTAATACATTACACCATTCTAACAATGATCAAAGAAAACACCAGCCCAGAAATATCCATAGTCCCAACATGGTTTAATGCTACAAAACACTCAGAACAATTGCCTCTGTTTTTAAGACTCTGGCACAAAACCCAGTGAAGACAGGTTCCTTAAGTAGGCCACTAGCATGCCTTTACTGCTGGTGATTAAATTATCACACCTCCACCGCAGCACTTTTTCCTAACCCGCCATCATGCCCTGAATCAGAACCATCTTCAAGACATTTTTGATGAAAGAGTGGCTTAATCCTTTAGGTTATCCCAGCTCGCAAAGACCGTGTGTTACATCAGGGTATACACAGTCAGGATTGTCTGACAGCTCTCAACTTTTTCTAGTCCACCCTGGTTTATTTTGAAAATGTTTAGGACCTCCATTTGCCCTCATCAGCAATGGTTCCGCAAAAGCTTCACTGGTAGGAAATCTAGTTTGGGAGAACACTTCTCAAGCAGTCATTTTTCTAAGGAGCACTTCCTAAAACAGGAGAAAAGTTGAGACCAAAAAACTCAACAACTCTTACAATCTGATAATACTAAATGATGGACCCTCAGTAAGTCAAGGAGAAATAACATTCATACCTTGGGACAAATGTTAATGAATCTGATTCTCCTCTGCTAATTTCCTTGGAAAGGTAGAAAAGTAGGTTCAAAGTGGCATGTAGTCCATATTCCAAATGATTTTAGATAGAGGTTTGAAGATACCCATCTGGGCAGAAAGATGCCGATAAGCCTTCTCTTAGATCTATTGGAAGTAACTAATCCTTTGAGGAAGAAAAATACTGGATCTTAAAGGGAGTCTTGGATCCAGTTATCAGCATCAATAATGAGTACAGACCTGGGTACAACTGTATCCAGCATGGCCTTTGCGAGAGAATTACAAACAGCACAAGTTTCTACTGGTGACAAGAATGAAAATTTTATAATCTTCTGACACTCTGCATTTTATATATCAATAAAACCTCCATTTCATCCTACTCTGAAATACCTGGTCTAGGCAACGGCGAAGAGGTTTCATTTCCAATTCCAACTCTGATCCACTAGTAGAGACTACCTGAATACCACACTGAGAAAGATTCTGAGACACATCCCAGGATCAAGAAAAAGTGCCAGACCAAATCAGGCAAGTCTGTAGTGGGCAGAAGAGACCCATCTGCCATCTCTGATACAATTAATCACCTAAAACCTGTAAGACCTGTAAGAGCTTGTAACAAGCATTTTGAAATTTGGGTAACTATGATGTGCATTCCATTTAAGAACCAATGTTCTAATGAATATTATAATTTGATGAAAAGGTTAAAAGAAAGTGGTCTAGATTCTCTAATATCTATCCCTATGCAAAAACTTGCAATTAAAAAGCTATGCAGGGCCTCCCTGGTGGCGCAGTGGTTGAGAGTCCGCCTGCCGATGCAGGGGACACGGGCTTGTGCCCCGGTCCGGGAAGATCCCACATGCCGTGGAGCAACTAAGCCCGTGAGCCACAACTACTGAGCCTGCGCGTCTGGAGCCTGTGCTCCGCAACAGGAGAGGCTGCGACAGTGAGAGGCCCGCGCACCGCGATGGTCCCGGCTCGCCACAACTGGAGAAAGCCCTTGCACAGAAACGAAGACCCAACACAGCCAAAAATAAAGATTAATTAATTTTTTAAAAAATGGTCCACATCAAAAAAATCTTTAAAAAAAAAAAACTTTGCAATTCTAAAAACAAAAGCTATGCAGAGCCAGAGGTCTTTAAAGCTGCTCCATAAAAAATAGGCCTTCACTGTCATGAGTTTAATATTGTGCCTTCAGTTTTATGAAAGATCCATAGGACATAATCATTTCAATAATGTTTTGGTGCCTGTCCAAAACCACTGTAGAAGACACTGTTCATTAAGTTACTCAGTGTCCCTTAAGTAAGGATCCACTTGATAAAGTCCTTCCAAGATTCAGTGCCAGGAAAGTTTCTTTTCAGAAGGACGTGCATGCTGCGTCTCATCCAACAGTGAAAGCTGGGTGACTTTGGATGCTTCCTCTGACACTTGGAAGCTCAGAGCTGAGTTTAGTGCCCAACTGCTGTAACTAATGCTGAGGTCCTTGTTCATCCACCTTTTCTTACTTTTAAACGGTTTCTCATCTTTTTAAATTGTATTGCTTTGTTTCACATGCAATTTAATATTGCAAGTCCCCACAAAGTCTTTCTGGAGAAAAGTGGGATAAAAATTCCATTTCATAAAGCACCTCGTAGATACTAAAATTTAAGATCCATGAAAACAGCCTCGACTCATGACTCTATTAAACCATCTGGCAACTCTTAAGCACAAGTTTACTCAATCATTCAGAGACTTCTATTCAGATGTCAGACTGTTTGTTAGCCTTCTAACAGCAGCTGTCAGGAAAAATTGGGGGTGGGACTAACAAATGTGGCACAGAATTCGGCAACAGGAGACAAACCTAATTCTTTTCTTTTTCCCAAACAATGCAGATAACCAAGAACCAGATGTCCCCAGGAAAGCTCAGTAGCAGAACTACCACCACCTAAAAATGCTAACATACAACACAACATAAACTCTTCAGACCCAGAGGGGTTAGGTGATAGCCTCAAGGTCACACAGCTACCAAGTGGCAGAGCCAGCACTGGACACAGCTCTGCAGGCTCCTAAATTCCAGCAGAGCAGCTGAATACAAGCTCTCAAGTCAGACTGGCTGCACTCTTATCCTGGTTTTACCGCACACTAATCTATGGCCTTGGGCAAGGTACCCGAGCTTTCTGTACCTCAGATTCCTCAGGTGTAAAGTGGAGAAAACAACAGTACCTACCTCATGGAGCTCTTTGGAGGAATAAATGAACTGTGTACAGCACAAAGAAAAGTATCTGGTAGTAATAAAAACTCAAAAAGTCAGTTATTATTCTCATTACCCTGACTTCTAATACCAACGTTTTCCTCAGATAATTCTAATATCCACATGCTCTAAGCAGAAACCAAAAACTTATTTTCTACAAATAACCCCCTTTTTGATTACCACAAACACTTTAAATAGGGAGCCAAACCTTTCATCTTTTTCCTTCCGAGACATCTTTCTGTTATCAGCTTCAGAAAGTTTTCGAGTCACTTCTTTGGAAACAGCATCCTCCCTCTTCTGTGCTACTCTGGAAGGAAAAGAAAAAAGGTTTCCACATGCTCCAGGAGTGAACATCACACTCTCTCAGAAACACTCTGTACTCGTATCTTGTATTGGCAACTATATACTTTACATTTCAAGAAAATAAGCTGGACAGAAAGTTCCAAGTTTATTACACTGTGCTAGCCAAAAGAGAGGGAGTTCAAGAAGCTTCCAAGATGTGGTTTATTAGTGATGTGTTTTGATTTCTGCTTAAAAGGGAGAATTTTCCTAAGTTAGGTATTTAATATGGAAATAAAAGTCAAATGCTATTAACACAGTTTAGTTATGAATCATTATAGCTCCACTTTGTTTTAACTCATAATTTAACTGTTCCACAAATAAACTTGTTAAGGCATTAGCAAATGATACACGATTTCAATTCCAATAAATAACAGGAGAGAAAACTAAGCTTAACAAAGAGAGAATTAATAGCTGTAATATCTTAAAGTAAAGCTTTTAACTTTACTCCAAAGGGGAATTTCACTAAAAAGAAATAATACCACATGGTTAAGGAGTGACCACAGCACTTTTAGTTAAACAAACTACTGGTTTGAGAGTTGCACCAAGAGATAATATGGAATTAGCTAGAAAAGGCTGGAAGTGTTATTCAAGAAATCAGATCAGAATCTTTAGTGATAAGTCAGATAAAGAAAGAAATGACATAATCCTAAAAAAATCTATGAGGTGAATTTTGTCAGATGGGGTTGCTAGTGAAAGATAGGATAAAATTTAACCTGTGATGAAATACAAAAAGCCTCCCAAAGATTAGACATTTAAATTCAACATGATTTATTTTTCATAATATGGGAGAAACTGATTAGCCATAAACATAGAAAAAGTAATAACTGATCACAAGCAAAATATAACAATTACAAAGTCCCACTAAGAAAACATTCAACACGATACTGAGATGTATTGAAAGCAACAGGATGTGCACCATAGAGACAGACATCTGTTCAATCTATGTTCAATTACTCAATCCCTCATTACTATGTATATTAAGTTCTGGTCAGTGGACCAAAGGAAACTGTGGGAAAATCAGGATGGATTCCTGAAAAGCCCAAGATCATTCAAGGCAATAGTTCTCAACCTTTCTCCAACCACATGAGCTTCTGGGCTACAAATTAAGCACAAATTCAGGCTGGTTTTACCTATATCTTCATCTCTATCTCTCACTCAAGAATCAAGTTAGAAGTGACATTATTAAAAAGAAAACCTTTAGTCAGCTTCAACTGATGTATTTTTCCACAAATTGATAACTGGAGAGAGGAAAATCATTTTGTCTAAAAAAAACAGGTAAAAGGAAATAAGTTCTGAAACGTAAAGAAAAAGGCAGCTAAGAGAGCAGGTAGCTGCTTTAAGAGATACTTTAAGACACTATAATGTCCAACTTTCCCTGACTCATTTTATTATGTAAAAGTTCAGTTCCGCAGGGCAGAGACTCTCATCTCTTAATCTCTAGCAAATCCCAGGCACTTATTAAGTGTTTCCTGAACTTCACATAAGACTGCTTTTTTCTAGGAAAGGCCAATTGATAAGAAATGGACATGGTTTACAGCAGAAACCTTTCTTAGCGGAACAGAGGGTAAAAAAAAATACACACACACACCACCACCCCCAACTGTCAGGGTGCTAGGACACAGGAATAAACTATTTTCAGAGGAGTTGGCTCTAAGCATCTCTTGGACAAATAGTCAATCATCTGTCCACATGACAAATCTTCCTGAAGACACTGAACCAGATAACTAGTTAATTTCTCTTCTATGTCTACAATTCTATACTTGCCTAACAGAGACATTAACAGCCACACTGTAGGTTTATTACAACTCAAGAAGCCCTACCCTCCATCTCAGTGCTCTTAGAAAACAAACCTCACTCAGCGCTGAATGCTCTAAAACAAAACAGGGAAATCCACAGGCCCAGCTCTCAGCCAACTGAGATAAAAAAAAATCTTTGCAAACATTTTTAAAATCATGCCACCTTAAAAAAAAAATTCCTATGGGATCTCTCACCCCCAACCTCTCCAACACTGCACACAAACATTTATTACATGCCAGACACCATGGTTTATGTCGCACGTATCATATTTAATCCTCACCATCCCACGAGGTACCATTAGTACTCCCATTTTACAGCTCAAGAATCTGAAGTCTAGAAAGATGAAATGCATGCCCAAGGCTCTGCATTTAAGAGCAGCAGAGCTGGGACTGGAATCCAGACTGTCGACTCTGAAGCGATTCTCTCTACCAACACCTACCCACACTCAGAATCTTGCTGGCTCTTTAAGCCTTAACAATCTTGCCAACCTGTAGGAGTTTTGATGTCAGTAGCAATATTTAATATTATACCAAAACTATGACTAAAAAATAATTCCATTCAGAGAGTGTATTAAGTCAGTAGGTCACTGAAATTTTACTGAACTAAATTAAATGTACCATTAACTATTGTAAGGGAAATAAACAAAAGACATGGCAGTTGCCCTCAAGAAGCCGAAAGGAGAAATGAGGGGAAAGAACATGATTTTTGACTCCAAAAAGGCGAATAAAAATGATATGCAGAACAAGTGAAAAAACACTAGGTCCCAAAGGGACTGAGTTCCAAGGGAATCACAAAGGATGGGTCATGCAAAACGCCCACTTCTGAGGGCTTCGCTATCCACAGATGGCCATGCCTCACAAGAAAGACAGCCCAGGACAGCAGAGGCTGAGATGGGCTGAATCCTGGCATGGCAGTTAGTGAAGAGGGGCTGTCAATCAGGGAGACAACAAAGATGACCTGGATTTAGCCGTTCTAGCAACAGCCACGCACAACCTGGACTCCAACCTGGACTCAAGAACGACCGTGGAGAGGCTGCTGGGGCCAGTTTCAGCTGCTGAGACCATTTCTGGCCTCCTTACAATAAATCCCTGTTAACTGAGATCATCTCAATGTGTTTCTACTCATCACTAGAAGGCTTAACACAGGAACAATAAGGACAGTTAAGATTTCTCTGGAAAAGATTCCGAAGTCTTGAAATACCAGACATGTAAGAATGGAAAGAAAGGGAGATGATTCTAAATGAGGGAGGGAATGAGCCACGTTCAAAGGATGACACAAAAGCTGAGTCGGAAGATCTAAGGCCCAATCCTAAAAGACAAGGCCCCACTGGTAGGAGGCAGAAGACTTGCATTCCAGGGCCTGGAAGAATCTGGATTTAATACATTTAGAAAAGAGAAGGCCATGAAGAGTTGTCAGGAGAGTGACATGATAAAATGAAGGTGGAAATAGAGGAAATAGAGTAACCTTTTACATTTTCATATTCTCATAAGAAAAATGCAATTAGCATTAAAAATGTCAGTGTTGAATATAAGAAAAAAAGACCACTTCTTTCACGTCCAAAAATTCTACATGGTAAGCCCGGAACAATTCCTTCTAGAAAGAATTCCATTTGACTTCTAAAATGTTACTTTACTTGGTGGGTTTGTTTTTCTGAACCCCATGATTAAGGATGGTACTTAAGTGTTTTAATTCCACCATCAATACCCACTTCCATAGCAGTGTTAGAAGCACTGTCTCTGCTTTTCGGTTAGTTGCTACTCCTTCATACCATTAATGTGCCTCCCCCTCCAAATATACATACATATGTATCTCAAAATAGTGCTTACTGAAACACACACACACACAAATGGTCTTTAAGAAGACCTCCTACTATATAAAAATGCAACAATATATACTTTCTCTTGAGAAATATACTTACTTGTGCTTGAGAACAAATTTCACATTTTTGTATGCAAAGGCTACCAAATACGTGCTTACTAGGGTCATCACACTATACAGAACAGCAGACTGAATAAGATCCATATGCCATATTCGCCAATATAGCCCTGAATTAAGATAAAAGGGGGAGAGGGGGATACAAAAAGAAACAAAATATTACCAGCCAGTTACAAAAGCCTGCTGAATTAATTATAGCTAAACCTGGTAAAATACAGCCCTGATTAGGGAATCCAGTACAGTATAAGGGGAACTTCAGAAGTGTGATATCCAGTAAAACGTTAGTCTCAAGTTTCCCTAGTTGCGAACACTTGAAAAACATAACCTTTCTATAACTAGTACATTATGAGATTACTGCTTCTAAAATGAGAACCCTGGCTCAACAAAATCACAATTCAGACTTCAAGTTTCATTCTAAAGGGCACTATCATGCTAACTACAGGCCATTCCAAAACGCCATGTGCAGCCCCAAACCACAGTTTACACGCTGACGTGGCTGTTATCTGAAATCAAGGCAGTGCTCAGTGCAGCCAGTGAACCAAAAGGCTCCACACCACGTTAACTGCACGCTGGGTTTTATAAAGCCGAAAGAGAAAATACATCTGGATTTGACTGTCCAACAACAGTGCAGCAATGTGAGAGGAAATTCACATTCGGGAACCCTGAGCTCTAAAAACAACCTTGGCCAAGACTGTATAGTTTTTCCATCCAAGTAAGAATTCCAGAATTGCCCTAATAGGCTTATTAAAAGGGTTACTACACATTGTAGAGCGGGCCCTTGGCAACTTCTCTCGTCAAACTAGGAAAATAATGTTCTGCGTGAAGCGGTTCTCCTAAAGCTACACTTCTAATTCAGTGCAGGTGTTAATGTCTCTCATCTTAATTCATGAGTTTCTCCAAAATAAGTAATAAGTTTAAGATCTCGTAAGAGCAAACAATAGTTGTAGGGAAAAAAAGCAAATAGGCTATATGCCTAAATGTTAACATCACAAGATCTTAACCCAAGCGTTAGTTTTAATACTGATTCGGGGCCACCATCCCGGAACGAGTAACTCACAATCCGCAGGAGTGAGGCCCGGGAACGAGCTAGCGTACTTTTAAAACGCGCCACAGGTGACTCTCCTGGGATGCCGCCCACCACTACCCTGGACCAGATCACGGAGGCCCACAGAGGCTACGTGCTGCCCCCGAGCCCAGGGCGAGCTGGGGAGAGTGCGGGCCCCGGCTCACGCCTTGCCGGTCCGCCCGGCCCTGCCACGTCCCCGCCCAGGCCGACCCGCCGGCGGCCTCCCCGCCCGCCTCTCTCCAAGCGCTCACAAATGGGGATGGCGGACACGATGAAGGCGTTCCCGAAGAAGAGCGCCGAGGACTTGGCCGAGAGGTTGCGGCTGAAATCCTGCAGGAGCAGGTCCTCCTCGGACTGCTGCTTGGAGCCGCCTTTGGGAGCCATGGTGGAACCGCAGCTGCGAGACGAGAGGGCCGAGTCAGGCTCCGAGCCGGGGGCCAAGCCGGGCAGAGGCCGCTGACACCACCCCCGCGGCCACCGTATCCGCTAACGACCCATCAGCGCCGCGCGCGGAAGAGGGACCCGGCGTTGCGCGGCGCGGGGCAAGCGTCCGCAGGATTGGCCATCCTGGCGCCGCTACGTAGGTTTCTCGGCATGATTGGGCGAGCGGGCCAGACTTCCGGATTCCTGGCAAGTCACGTGACTCGTCAGTTTCTAGGAAAAAGCCGGAACTTGTAGTTTAGTGGGTGCTTTTTTTTTTTTAATTAACAAAACGTTATTGACGTTACACTTCACAGATGCTGGTAGACTCATGCTTTCCAAGCGGTCGAAATGCCAAAATAAGGAGCTCTGAGTCATATGGTCATTCATTCAACGGGCGCATGGTTAGCCGGCCCTGTGGGTACCTACACTGGGGCGTTGGAAGAGGAAGAGGAGAAAGATAAGTATAGGTAGGTAGCATGTGTTGACCCCCTTCTTTACACAGCCATTATTTCATTAAATATCCTCAAGAATCCTATGATATGCCCATTCTGAGGGTGAGAGACCAGCAATGCTGGTCTCCAGGGTGTGGGATCTTTTCAACAAAGTAACAGCCTACCTTTGTACAGAAAAGACACTCTTGCTTATAAGGAACTCATGTTCTCATTGCTGAAGATAATATTTAACATGTGTCCAATACATTTACAAATTACTACACTTTTATTACTTTAAAGATTTAGTTGAAATAATGTGGCCTCCAAAGCCATGCTAGGTAAAACAATACTAAGACAATATGTTGGCTGGACAGGCCTCTGAAGTTCAGAAAATTGAATATGCTGATTAAAACAACTAAATACCATTAACTCGAGTTATCACTTTTTCTTCAAAAATTAATCCTCATCCACTTCATTCTCAGCAAAAGCTTCTTTCATCTACTGACAGGCAAAACTTCAACAACCAACTTAACAGATCTGTTAATAGAGATCTTTCTCACCTTCTCCAGTTGTAATTGACCTTCACAGCTTCCGTTCTAATGGAGCTTTCTGTCTTCAGGCTTTTTCAACCTATTCTCTTTTTTAAAAATAATTATTTATATTTTTAAAATTTTTGCATTGTGTCTTTGTTGCTGCGCACAGGCTTTTCTCTGGTTGCCGCAAAAGCGGGGTATACTCTTGGTTGCGGTGCGCAGGCTTCTCATTGCGTTGGCTTCTCTTACTGCGGAGCACGGGCTCTAGGCGTGCGGGCTTAGTTGCTCCGCGGCATGTGGGATCTTCGCGGACCAGGGCTCGAACCCGTGTCCCCTGCATTGGCAGGCAGATTCTTAACTACTACACCACCAGGGAAGTCCTCAACCTATTTTCTGTATAGATACCACAATGAGTTTTCCTGAAATATAAATCCTTTCATAATCTACAGCAAGTATTCCCAAATGCCAGAAGTTTTCACCAATCACAGCAAAATAAGAAAAAATGGACCATCTAGTGAATTTTTCAGAAAACAAACTATTCATTTAAAAATGTCTACATTTATGTCTTCTTTTCTTAATGTTTAAATGTGCTTTCTTTTATTATGTGGTGGTGGTGATAGTGAAGAAACTTGTATTTTTCTCTTCCAAAATATTCCTCTCTGTTTTTCCTACCTTAATAAATCACATCCGTTTTCACCCATTTGCTAGGGCTAAAATGTTAAGTTTCAACACTTAATTCCTTCCTTTTGCTCTCCATTTGTGACCAATTCATCAGCAAAACCTTTTGGATCTGTCTCTTTAACTAGATTTCTTGCTTGCTATTTATAAATCAATGATATAAAAAGAAGATAACAGATAAAATCAGAAACTGTAAGATCAAAATCAACAAGCTAGTTAAAAGTAAAAGAGGAAGAAAATAAGGAACAATAATGATGAGGTTAAAAATAATTACACCTGAGAAAAATATCTAAACAATTAAAAAAAGATAAAAGTTTGAAATGTTAGTAGATAAAAATTAATGCACTTTGTAAACCAAGAATAGAAACTAAAGGTAATAAATTTAAACAGAAGAGAATCTAAAATAGTAAGAATTTATAATTTATGGGGTAAGTATAAGAACTATGATAAGCAATGATGCTTATGACAGAGGTTTTTTCATTATGTTAACAATGAAAATCATGAAGGTAATAGCACACCTGAAGTACTGGAGCAGTGTTTTGGGGTGGTTTTTTTTGTTTTTTTGTTTTTTTATTTTTGGCTGTGTTGGTTCTTCATTGCTGTGCGCAGGCTTTCTCTAGTTGTGGCGAGCAGGGGCTACTCTTCATTGAGGTGTGCAGCCTTCTCATTGCGGTGGCTTCTCTTGTTGCGGAGCATGGGCTCTAGGCACACGGGCTTCAGTAGTTGTGGCTCACAGGCTCTAGAGCGCAGGCTTAGTAGTTGTGGTGCACGGGCTTAGTTGTTCCGCGACATGCGGGATCTTCCCAGACCAGGGCTCGAACCCGTGTCTCCTGCATCGGCAGGTGGATTCTTAACCACTGCGCCACCAGGGAAGCCCAGGAGCAGTGTCTTTTTATACCAAATGCTATCTAGTACCTTTGGAAGAATAGCAAGGTCTAAGGATCATCTATATATGGTATATATGTCTGTGGCACATTGGACAAGCAGAGATAACAATCTGCTAAAAAACAAAAAGAAGGGTGGGCAATAGATTCTATCCAAACAAAGATCTGCAATATATTTTTCCTATTTCAATATAGTTCAATTCTATGAAGGAGACAGATAGATGGACTTGATTCCATACCAGCCGGCTTCTAATCTGTGAATTTCAAGCTTAACATTTTCATTATATCACTTCACATTATCAGAATGAAAAAAAAAAAAAAGAAAGAAAAAGAAAAAATTTAAAGCAGTAATATTTATTGCTGGCAGGGATATGGATCATAAATTTCTCTCATCCACTGCTATTGGCTTTGTGGAAGAAAATCTGGCAAGTTAAAAATTAATATATCTTTCTGTGGCAGGCACTGCAAGTTGCCTAGCCAATAAAGAAAACTACTGCTAGCTTTACACTGGGACATCATGAAGATTAACAAATGGATCATCTAGTACTACTCTAGGGACTGTGGGGTGGGGAAGCTCTCTGTTAAAAAGCCAATTTGCTATGCAACTCTCATTATGGAAATAATTTTTGAAAGAAGAGATGAAATACTTATATTAGTCTCTAGGTACAGTATTTTAAAGTCCCACCTGGGAGACAATTTACTCAGCCAAACTACATATTTCAGGCACTGCTCTGTGATTAATTCATTGCTTCATGAATTCATTCAGCAAGTATTTTTTAAAAGCTACTATGTGAAAGGCACTGTGCTAGACCTTTGGAAGTATCCAAATAACAGCCATGATAATTATGATTATGATAACCAACATTTATTGAGTCTTTCTGTTTTATGTCCAGCTCTATGCTAGACCCTTCACATACATCATTTAATTTAATCCTTACAGCAGCACTATGAGATGTGTGTTATTATTATCCCCATTTGTCAGATGAAGAAACTGAGGCACAGATTAGTACAGTAACTCACCTAAGGTCCCACAACTAGTAAGTGGTAGAGTCAAGCTATGAACCACAGGCAATATGACTCCAGGATGTATGCTCTTAACTGCAATTGAGTTCTGGTCTCCTCTGTACCAGTGACGTCTCAGATTCTAAGTGCTTGCCCCCAAAAGTTCTATTTTGGACAAGCAGCCAAGGGTAGTTTCTTGTGTATCAGTTGCCTTGCAGAGTCATGTCACACACAGCAGCTCTGGCCAGCACATCCTTGGACAGATAGGATTCTGCATCTTATCCATAGGGAAACCTCAGTGAGCAAGCTGGACTCTCCATAGTGGATTCTCTGTCTCAGTGGGTTTGAACATAAAATCCCCCGGAAAGCGACACAATTAATAGAGGTGTACAGAAACAGGACAGACTGAGAAGAGGTGGAAAGCACAAACCATAACTCACCAGCAGCCATATATTAGAGAAAGGGTGATTGGAGAAATGCTTGAGGCTTCCTCATTTCCCTCTGTAAGCCCGAAAGAGACCCTCCATCACCTGCAATAAAGCAAAAATGCTCCAAAAATGAAGACAAAACAGATGTGAAGTGCAGTAAAAATAATATAAACAGATATAAAAATAATATAAAATAATATAAACAGATAAATAATATAAACAAACGAAAACGTAGATGAATGATTTTGCTCAATGTAATTTATCAATTTATATATCACCCCTCCCCCAATATGTTTAAGGCAAAAGTAACAAGATCAAATGCATACAAGATTCAAGCAAGTACCCTGTGACATAATAATTACATATTTGGTCTCTGCCCCGCTTCCTAACAGAGCTCCTAAAATCCTTGGAATTACCTGAGTAATGGGGGTGAGAAAAGCATCTCTGGTTTTTCTTCATAAACCCCTTTCAGCCATCTCTGAGTTTGTGCTAACGAGCTGGCCCTGGGAGAATGGGGTTTGATTGCTGGAGGAAACAACCCTGTGAGGGTTGGAACTTTCAGCCCCATTCCACCCGCCACTACCCTGGGGAGCGGAAGAAGATAAGGGCTGGGAGATGACTTAATCACCAGTGCCCAATGATTTAATCAGTCATACCTGCTTAATGAGCCTCCATAAAACCCTTAAACAATGGGGTTCAGAGAGCCTCTGGGTTGGTGCTGGGAGGGCGGGCGCCCGGAGAGCACAGGGTATCTTCATGCACCTTCCCACATAATTTGCCCCCATGCATCTCCTCCATTTGGCTGTTCCTGAGTTGTAAACTTTGTCATAAGCCAGTAATCATAAGTAAAGCACTTTCCTGAGTTCTCTGATCCATTCTCACAAATTATCAAACCTGAGGAGGGAATTGTGGGAACCCTCGATGTACAGTCATTTAGTCAGAAGCACAAGCAACAACCTGGGACGTGAGATTGGCATCTGAAATGGGGGGGGCAGTCTTGTGGGACTAAGCCCTTAACCTACGAGGTTTGCACTGACTCCGGGTAGTTCGTGTCAGAATTGAGGTTAAATTTTAGGACACCCAGTCGGTGTCCACCAAAAATTAGAGGCTAGCTTAGGGTGGAGAAACACACACCTTCGGTGTCAGAAATGTTGGGAGTAGTGTAGAAGGAAATAGTTTTTTTCCTTTTATAACCCCAGTGAGTGAATTGTGCCAGGTATAGAACATAAGACATAAGGGATCTTGTAAAGCAACCATACTCCAATAAAATTTTTTTTAAAAAAGAAAAAAAGACAGTGGCGGAATCGATATAACTGAAAAGCTCACTTTGCCAAAGGCCGTCAAACTAAGACAGAATCAACAACCAATGTGATGTAGGCCAAATACAACATGTTTGGGGTTGAATCTGCACCATAAACTCCCCGATTTATGGAGACTTAACTGTACACAGAAAAGAAAAAAATTAAGGTGTTATGATGTATTTTTTTCCCATACCTCTAAGCAATTAACTCAATTCCCTGAAACTCTGACCAGGTGTCCCACAAATTGAACTTAATTCTGGCACTATATACCTGACCTGTCAGATTCCACAGGTTAAGGGCTCAGTCCCTCAAAACTGCCCCCCAAGTCAGACACCAATTGCAAGTCCAGGTTGTCACCCGCACTTCTGACTGACTGGCTATAAATTGGAGGTTCCCGCGACCCGCTTCTAGGGTTGAATTAATTTGCTAGAGCAGCTCACAGAACTCAGGAAATCAGCTTACTCCCTAGTTTATCTTTTTTTTTTTTTTTTTTACAAAAGATATTAGAGGGTAAGAATTGAACAGCCAGATAAAGAGACACAGGGATCGAAGTCTAGCACACAGGAGCTTCTATCCCAATAGACTCTGGGGCCCAGCACGTGAAAGCATTCTGGTTCACCAACCTGGAAGCTTTTACAACCTTCCTTTTGGGTTTTTAATGGAGGCTCCATTGTACAGGCATAGTTGATTAAATCATTGGCCACTGGTGATTGATTCAACTTCTAGCCCCTCTTCCCTCCCCAAAGGTCAGGGGGGTGGGAATGAAAGGTCCGACCCTCTAATCAGGCTTGGTTCCCCTGGCAACCAGCCCCCATCCTTACATTACCAAGGGGCTTTCCAAAAGTAATCTCATTAACATAACAAAGGACACCCTTATTACTCTCAACACTTTAGGAAATCCCGTGGGTTTTAGAAGCTGCCTGCAGGAACAATGGACAAAGACCAAATATACATTTCTCATTAAAGTCACAATGTCACAGGTGTAATGAAAAAAGCCTTACCATTTAGAAAGAAAGGTGCCCTTTTGTAGAGAATGCTGGGGAATGTTGGCCCTTAGACTTGTTCAGGCCCCTTCTCCCACCCACCAAACACACACCTTGACATTGACAGATGTTTTCCAGCTCTTTTGTTTTGGTTTTTTTAATATAAAGATAAGGTCTTGAGAATTCTAAATTCGCACTTTACTGTGGAATTGATTTTGAAACCAATTGAGACATTAAAATACTTGAGGGACAAGAATTTGTCTTAGAGCTTGAAGCTTTTATTTTCCAAGATAAATATTTTCCTTTTTTAGGAAATGCTGATTAGCCTGTGTAAGTCAGAGACTATTTCTGAAGCAGACAGAAAATCCTGTTTCTTTTGTGCCTAAGGGAATTTATAAAGTCACTCACTTCTTTATGAAAATGATACAGATCTGCAGAAAATATATTATCTTAATATCCACTGATAGAAGCCATAATACTTTAACTCTCAAAACTCCCCCTGGAATCTTCTAAATGTGAGACTTATCACACATGCATCATCCATGCAGCACTGCAGGGCACAATAAAAATTAAGATTTGCACTAGAAATCAGTTTTCTTTAGTTACACATTTAACCTAAGCACTATGGCAACAGAACATAAGATAAAGTAGGTCATGAATTTCAATTGGAATGGCTTAGTTGATAGAAAAGCTCAGTTGTAATTTGTTGCTCATTTTTTAGGAGTCTTTACATAAAAATCCTTCCATTTCACACACCCCTGCCAATGTAATCTAACAACAACCTCGTAGATAAAAATCATAAGACCAAATTCTTGAATGGGACTCATTCAATCTCAGTAGTTATTTGGTTTGCCACTTAACTAGTAGTGTCCATCTCCATACTCATAAATAGATGAGGAAGGGAATTCCAGGTAAAAGGAATAGCTTTATGAGTGCACAGTCCTGCAAGTGTACAGTATACAACTTGAGATCATTTGGAGGATGATCAAAATCAGACACGAGGGGCTTCCCTGGTGGCGCAGTGGTTGAGAGTCCGCCTGCCGATGCAGGGGACACGGGTTCGTGCCCCGGTCCGGGAAGATCCCACATGCTGCAGAGCGGCTGGGCCCGTGAGCCATGGCCGCTGAGCCTGCGCGTCCGGAGCCTGTGCTCCGCAACGGGAGAGGCCACAACAGTGAGAGGCCCGCGTACCGCAAAAAAAAAAAAAAAAAAAAAAAAAAAACCAGACACGATAAGAGGATTTAAAAAAGGATATGTTTCTGTCACTGTAAGCCTAATGGAATCATAGGTGGTCTCCTAGGAACCTAGCTGGACACCTACACCAGCTACGTAGGCTATTTTTATCCAAGAAATAAAATGAAATTAAGTTCTAATCTCTTTTATAGTATATTCTGATTCCATCTTTCTTTGCTTCTGGGGTAAATATGTCCCTTGGTCTTACGGACCCATATTTTAAAATTCCAACTCCTCTAGGACCTTTCTGTACTAAATATTCTTTCTGCTTTTCCATCTCTTCCACGCATAGAGCTTATAGGTCTCTAGAGTACGAAAGATCTGTCTGTTTAATCTGCCAGAATAATACCTGTGTGATCTTGGGCAAATTACTTACCTTCTCTAATCCTCACTTTCCTCTCAATGTTGCCATGTGCATTAAATGAAACAATATGAAGCCCTATCTGGAGCAGAGTAAGCTCTCAGTGGCAGTAGTTATTCTTCTTCCCCTTCTCTTCTGTCTAGACGTGTTGCTTCCTACTCTACTTATAATGTGCTCAGCAGCCTTCTCACCTCCTGCACACACACACACTCACATGTGCACTCTGGCAAGCACACACTTTCCCTCAACTCTTTCACATGCTTAAACTCTCCACCTGCTCTTCACCGCCAAAGAAAGAAGAGTCTGCTCCGACTCACTCAGTCCCTTACTTCCCACTCATTCCTAACCACACTGCAACCTGAATTATACTTCTGCCTCTCTTCCATATCTGCCCCAGCAACAGTCTACTAAATTGCCAAAGCCAAACAATGTTCCTCAGCTTTTAACCACCTCACCTATCTTCAGCATTTAGTACCATTGGACATCTCATCTTCTCGAAAGTTTCTCTTCTCTAGTCTCCAGTCAGCTGCCCTGACTACCCTGACCCTCCCTGCTTCTTGCGTAGGTTTGCCCACTCAGGCAGCTATGAGTGAGTCAAGGGGTAAAATCATAGTGGCTTTGATCAGAGGCCTCAAAAAGTAGAACCACGCTGGCAATAATTTTGGCAAAATGGAGATAACTTTTGCAGATAAGTCTTAAACTCAGTGTTGCTCCCTAATCAACAAAAACTGAGGAGATTTTTAAACTGCTTCATACCCCAGCAACACAGAACAAAGTGAAGGGAAACCAGCAAATGTGCCCAGAGCTTTACAGTAAGCACATCAGAGAATATCCTTCCTCATCTTTTCCTACACAGATCTATGCATTAGCTGGCAGGAGCAGAAATATCTAAAACTACATGCACAACTACTGAACTGCATGTGTTTAAAGTCTGAGCTGCAATCAGTTACAGATAGTTGAGATTCTTCTACAATTATTTTTAAATTCCTTGATCCAAAGAGGTCTTCATTTTGCTGTATATCAGTTGTGAATCTCATACAGATGAATGTCAAGAGATGGTGCAGAATCAGATAATTAACAAAGAAAGGAACTAAAACAAGGAACTGAAACTTTTCCCTTACCACCTTTTGCAAGGGTTTCACAGATTCGCAGCTAAGAAGTCATTAGAGTTAATGCAGAAATCATGATGTATATTACCTCAGTGTGTCGTATACATATTGGTTAACAGCACAGGTCCTAGAATAAGATTGCCTGGGTTCACATCCCACTTCCACCACTTATTGGTTGTGTGAAGGTGAAGTTATCGCATATCTCTTTCTAAGACTTTGTTTTGCTAATCTATTAATCAGGGGAAATGATGATACTTTTTTCTGATGGATTTTGAAAAGATTAAATGACAAAAATGTATGTAAACTATTTAGCTTGCATTCAAAATATGTTACGTAAATCTTCCGCTTTCTTTTGCTACATTTTCTGCTTTAGCTCCTCTCTGAGAAATTCAGCTTTAATTATTTGTAAATATACAAGCGTGTGTGTGTGTGTGTTTGTGTGTGTGTTGTTTAGCTAAATTGGAAGATAAAGCGGGGGAAACTTGGCCTCAAGAAGACAGTCACCCCTGGTGGAAGATTACAAGGCCTGTCTCTACCCAGAGTAGAAATTGACCGCAATCCACTTCTTCCTTAAACAGAGGCAGAGGGGACTTCTGCCCCTGACCTGGAGAAAGGAGGAAAGGTGTGGGGCATCCTACATCAAAGGGGTAGGAGAGAGGGCGAGTTGCCTTCTCAAATCTATTCTCCACCAGAGTAACATTTTACTGTTTTATTATGATTATAAAATAATTCTGATTCTGAAAGCTGGAAAACACAAACACACATTAACGAAGAAACCAAAAATGAACCCTGATCTCATAGGTCAGAGGTAACTTCTATTAATATTTTGAAGCAATTTCTTTAGTCATTTCCTATGCATCTATTTGCACATCTATAATTAACATAATTGAGATCAGTGATATATATAGTTTTGTCTACCTTTCCAATTGTTCCATTATGAGCATTTTTCAATGTTACTGAAATATCTTCAAAACTTTCTTTCCAATGACTACAAAATTGTCCTTTGGATGAATGTACTACAATTTATGTATTTATTTTAATAACTTATTGTTTTCTAATGACAAAATAATTGTATGTCCATTTATACACTTAGAAAATATAATATATAAATCACCCATAATCTTATCACTCAGATATAACCACTGTTAATATTTTGATAAATTTCTTTCTAGTAGTTTTCTATAACTAGCTGTTATTACATACTTAACTAATTGAGGTCATATATTACAAGTATTTTCCCATGTCATTAAAAATGCTCTGGAAATTTTTAGTGCCTGTAAGTAATAAATGATATATGTCTGATCTCACTCTCTTACTGGTAGGGAGGAAAGAAATTTCCAGCCAACAAGGATAGAAAATGTCCACAAATAGAGGGAAAAGGATTGTCTAGGGCCATGCCCTCTAAGTCAAGAGTTTCTCTAGAAAGAGTCCAGACTTCCTTGGCATGTGAAGGCTGAACAGTTGCTTCCAAAAACCAAGTTGCCAAATCCAGCGTAGGGTAACTGTTTGAGTCAGAACTCCGTCGGTTACAAGCAACAGAGCCCTTTCTCAAACAAGCTTAAGAAAAAATCAACAACAGAAACAAACAAATAATAGGGATAAGGGAAAAAGGAAGGGAGGGAGGAATGGGAGAAGTTTATTAACTGAGGAAAATAAAAAGTTCTGTCACTGCTGAATTCAGAGGCTCAAACAATGTCTTTAGAACTTATTTGTCATCTCTCATCTCTCTTCACCTGTGTTGGTATCATCCTCTCCAATGTGGACAATATGGACATTTTCCTGAAAGAAAGCTATCCATATGACTCTCTGGCTTATATCTTTATAGCTCTTGATCCCAGAGGAGGAGATAGCAGTTTTCCTGATGGCTTCTGAAGAAATATCAGTGGGGCTCGTGGTTGCCTAAGCTGAATGACTCACTGGGTCAGAGAGATGGAGTATCCATTGGCAAAGCTGGCGTCTGGGAACCACACTTAGCGGGATGCAGGAGGGCCAGTTCTACTGAACTGCGTGGTACGAGGAGTAGGGTTCTCTCAACAAGAAAGAAATGCCAGCAGAGTCATGTCCAAGCTAGTAAGAGGTCGATGGTCACATCATCACAGGCAGCAGGATCAGGAGAGGACAGAGAGGAGGAGGCTGGGGGTGAGTCGGGGCCTGACCGGCCAGGTGCCCTCCACCCACTCAGGAGGAGGTGAGGCCCGCAGTGGCGACGGGACACATGGATGCACTTCCATGTATTTAACCATTCGCATGTTGTTAACCGTTTAGCTTGTTCCAGTTCTTTTTTTATCAGTTACTCTGCTAAGAAATACTTTCTTTTTACATTTACTTTACAACATTTCTTCACCTATGACTGTAAAATAAACATATGTTCATGATAAAATGCAGAAGGCTAAATAAATACCTATATTTCTACTACCCAGGGGGCAACCAGATTATGTGTGTGTTGTGTGTATATACACATGCACATACAAACATATATGTACACATATACACAATTGATGGCATACTTCAAATAGAATTTTCATTCCTGATTTTTAGTTAACACTGAATTAGAAACATGTTATTAAATATTCTTTGATATCAGAATTCTGATAGTATATGATATTTCGTCATATAAATTATCAAAAATTTTAGCCATTTCTTGGTTTGGGGACACTTAGGTCATACCTATTTTTTCACTATTATAAGCAAACCTATATTTGGTATAAATATGTGTCTGCATCTCTGATTATTTCTTTGGCATAGAGTCCTAGAAGTGGAGACACAGGGCTAAACTATGTGAACACCCTTATGAATACAGTCACACAGACTGGCCTAGGGTCGGCTATATCAAGTTTGACGGAGAAGGGAAACGAGGGCATTCTGTGTGGCCCAAGACAATCAGAATGGGGATGGTGGGATGCCGAGAAGAACTAAGCTGACCGTGAGGGCTGTAACTCTGACCTCATGGGGAAAAAAACAAGGTTTGTTTATGTTGCCATTTCACAAGATCAAATCTTAACATAGCCGCATTGGGAGTTTCACATTTTAACTTACACAGCTGTTCCTAGTGGACTGACCCACAGAAAAACAAGCCCTGCTTTACCCCTGACTTCCACTTCACTTCTCCTCTGAGTTGAGCCCACCTGCTTCCAGCCCCTCAAGCCGTCCCAGAGAGAATGATCTCCACCCAGGAATGCGGGTAGAACAAACTGGAGAAGCTTATTTGCCAGAAATGGGCCACACAAGAGTTTTTTTCACAAAACAGTCAGAGGGAGGGGCTCCACTTCCCAGAGGACTCTACAAACTCTGCTCTGTGCGAAGCGAGGGGGAACAGGGTGGGGGAGGAACAGAGAATTCTCCAGCAACCTGGAGCAGCCTGGCAGGGCTGGCAGTTAGGGGCGGGAGTCCTGACAGCCAACTGCAACTGCGAAAGGAGCGTGGAGGTGGAGAAGGACCACTTCGTGGACCAGGGTGAGTAGCAGTAATTTTATTTTTAGGGGCCGCCATGAATACAGATTTTTGGAGAAAAGAACTATGGCCAGGGAGAATTTCTGGGATGCTTTCTGCAAGGTGCCATGTATTTGGTCTGGTTCTTTAAAAAAACACCCACAGCAGAGATATGAGTTCATCTTTAAGGCTGCCAGACAGTCATGTTTCTTTTGAGTGTGACTCTGTACAGATGCTGGGCCACACGAAACCTGGGAAGAAACTTTTAAAAGCAACCAAAATATGAACCACCATATCCTCCTTAGAGGCACTCACCACGTTTTATACAGGGTCTGTAAAGTTCGTTCACTCTACTCTTTTCCTCTCTGATCCTCCACCCAAATGTTTGATACTTTCTATTTTATGATGGGATTGACATGCCATGTGGCTGTGGAAGAGGTATTCCGAGGTAAGTTGTGGTCTTCTCGGCTCTGTAATTTTCTTTCCTCACCTTACCACATTCTGCTAACTGATCACAGCTTATTATTATTGCAAGGGCCTTGCTTTACTTGCCCTTGTGTACTCCGTACCCTGGATCCAGAGCTTTACACCTCGTGTTGTAAAATGCATACTCGCTAAGTTATAGTGAAGGCAAGGAGTAACTCTTCCATGATTAAAGAAATCTGCTTTGTCTTCATTTATTCATCAAATCAACACACATGGATTAAGGATTTAATAGAGGAAAACCTCCTTTCTTCACTCTGTTATATAAACTGCTTTTCTTTTCTCCTTCAAGAATGTGACTTTTCATCTGTGGATGATTTTAAAATGGGCTCTAAGCAAAGCACATCCTGGAATGAAGAAGAAAGCAGTTTCTTTTTTTTTCTTTTTTTTTTTAAAGCAGTTTCTTTTTGATAAAGACCTGGCTTCTGTTGTCAAAGGGCAGAAGAGGTCAGGCAGTATCCTCCCTTTCTAAAGAGTAAGGCACCTTTTTTGTATTGAGATGTTTAAAATTCTTTAATCAAGAAGTGCTCCGGCCTGATAATTAAGGGATGTGTTTGGCTTAGTTTATCTTTTCTGAGGATGAAAGGAGAAAAGAACTGTGGTTTGGGAAGAGGGAGGAGGCCTTCTTACGACACTAGCCACAAGACAGAAAACGGTCTCGGGACCAAGATAGGCCAGAACGGCCTCATCAAAGCAACAGGGGTGGCAAAGGAAAACGGACAGGGGTTTTAGGAGTTAACCACGCGTGGGTGCTCTGCTACCCCACGCTGAGAAGCCAGATGGAGCAGAAGGAAGGGAAGAGAGGAGTTTGTGGTCTCCAAGTAACTCTTAGTCCCCTTTCACCACATGGGCTTCTGGCCTGGAAACTGGCTTGCAGACATTTTCTCTGCTGGTCTCTCAGGCACGGGTCACCAGTGAGCGAGGGAGGGACGGTTGTAGGGGGGAGAGCGTCGAGTGACCAACCCTCCAGGTTTGTCCGGGACACTAGGTTTTCTGTTGACAGTCTTGCATCCTGGGAAACCCTTCAGTTCCTTGCAAAACTGGACACTTGGTTATCCTACTCACCAACCTGGAGTCGTCTCATGGAAAAATCAGGTATTCACGGATTCACGAAAACTTACTTTTTTTTTCACAATTTCAAAATGTTCAGATTGCATGTCCACAAATACCGAGTCACTCAGTCATAAAACCAGAAAGCCAGCGAGTATTGGATTAGACCGAATGTGGGAAGTGGGGAGATTTGTGCAACAGATTTGTAAACAACTCACTGCGAATGTAGGGGAGGGAGATGCTAATGTTTTTAAGCAGCAAACAATGGTAAAAATGTAGAGGATTTAATTTTTATTCATTTGAAATATGTAGAAATGCTGTTGATTTTCTCTTTATTATTATGTTTTATATCAATATAAGAGTTTTGTTTGTTCTTTGTTTTGGATTCAGAGAATGTAACTATTCACAAGGGATGTCATTGGTCTTAGCTGTTTATCTCTGAATCCTCCCAACAGCGGGGTTTGAAGAACGTAAACCTCATGCTTAGGGAAGTACTGTTTCCACATTTCTTAATGTTCTGCTGAAAACCATCGGCTTCACGTACCGCTGATGGTACAAGTCAGGGTCGCTACCCTAAAGCAGGCGCTCAACCTTGCGAGTCCTCTCCATGCTCCAAATGCTGATCTCGTCACCCACCCACCCCCTTCTTTTTCCTCTTAGTGATTCACAAAGAGCATGGGCTTCATTAGAAGGCTTCCATCCTGCCAGCAGAACCTCAATCCTGACCCCGTCCACATTTCTTTCTCTCCCTTTCTCCTGCCGTAATAAAGGAATTGCTTTGTTTCTAAGTCACTGGCCTCTACTTTGCTGACTCCATCCTCACCTCCCTCCCAGGAGCTCCCATGTCAATCACCATCACCTCTGCTTCCATATCTTCAGCTGCCCCTTCTCTATGGCTCCATCCTTCAGCGTTTCACATGCTGAATTTACTCCCATCTTTAAAAGAAATTATTTTCCTATCCCAATTGTTCTCAGCGCTAGCTACTCATTAGAATCACCTGGGAAGCTTTAAAACTTTACTGTGCCCAGGCTGCACCTCAGAACAATTAAGTCAGAATTGGCAGGGGTGGGACCCAGGTGTCAGAATTTATTTTGCAAGCTCCCCAGGTGATTCCAGTGTGTAGCCAGGATTAAGAAACACTGATCCAACCTACCTAACCGTCCAGCTACCCCCAGCTGTGCTCATTCACTGTCAAACTCGACTTGCTACTCCTTTCCCCGACCCCTCATTCATGCCTCTACCAGTGTGACCCTGCACGCCCCCTTCACCCGCCAAGGCATCAAGGTCACTGAAGGGCTTCTCATTGCTAAATCCCACACTCTGACCCAGCAGCCTTGACCTGTTGGCCATCCCTTCCTTCTTGAAGCATTCCTGTCCCCTGGTTCCCACACTGCCCTCTCCTATCTTTCTCCTTATCCCCCTTGCCTTCCAATTTCCTGGTCTCCCTCTCCTCAGATTCCCTCCTTATCCCTTTCTCTGCCCGCTCTTTTTGGGCCGTCTCATCCACTCTCTTGGCTTTTATTGCCACCCAATGTCGAGGACTCTCAAAGAGCCTACCCAGCTTTCTGGACACCCCTATCCTACCTCCTGCTGCCTCCTGCACAGCTCCACCCGGAGCTCTCAGGAGCACCCTCCAATTAAATGCCAAGACTGAACGCATCATCTCACCCCGTACTCCCAAACGTGTTCTTTCTTCATTGTTTCCTACTTCTATTTACATCCAGTTGCCCCAGTAATGTGGGTATTGCCCTTGCTCTTGGAAACCTCTCATGCAGTCGTTCAATTCCAGTTTGTGCTACCTCCTAAGTCATTTTAATTCAGCTGTCTTTTAAAATGCTACTCCTCTAGGAGGGCTTCTCTGATGCCTAGACTAGGTTTGGCTCCCTGCTATGTGCTTTGAGAGCACGTGATCCTTGCCCTAGCATAACACTCAGCAAAACCTATAGGAACTGCTTAATGCCTGACTTCCACCGAGGACAGGAAGGTGCTAGGGACTCAGCAACACAGTCTTTACCCACAAGCATCTTAGAGTCTAGAGAAGAAAATGGACCATTGTAATAGACACAGAAAAATGCACAAGTATGTGTAGGGCTCTCAACAGTCTGTATAAGGATTGCTTGACTATTCATAGATGGCTTGAGGGGTCCAGCCGAAGAAGGGCTGTGGAGCAGGTGGGGCCCCTCCTGGCTTCAGTCTAGCACCTCACTGATAAGTAGGTCTACTGAATTGATTCCAAGTGAATTCTTTTGGAAAGAATAGAATAAATTGCATGTATCTTCATTTAGAAATGCTGACTCTAATGGTTAAGAATATTGTATTGTATATTTGAAAGTTGCTGAGAGAGTAGATCTTAAAATTTCTTATCACAAGAAAAAAATTGTTATGTGGGGTGATGGATGTTAACTAAACTTATTGTGGTCATCATTTCCCAATATATACATAAATCATTATGTTGTACACCTAGAATTAATATAGTGTTATATGTCAATTATATTTCATTAAAGAAAAAAAGGGAAGAAAAAAAGAGATGCTGACTAATTCTGAAGCTCTTAGACCTAAGTATGGTCTGAAAATCTAAGCATTTTAATTCTCTAAACTATTCTGAAATAAACAATCTTACTAAAAAGGCTTGGTATACCTTTGCAAAATCTATTATGTATTTATAAATACGATGGGCATATTAAATATTTGAAAATGTATTATAAGTTATTGTATGGCACCCCAAATTCAACCTACTTTCCCTTCCTAAAAAGAATCATGCAGCTGTTAGTTCATTTAAGGAAGCCTGTCCTCCAGTTCTCTTGCACTATATGCACTAAGGAGGCGTGATTCATGTGTGGTGATAGCTGTGGAGAAAAGATCAAATTTGGTCATCTTGCAGCTGATTGAAATTTTGTGACCTTTCAGGTGTTTGTTTTCAAAGAGGGCAATGCCAAAAAAAATAAAAATAAAGTTCTAAAGTCTGTTTTTCTTACGCTTTTTATTAAACTACAGTTTCTGAAATCTAAAATAAGTTCCAATTACCAGTTCTCTACGAGAGCCCTGTTTTCCACAGGGCTCCTATGTGGCTTTTAGGAATTCCCAGGGTTAATAATTTGTCTTCGCGCCAAACCCCTGGCTTCATTTTCCTTTGCCCATCTGCACATTTTGCATGCATACAGGCTGTTGGTGTGCATATGTATCCAAGCCTTTGCATATGGAATGAGTATGCTTTCAAAAAGCAGGCCCATAAAAGTTCTAAAGCAGGCAGTGAGTTACTTGGAGGCGGTCCAGCCGCACGCTGCAGATGGCGCTACTGCGATGGAGTAGGGGGAGTTCGTAGCTCGGATCAAACCTCCCCAACGAACCTCTGCGCTCTCCAGCGGGAGGTGCGGGCTCTGTGCGCTTACTCTTTGTGAGGGGCTTCCGCACAGCACTAAGTATGAAATTAATGGAGGAAAATGCAAGGCTCTTTGTAATGAATGCAGAACAACGTCTGCACGCCTTTGTTTGCAACTTGGAGGAAAAAAATGGTCTAAAGGCTGAAACCAGTGTCAGTATTTGATAATAATGAGGAATAGTTACAGTGATCATCAAACCCTCTAACTTGCTATAAAAGAGGAAACTGCAGGGCTTCCCTGGTGGCGCAGTGGTTGAGAGTCCGCCTGCCGATGGAGGGGACAAGGGTTCGTGCCCCGGGGTCCGGGAAGATCCCACATGCCGCAGAACGGCTGGGCCCGTGAGCCATGGCCGCTGAGCCTGTGCGTCCGGACCCTGTGCTCCGCAACGGGAGAGGCCACAACAGTGAGAGGCCCGCGTACCGCTAAAAAAAAAAAAAAAAAGAGGAAACCACAATGGGCTGATTACGATCTTGGGGGTGTCTCAATATCTTTTTCACTTAGTTCCACAGAAAGCCAATTGTCTAGTGAAAGTAATGGTTTATATAGATTTAAGTCATGTTACTGCCAGAGGAGGCTGCTAGATGGGAAAGGAGAGCAGAGAGAGTATATTTGATCTAAGAAAGAATATTTAAAACATGAGGTCAGAATAGCTGGGGAGCGTTTGGAATGTCTAATTCTGAATTCAGGGTGTTTTACACCTAAGTTTGTACTAAGTTAAAGTTTGCAATAAAGGCTGTGATCGAGAACACAATAAACGGCACCAGCCCCTGACTGGTTTTGACCCTGAGCTCCAACCACAAAGCCCTTGTATCTGGGGATAGTGGCTGACAGCTCAGCTCAGGCCTGAAAGCTAGAGGAAAGGGACAGAAGTGATTTATTTTTGAAGATTCTTGTTCCATTATCTTGCTCTCCACAGTACCTGGCACAGCTCTTCATACATAGTTGGCACCCCAAATATTTGTTGAGCTGAAATGATTGGCTACCAACTGAACAAGCACAAAAAGGGCAGGGTGTGCAGGACAGGACAATACTGAGCTGAGCTTGTGCAGTTGCGAGAGAATTGCCTTAAAGAGTTCGGAGTGGAGGGGGGACTTCCCTGGCGGCCTAGTGGTTAAGACTCAGCGCTCCACCGCAGGGGGGGGGGTTGGAACTAAGATCCCACGTGCCCTGAGGTGTCCCAAAAGGGAAAAAAAAAAAAAAGTTCAGGGGGACCTCTGAGGGAGGGAAAGAGGAAGGGGAAGTGGCTGATGTGCCTTACCATAAATCTTTTGATGGGCTGAAAACACAAATGCCTTGATTCTCAGACAATGCAAAGCAATGAAAATCAAACACTATGTAAACCATTTACAAGGAAAGGTGGAGTTTGCTTAGGAAGGACAATTTGGGAGTTATCATGTTTTCCGTTTATACAGAAATCCATTCCTGGAATAGCTATTCTCCTTAGCAGGTGTCCCTCTGGTCCCTCATTAGGCATGGCCAGGGGGTGGGCCATGAAGTGGCTGTACCCTGAGTGCCTTCTTCAACATGTGGCTTCCTCAAGTGAATTTTTCAAAGTACTATGTTGACTGGACAATGGTTAAAACTATGGTGAGGGCTACCCTGGTGGCGCAGTGGTTGAGAGTCCGCCTGCCGATGTAGGGGACGCGGGTTAGTGCCCCAGTCCGGGAAAGATCCCACATGCTGCGGAGCGGCTAGGCCCGTGAGCCATGGCCGCTGAGCCTGCGCGTCCAGAGCCTGTGTTCTGCAGCGGGAGAGGCCACAACGGTGAGAGGCCCGCGTACCGCAAAAAAAAAAATCTGGTGAAATAACTTCAGAGGAAGCACATTGAACACAAGAGAAGATCTAGTCACCCCCACTCTGAAACATCAGCAGACAGACTGGTAGAAAAGGTAATCAAAAGATAACACATAGGGCTTCCCTGGTGGCGCAGTGGTTGAGAGTCCGCCTGCCAATGCAGGGGACATGGGTTCGTGCCCTGGTCCAAGAAGATCCCACATGCCGCGGAGCGGCTGGGCCCGTGAGCCATGGCCGCTGAGCCTGCGCGTCCGGAGACTGTGCTCTGCAACGGGAGAGGCCACAACAGTGAGAGGCCCACGTACCGCAAAAAAAAAAAAAAAAAAAAGATATAAAAGATAACACATATACACTGTTCTTTGAAAACCATTTTGGAGAGTCATCTGTTATTTAAAAATGAAGGCTAGGGCTTCCCTGGTGGTGCAGTGGTTAAGAATCCGCCTGCCAATGCAGGGGACACAGATTTGAGCCCTGGGCTGGGAAGATCCCACATGCCGCAGAGCCACTAAGCCCGTGCACCACAGCTACTGAACCTGTGTGCTAGAGTCCCCAAGCCACAACTACTGAGCCCAGGTGCCATAACTACTGAAGCCCGCATGCCTGGAGCCCGTGCTCTGCAACAAGAGAAACCACTGCAATGAGAAGCCCGTGCACCACAAAAAAGAGTAGCCCCCGCTCGCCACAACTAGAGAAAGCCCGCGTGCAGCAACAAAGACCCAACACAGCCAAAAATAAATAATTTTTTTAAAAAAATGAAGGCTAATGAAAACGTTTATATTAAACCTATTTCTAAGTTATTAATACCAGCTTTTAGGGGCTGTTAGAGGCTGACTACTATTCAGAGGGCAGCAAGAGCTGAGGGAGTAGATGAGGTTGTCCAGGCGAGGGTGTAGAGAGAGGAGCTGAGGGCCTGGAGAGACAAGGTGAGCACGTAGATTTTGGAGAAGTGCAAAGTGGAGAGCCTCACAGGAGACAGAACAACCAGCCAGAGATGATGGGAGGAAAACCAGGAGAGATCCCTGGGTGATGTAGACACCGAGAGAGTGTTTCCAGAAAGAAGGAGTGACTGTTAATAAATGATATTAATGAGCTTTGTAGATTTACTCCATGATAGAATTTTTGCTTGCTACTCAAGCTTCAGAGAGTTCTGCACCTCCCTAGATATTTCTGGGGTTAGCGATCCAGAAACATATGTAACCTACCCAGGTACTTTATATAAGTGTTGAATAAGTTTCCCATGGTCATGCTTCCTGAACCAAATACTGAGCCACATGAGCTGACAGAGGGGCAAAATATTTGACGTCAGGTTGCTCTGGAAAACTGTGAGTGAGACAGCTGTGGGTGTCTCCTCCCGGCCTTTCCTTTGAGCACTGAGGAATCACAATTAGAATGTCTTCATGTGAAGCCTCTCCACCCCTCAGTAATTTTTACTGTCTAAATAAAGATGTTTTCCAAGACCTTTACACCTTTTTCAAAACAAGGATTATCAGGAGTATTTCTGCTCTAAAAGTAGTACTCATTAGAGAACATTCTCATTACATAAAATACAAGAAATTAGAGAAAATCACCCATTATACAGGGATCTAGTCTCTTAACATTTTTAAGCATGTTTTTTCTCCATCTTTTTTTCTACGCCTTTAAAATTTTGACAGTTCTGAATACTTTTTATACTCATGTGTTGTTTTTTCTCCATTTGATATAATACAGTTTCCCACTTTAAAGGCCTCATAAAGATTATTTGTAATAGTTACATTACATAATTTAATTAACAAGGCCCCTATGGTTAAACATTTGTATGAATTTCTAATTTTTATTATTATTAAAAACTCTGCCTCTAACACATTTATTTTTAATGCTTTTACAATTTTTCACAACATTTGTTATGTGTGGTAGAACAGATATTTAATTTAACAGATTAAGAAATATAGGTGTTCTTGAGGCTACTGATTTATTTTGCTAAATTGCGTTCTAAGTTGGGTCCCAGTAGTCTTTATTGTAAGTACAGGCTTTAGAGTCGGATCTGGGTTGAATCTTGACTCCAGGGGCTGCAGTGAGACCCTTAGAGACGCTCACCAATGGCAAGGGTGCCACCAGCCCAAGCCCCCAACAAGTAACTCAAAATAAATTCAATACCCAGCTGAAAATATATTGTGAGGAAGGCTAAGGAATAGATATTTCCCTGTGATGACTACCTTTAATGCTTTTATTTTTTTGACTATCAAACTTCAAACTCTATGTTTTCCCTCTTTTTTCGTGCCCCTATTTTGCCAGACCCCTTGGCACATGTCGTTTCACTTTGTAGAGTGATGGAGCCCCAGAGAACCACCCTTTGTGCCTGTGAGAATTCAGCAAGGTCAGCAGGTCTCTCCAAACCTTATCTTTAAACTGAGGATAACAATATCTATTTTATGACCTTGTTTTAAGAGTTAAATCAAATTTGCTCGCTTTGTATAGTATCTGTCATGTATTGATAGTAAGCACTCGATAAATGATAGCTGCTGTTGTTATTTTTTTATTTTTTGCGGTACGCCGGCCTCTCATTGTTGTGGCCTCTCCCGTTGCGGAGCACAGGCTCCAGACGCGCAGGCTCAGCGGCCATGGCTCACGGGCCTAGCTGCTCCGCGGCATGTGGGATCTTCCCGGACCGAACCCGTGTCCCCTGCATCGGCAGGCGGACTCTCAACCACTGTGCCACCAGGGAACCCCGCTGTTGTTATTTTTGAGGAGATGTGATGGTTTACCTTCTTAAACACCAGCAAAGTATGACAATACTTACCATTAAAATTTTTTTAATCATGTAATAATTTTAAAAAATGGAGTCTCAATCTTGTTTAGTTTACTTTTCTTTGCTTATTAATGAGGTTAAACCTTTTTTCCATGTGTGTTAATAGGTTATATTTTCATTTAGAATTGTGTGTATGGGTTCAAATCTCAGTGCTTCCACTCACTTGCTGTTACAAGGCCTTTGGTGGCAAGCAACAGAAGACCCAGGCTCAATGGGACTAAATAAGGAATGTACTATCTCCCACATGATAGAGCCCCAAATAGAGCCTCTGGCTGGCCGGGTGGGGTGGGGGGCGGAGTATGATTAGGGTTCCGGCCTTTTTCCCTGCGAAGACTTGGTTCTGACCCACCTCCAATGATCACAACACGTCTATAGCATCCCCAGGAATCACATCCACACCCAACCCTAAAAGTGTAGGTGAATTTTCTTCTGTTTTCTCATTGGGAAAGAACTTTATACTCTAAAAAAAACAGTGGGAAATTAGTACATAAAAAGATCAATTCATTTAAATTCACAAGCATTGTTAATTTCTTTAGGATATTTATTGCATTAGGTATTGCTTGTTTGGTTTTGCATTACTCAGAGAAATGCAAATTAAAATCACAACAAAACACCACTACACATCCATTAAATTTGCTAAACTATGAAACAAACCCAGAGACAAACAAACAATAAACTGGCAATACCAAGGGCCAGCAAAGATGTGGAACAGCCCATTAAATTTTCATATAAGCCTGGTAGGAATACAAAATGGTAGAGTGAAAAGGCAAAGAAGGCACTGTCTGTTTATAAGAGCGAGAAGTTATTTCCCACAAGCCCGTGAGAAGATTTCTCCCTGTCATTTTCTTAGCCAGAATTTGGCACTTGTCCACTTCTAAACCTAATCACTTGGCAAGAGGAATGGGTCCACACCTTCAATAACTGAGACTATTGAGGATCCATCTCCTGGGCCAGGGGCAGGGCCATGAAAGAAATCAAGGTGTAAATATGAGCCAGGGACTGGGAGGGAACACACGACCGATAGGCAGAAACAGCGCCTGACCCTTGAGGTGAGTAACTAGGCAAGAACCTTCACACCTCCGACCCTCAGGTTCTTCCTGGACCAACTGGGGATGGCCACCTTAACTGAATGTTTGCGAGCTATCCAGCACAGACTTGACCTGGGCTAGGTGCTCAGAAATTGTATTTCTGCTGATTTCAATTTATCTGAATGAGCATTTTATATAATACAGTTGGCCCTTGAACAACACGGGGGGAAAGGAGGATTAATCCGCGTGTAATTTATAGTCAGCCCTCCGTATCGGCGTTTCCTCTGCATCCCCAGATTCAACCAACCTCAGACTGTATAGCACTGTAATAGTTACCATTGAAAAATATCTGCATCTAAGTGGGCTCTCGCAGTGCTAGCCGGCATTTGTTCAAGGGTCAACTGTAATATGTTGTCTTTCATATTGATGCAAGATTTTTCTCTAAGGATATTGAGGATATATTAACTGGGAGAGTAAGACATCTATGGAAATTTGTAATGACTGTGTGGTCAAGCTTATTTAATCTCTTCTTTTAAAAAATTTCTTCTAACACTATCAAGCTTAGAAAGTGCTTCCAAACCCTTTTGCACTTCTCTTCACTGATACCTAACACAAAGTCGTATTTTTGCTTCTAGTCTTTTTTTGATGTGATTTGTTTCATTCTGCTCTCTTTAATCCATATTGGATTTGGTATGGTCTAGCTGTCAAATGAGGAACTACATTGACTTCTTTCCTAAAACTATAACCAGTTGTTTCACTATTACTTATTAAATAATGCTCTCCCACATCGATCACATTGATCGTGATACCTTTGTTACAAAGAATTATATTCTTATACAATTTGAAGCTAGAGACCAGGAAGATCTCTCCTCGTGAAAACCAAAGGAGCAGGGAAGACACAGCCCAATAGCCACTCCCTGCACACACTGCAACCAAACCTATAAGTTTAAGAATTGGCAGTTGCGTAGAAGTTCAGTTTTTCTACCTGGTCGATCGCTCTTCCTCTCAAACCTTCATTACGACATTTGGTTGACTCTCTGTAGCTTCCCTTATATCAAATCCTCACAATGCTGATTAGGATCATTATAGGTATAGTTATTTTTCCTGAATGTTTGACATGTTGGAAATAACCTAATAGATAAAGATATGTAAATTCAATGGAATGTTATATCCTAACCAAAAATGAACAGAAATGAAGACAATAAAGAAGACGAGGAGGATGAGGGGGAAAATGTTTACTAAAATATCTATAAATGAATTGTATGAGCAACTTAATTACAAGTAGGCATATTGGTCAGTGTTTGGTTAGATTACAGAAGGGCTACAGGAACTAGGGCAGCTGTGGAGAGGCCAGAGCCTGTCCTAATATTTGTCTTTGCGAGAACTCTGTCTGTCTCTCTGTCTATCTGTCTCTGTCCCTCGCTGTCTTTCTCCCCTGCACTCTGCCCCACACCTCTCTCTCCCTCTCCCTCTCCCTCTCC